>NC_057941.1:7260000-7560000 GCF_018555375.3 Anguilla rostrata
TGCTTTGTAATGCATGCAGAGCTGTGTAATGCATGCAGAGCTGTGTAATGCACTCGGTGCTGTGTAATGCATGCAGAGCTGTGTAATGCATGCAGAGCTGTGTAATGCACGCAGAGCTGTGTAATGCACTCTGTGCTGTGTAATGCATGCAGAGCTGTGTAATGCACTCTGTGCTGTGTAATGCATGCAGAGCTGTGTAATGCACTCTGTGCTGTGTAATGCACTCTGTGCTGTGTAATGCATGCAGAGCTGTGTAATGCACTCTGTGCTGTGTAATGCATGCAGAGCTGTGTAATGCACTCTGTGCTGTGTAATGCATGCAGAGCTGTGTAATGCACTCTGTGCTGTGTAATGCATGCAGAGCTGTGTAATGCATGCAGAGCTGTGTAATGCATGCAGAGCTGTGTAATGCATGCAGAGCTGTGTAATGCACTCTGAGCTGTGTAATGCACGCAGAGCTGTGTAATGCATGCAGAGCTGTGTAATGCACTCTGAGCTGTGTAATGCACTCTATGCTGTGTAATGCATGCAGAGCTGTGTAATGCACGCAGAGCTGTGTAATGCACGCAGAGCTGTGTAATGCATGCAGAGCTGTGTAATGCACGCAGAGCTGTGTAATGCACGCAGAGCTGTGTAATGTATGCAGAGCTGTGTAATGCGCTGTATGCAGGTTGCTGTTTTGTGCAGCAGTGTATTGCGCGGTCTCTGTCATGCTGTTGTCTGCGGTGGGTTCTGGGGTTTGACCCCTGTGCCGTGACCTCGCCCCAGGTGGGCCAGCGCGACGTGGAGACGGAGAAGCGCCTGAAGAAGGACCTGAAGCGCACCAAGGTCCTGCTGGGCGACGCCCAGATCATGCTGGACCACCTGAAGAACAACGCCCCGAGCAAGCGGGAGATCGCCCAGCTCAAGAACCAGGTGCGCTCGCCGCCCCCACCCCACACCCCCTCCGCCACCCGCCCCCATCCCCAACCCCACCCTTGCCTCTGCCTCCAACTCCGCCTCCGACTCCGCCCCCACCCCTGCCTCCACCTCCGCAGTCACCTGCAGCTTCTCGGCTCTCTAATCCCAGTGCTGAGCGCTCAGCATGGTGGCGCTCCCTCAGTCCAGGGGTCAGCACTGGCTCTCCACATGAGAAGGCGGCTGCTTCCTGAGACAGTCTGAGAAGAGTTCCCCGGCGCTCATTGGAGAGCAGCGTCTCAGATTTCCCCCCCGCTGCTCCCTGATCCCTGATCCCTGGTTCTTCCCTTCCCCCCCGCAGCTGGAGGAGTCTGAGTTCACCTGCGCGGCAGCCGTCAAGTCCCGCAAGTCCATGGAGGTGGAGATCGAGGACCTGCACCTCCAGATGGACGACATTTCCAAAGCCAAGATGTCGGTGAGTTGGAGCCTCCTCCTGTAGGCCTTTCTTCCTTCACTGGCCCTGTGGCCGTCTGAATGCAGGAGGAGCTTCAGTGCTACAGGAAGTGGGGGGGTGGGGGGGGGGGTCAGGTCTGAGGAGAGGTCCTGATGATGTGGTGGCTGGTGATGCAGGATGGGTAAAAGCATTACATTACAGTACATTTATTTGGCAGACAATTTTATCCAAAGTGCAATAAGTGCATACTGAAGGCCATTGGAGCAACTACAAAACGCAGGTCTGATAAATAAGGACATTGTACAACTTTTTTCCCATGTGGTTTTTTAAAATTTTATTTATCGTTTTGGCCCAAAACTTTTTGAAAGATTGTAGAAAAAAAAGTCCAATAGACTTTGGCTTTTACAAGTGCAAATTGCCCCCCAGTTGAAACAACGTTTTGCAGTAACGTAACATGGGTGATCTGCCGAACAGAGGAGAAGCCGTTTCCCCTTCCTTAGCGGACGCTCCCCTGTTGCCTCCTGCCTCCTCCTCAGGACACAGAGGTGACTATCGGGTGACAGGAAATGAAACGTAGCCGTCAACGACAGGCTTCTCGCGGCGTTTCTAATTTGAGCTTGACACGCGGTACCACCGTCAGTAATTCCGCGCTCTAATAAGACCGTCGTGGGCTGGCTTTTTTTGTCTCGGTGATTTGTCGTCTCCCGACAGATTCGGTGACGGATGTACCGCGCCGAAGTGCCGCGTGCGATGCCGACGCTGTTGATATAAATTTGTTTTCCGGTTTTTTCCCCCGAACCGTGTTGATCCAATCACCTCCGCATTGAATTTTCAGGCAATCGAAGCTTATCGTTTATTATCGAATTCGTCGTGGTGTTTTGAGGCAGAATGCTTTTTGGCCAAACTCTGCGCAGACGGTGGATTATTTTCGCAAAGCGGTGCTGTGAACTGAAATGCTGGTGCACGCCCCCCCCCCAAGTTCTCAGCAGTCGAGGGCGACGCTCTCGCGATTGGACGGCATCGAGAATGGGGGGGGGGGGGGGGTGGGAGTTACGTGCCTCGCAAGCGCTCCAATAGGGAATCGCGTGGTGTGCCACCCCTCTGCTCGGCACCGATCGCAGGGCCATATGGCGCTGCCCACTCATCGCTGCTGCCCTTACAAATAGGCAGCAATATTTAACACACACGTGGGTAAACATGGATAAATGATTTTTTTTTACACACACCCGCGTTTACCCAAAATCTCAAAACCACTTCCAGCCCCCGTTTCTCGTTTAAATGGACCGCGAAGCTTTTGAGCGTTTTCTGTGTCTCTCTCAGTTTAAATGCATTTGGTGCGGGGCTGTTTGTGATTCCTCTAAAGTATGTTATACACAGGTCCTGATCATTTATAGTACTTACAGCCAGCATCAATCTGCAGCAAACTGGTTGCACAAGATCATTTTAATAAATGTTGCGGTAGATGAAATGAAATTTGTAAAGAAAAAAATAAACATCATTAAGGATCCAGCTAAGGAAGATGTATTCCTGCCTAGCCTGGTATAATGAACTAACCTTGGGCTATTTACATCTTTCAATGTATCCTTACATTATTGCCAAAACTGAATACATTTTCCCCTTGCATACTGTGTCCCTTGCAAAGTTTTACTAGAACAGATTTTATTTTTATTTTATTTATGTATTGCTGTTGCAGTGTATATTTTCTCAACAAAAACATTTTCAACATTCAAAAATGGCAAGTTGCTCACAACTTCGCACAATCATTGATTAAAACTTGCTAAATCTAGCCCTGCTGTTAAAAGTATTTATATCAAAATGAGCCCAAGTTACAACAGACAATATTGGCTATCTTAGCTCACACAAATTAAACAAGCTCTGTTCTATAGTAATACTACCCAACGTTTCCTAAATTATTTAATGTAACTTGGCCCTGTGTTTTTCATCTTACTGTATCATCTGAAGAGACTGTAGCCGAAGGTTGGCTACCGGTGCACTTCCTTACAGTATATGTCCATTTTTTTCCTGTTTATCCAAGTATCCTGTAATTGGCTACTTTGATCAGATGTTGCTAAATGTCCAATGGGGAGAATTTTTGATTGTGGGACTGGAGCATTTGTGATGAAGAAATCGGCAGGAAAAAGAAGAAAAATGCAAAATAACCAAAATTTGAGGCTTTATTGTGTGTACGCGGGAAGTTGTGTCTGAATTCTGTCTGTTTACATGAGGTCAGAAAGTACAGTAGTTAATGTTCTTAAGGGCTGAGAGTCTGTGGTCATTGTGGTTATTTCTGTAGGAAACCCTGAAAAGTGCCAAACTCTCTTGCTGTATAGGTATGGGACATGCCCCACCAAGCTGTAACTTGGCGAAATGGCATACCTGACAACCCAATTAAATAGTTATCTGATATTAATATAGTGATATATATCTGATATAGTGAACAAGAATATGCAGTTCTTTTGCAGCTGTTTGTCGTTGGATGTCCATAGTTTACACTGCCTCCTGAAAGCTGTATAATGTCCACAAGCAGCGGCACACCTCCCAGCTCGCGAATCGTAGGTGAAGACGCCATGTTTTGGGTGACCCCTATGCCAAGAGCAAAAAAATCCCTGAATGAGGAGAGTGGTGTCTCGCTATAATTTCATCTACTTAAAAAAAGAAAAAAACATACAACACAACATAGAAATCACTCGCCTGGCAATGTGGATAGACACATTCTGTCAATAAAAGATAACAAGTTACAGCCCGACGCCTGTAATGATTTTGTCCAGCTTTAACACTATCGATTTTGTTTGTACAGCCTTTGGTTTTAGCTTGCTGTGACCGTCGGTCTCTCCCCCCCCCCCCCCCCGTCACGCTGAGTTCATCACAGTCACGCTCCCCAAATCCTCACGCGGTACAGAACAAAACAGCAGGGAGGAGCGGTTCAGAAGGGCTTCAACTTAAGATCCTGCATTAGCGCTTTGAGGCTACATCTCGCTTTTTTCCCTTGTAAACTAATCGGGGTGTTAGCGGAGTCACAATGTAATACGCGTAGTTTAAAATTAGCGTTTGACGCTAACTGAAGGTTAGCTCGGAGTTAGCGTAGCGTACGTAGCCCACCCTGTGCTTATGACTCTCAGAGGGAGGAGTCGCAGCAGCGAGGCGGGTGTGTGGCAGGAAAGTTTTGAAACATTATATTGTTTTTTGTTTTTTTTTGGTTTTAAATCAGTGTATTTAAATCAATCATCAATAATAATTTTATGATAAGCGATTACACATTGTCAAACGTTTACAACAACTAGCTAACCCCTACAGACAGCTAGGCACTGGCAGGAAATCTGTGCAGATTGAGAACTTGAGAACCAGCTCAGAGAATCTGGTGCTCAGTGCGAAGGTGACCAGCATCACCGTTATGCGAATCAAATGCATGGATTGTCATGCTCTAAACAGGTCTGCCGATATTGGAGTCCAAACCGTTACGTTAGTTAGTCAAGGCGGCCTGATAAAAGGCTTCTTCTAGAACTGACCAGAACAGAAATTTGCGATCCTGTGTTTTGCATTTAGTCTTGTGCCGTGTCCACTGGTCTCTGTTACATTGACCAGAGAGAGAGGCCATTTCAGATTCGGTACCAGAGGGCGAATATCAAACACCTTCCAAGGCCACTGCAGAGCGCACTGCGCATTGCTGCGAGCGTTAGCGTTAGCGTTAGCGTTAGCACGACCTTTGCTCTGCGAATCCCACGTGCACTCAGGCGTGTAATCTCGCCCGTCCTCCTCGCGCTATAATATGCAGTTACTTGGGTGTAATTGCCGCGTTTCGACAAACACCTCTTTTCTGCGTTTTACATTTTTCCCGTGTGGAAGAAATGCGGTGTGGAAACAGAAGGGTGTTAGCGCACCTAATTTCACCCTCTCTCTTTCTTACTGTATAATAATAAAACGCTTACTGCAAACGATGGCGTATATCTACAGGATTCTCACTTTATTGTGTCTTCCATCGTGTATTTAGATGCAGTACAAATGCAGCAAATATGTCTGCATTCACAAATACAGCAACAGTACCCAGTGTTGGAAAAATAATCGTTTTCCCATCAGGCAGAAATGCTTGGTGTGTTAAATAACTGGAGTATAAAGATAAAGATCAGATACACTTTTATTGAATGCTGTGGGGCAATTTGTCCTCTGCATTTTGACCCATCCTAGTTACCTAGGAGCAGTGGGCAGCCACAGTGCAGCGCCCAGGGACCAACTCCAGTTCTCCTGAGGCCAGTGCCTTGGTCAAGGGCACCTGCAGGAGCACACCTAACATGCACGTCTTTGAGTGTGGGAGGAAACCGGAGTACCTGGAGTAAACCCACACGAACACGGGGAGAACATGCGAACTCCGCACAGAAAGGCCCCCAAGCCGAGATTCGAACCCACGACCTTTGTGCTTTGAGGCGACAGTGCTAACCACTGTGCCACCGTGTCCGCCCAACGGCAGTGTAAGCTGACAGCCATGCAGGCTGATGTCGCTTCTTGTGTCAGCGCTATTAAAACCGTTTGCCATTTGTGTCCACGCTTCGGTTTTCAGAGGTTGGATTCACCATTTCTAAAAATATCAGAAAAGCGATTTCATCAGAATGTGCATACTGAACGTAACGTACGTAACTTCATGTATTTTTAAGTTACGTAAAACTGGGTTCGTTCTGTCTGTCCTTTAAAGACTTATTTGCAATATATGAATAAATGAGCCGGTCATCCAGTCACTGTGTATTTCCTCAGCGTGAAGGATATGGAGGGTTCTTCTTCTCGTGGTTGTGTGCTAACGGATTCTTAAAAAAAAAGAAAAAACCCTTCTAACTGATACTATGCCTTTTAGCTGGTTGTGTAGAAATGGTTTTCCTGTATTTCAGAGGACATAATGGAGCTCACTCTGCACTGACCATTGTCCAGTGACTGATTTAAACGGGTACTGGGTCGTGCCTGCTCATCTCCGTACACTCCAGTACTGCCCTTGAAGCCGGAACCTGCCAGGCTGCCTCTTGCTTTGATGTATTTGAACAACTGGTTGTTCCCTTTTTTAAATTTTTTTTTTTTTTTTTTTTTACTTCTCTCCTCAAATTTCCGGGTCACATTGGGCCATCTCCTCTCTCAGTTTGGGAGGATGCACCTAGCATGGCTGTCCTCCAGAAACAGAAAAAAAAAGTGTAGCCAGGTGCTGGTTTTTTCCCTCTGCGCTAGCCGCTGGGCTGAAATAGTGTTCAGGTAGCTGCAGTGTAGGCCAGGTGAATCCTGACAGACACCATGCAGGCCTGCTCTCTCCATGGAGTGGCTTGGAGCTGCGCACCTGGGAGCCTCTCCCTTTCAGATTTCTCTCTCTCTTTCTTTCTTGCTCCTGTCTACTCTTTCTTTTTCCCTCCCCTGTCACACACACACACACATTCTCTCTCTCTCTCTCTCTCTCTCTCTCTCTGTTTCACGTGCCCTGGTCTGTTCCTTTGTTTCGCTCTCCCTCCATTTGTCTCCTGGGTAAAACCGCCTGTGTGTGTCTCTCGCAGCTGGAAGAGCAGGTGAGCCGGCTGCAGAGGGAGAAGAACGACCTGCAGTCTCGCCTGGAGGAGGACCAGGAGGACATGAACGAGCTGATGAAGAAGCACAAGGCCGCCATCTCCCAGGTAACCCGCCATCTCCCAGGTAACCCGCTGCGCGGTGAGCCCACGGAGCCGGTCCTGTTCCCCGTGCGCAGCGTCAGGAAGATCCTGTTCCCCTATGTGCAGCGTCAGGGAAGACCCTGTTCCCCGTGCACTAGTGACTGGGACAGCCCTGTTCCCCTTGCGCAGCGACAGGGAAGATCCTGTTCCTCGTGCACTAGCATCAGGGACAGCCCTGTTCCCCTATGTGCAGCGTCAGGGAAGATCCTGTTCCCCTATGTGCAGCGTCAGGGAAGATCCTGTTCCCCTATGTGCAGCGTCAGGAAGATCCTGTTCCCCGTGCGCTAGCGTCAGGGACAGCCCTGTTCCCCTATGCGCAGCGTAAGCGAAGATCCTGTTCCCCGTGCACTAGTGACTGGGACAGCCCTGTTCCCCTTGTGCAGCGACAGGGACAGTCCTGTTCCCTGTACACTAGCATCAGGGACGGCCCTGTTTCCTGTTCTTTATCCACATCCAGCTGAGCACAAACTACAACTCACACTTGCATTCGGCCCACAGGATTCATATGAGCTGAATTACAGCGCATATTGGCACTTGTCTAATTCACCACTGTCTTGGAGAGTAAACTGGTCGGGTCTGATGCATCGGGAGAAGGGTTTTGAGGACGGTGGTAGCAGGCCGCAGAAAGGACTCTGTTCAGCGCTGATGAAGTTAGCAGTGAGGAGGAACCTGTCAGCCGCTTGCATCATCTTCACTCCTCTCCTCTCTCGTGTGAAGCCTTCCTTCCCTCTGCTTCGCTGGGCTGAGTGCTTTGTCTAGTCGAGCAGACACGGCTATCTGAAATACTTCAAACGGCCCGACATTCAAATGAGGTTTAATGGTGCGCAATAAAAAAAAGTCCTGTTGCTGCTGTGTTTTTCCTGCGCGGCGACTGTTAAAGGGGGAAGATTGGTTCTCTCTTTTCTTTTGTCTAGCCCCCCCGCCCCCGCCCCTCCCTCCCTCCCTCCCGCCCGCCCGCCCGCCCGCCCCAAAGGGTGCATTATTTCTTTGTGTCTGCTCAAGCTGAGACAAAATCCATGTGCGGCGATAACCCTGGTACACACCCGCACGCACGCACACACGCACAAACGCACGCACGCACAAACACATGCACGCACACACACACGCACGCACACACACACCGTACTCGTGCGCCATCGCTGCCTCAGGGCCGTGATTTTACCCGGGTTTAAATTAAAAAACATTTGCATTCCGCCATAGTCAGAGGTGTCTGCTGCACACACACCCCCTCACCCCCCGCTGTCCTTGTGGTTTTATCCCATCTGTGCCTTCGCCCGGCTGCCTGGGATTTCTATTGTCGCTGCTGGCTGATTTCTGCGCTGCCGCTGCAGGAACTCATCTGCAGCCGCGCAGACTGATCCGCGGGACCGCTCAGAAATTGCCTGAGATATACGGTCCTGGTGCGGAAGCACAATGCGGCCGTCTGGACTGTCATGAATGAGCTTTTAATTTGACGGCCCCTAACCGCAGTGCACACTCAAGCGCGCCTTTAAGAGTATGCGTGTACATTCAGATACGTTAGCTGAATGCGAAATGAGGCAGAACACCGTAAGATTCAAGTGCAGGCCGTCTACATGTACAGATTTGTGACCCATGCGTTTATTCTCGAACACAAATGCACTCCAGAGCTCATACCATATGCTTTCCATTGAGCTTGAGAACTCACACACACAAGCACAGGCACACGCAAACACTTGAGCCATGCACATGCACACACACACATGCACACACTCACGCACACGTACACGTACACAAGCACACGCACACACATGTCCCGTAGCGTGAGGTTGTCTGACTCCTCCCTCTCTCCTCAGTCAATGCGGGACCTGGTGCCATACCCACACACACGCACGCACGCACACACACACACGTCCCGTAGCATGAGGTTGTCTGACTGCTCTCTCCCCCTCTCTCTCCCCCCAGTCTACTCGCGACCTGGCTCAGATCAGCGACCTGCAGGCTCAGCTGGAGGAGGCCATGAAGGAGAAGCAGGAGATCCAGGAGAAGGTAGGGGATCCACCCCCCCGGCTCCCCCCCCACTCCCCCCCCCCGGGTCGTTTGGCTGGTGCGCCCTTGGCACGATCAGCCCTAAATCCCGCCCTGAGGGGGGGCTGGGGGCTGAGCTTGGGATTAGCGCGTGCGGCCCTGCCTGATAGGCCGCTCACTGCAGCGCTAAGCGGCGCGCGGCGCCCCCGATACCCATCTGAGGCTTCTGAGCCCTCCGGAGGCTGGCCTGCCGGAAAGCCGCTGCCTTTAATGACTCCTCACGCCCTCTGCTGCAGGGGGCCTCATTACCCAGTGCCCCTTACCCTCCCACCTCATCCCGCTCGCTGCTTCAGAGCCGCGCGCCGCGCGCTACGTTTAGCCCGCTAACGGGGCGGCTCTGGTCACCGTAACCCTGTTATGAGGCACTTTGAGATCTAACCAGCGAGCTGAGCATGGCCCTCCCCTTCCCACAGCCACTTTTTCACCATTGTTCTGCCTTGGTGGGGCGATTCCACTTCCCGCTGTGAGCTCCAGGGGCACCCAGGCGTCGCTGCCTTTCGCCAGTACGTTGTTTGCTCCTGAAGCATTGGGTATTGGGTAAGCATTGGGTAAGGGGCATGGGTAGTCTCGCATAGCCAGACCCATCTCCGCACTTTGTTTCAGTGCTGTGCCAGCGCTGGAGAAAGGTCTGGCTCAACCCATTATTATCATTCCAGTACAGGGGGAAAAAAAAACGCTCTGGCTTGTTTGTATTTCTTTAAGCCAATCACAGTCGTCTTGGGCGGCGCTAAGCCCAGGATGCAGCGACGGTACCCTTGCAAAAACGGTAACACGCAGATAGCGGAAAGGGGAGGAGAATTCCGACTGAAATAGTCGGCCAATGGCAGGCTTATACCCACAGTCTGTATCCTGTGAGTCAGACTAGCTTTTGGAACAACAACAGTGAAACTGCTCTATTCATAACTGCTGGGGCATTGTTCCCAAGTCAGCCTTTGGAAAAACGAAAAGCGACCTGTGCCTTTGTAGTAGCTACTTAATGATTGTGCTGCACTGCATTCTGCCATTTATACATGCTCTTATCCAATCCCTCAGTATTTTCTAAATAAAACTGGATGTCTGTACTGAAGCAGGTCAGGTTAACTACCTTGCTCTCGAGTGCAACAGCAGTGCCCCCAGCTGGGATTGGAACCCGCAACCTTTTGAGAAACACAGAAATCCAGTTCTGTGTGCTTTCTTTGTCTCGCTGTTTTTTGAGCGAAGTTTCGACTGTAGTGTCACGGATGAAATAACGGAACGCGCGTTTTTGAGAAACGATATCACGGTGACACAACAGAGGCGCCGCCCGGGGGCACTCCGGTAACGTCCTGGAGCGAGAGGCTCGAGTCAGGCGGCTCCAGCGCTGAAGGGATGACGCGTCGAATGTGAGACGTCAGACAGGAAGAGGGTCACGGCTTCCCAAATTAACCACTTTATTCACACTTGCCGCATTGCGCTTAGCTTTTTCTCTGTTCAATTTTTAAAGAAATATATATATATATATATAAAATATATAAATAATAAACATTTTTATTTATCACATTTGCGGATGGCAGAGAGCCTTGAGCAGTGAGTGTGAGAAATGACAGTATTCTGTCAGCATTGCCCGTATCTATGGAGACCTGGATTCTGTGCTGGTGTTATTATTGCTGTGTCACTGAGTGTAGATTCATTAGGGTAGGGTAATGGATGGCATCGCAGCAGCCTCGTTACGCAGGTGAGGCTGTAGGAGCTGTCAGAGAGGGAGAGAGAGCCCTCTCATTGGGCGAAGAGCGTGTTTGGCCTGGTTAGCATGCGCTGTTCTCACCCCACCCCCCCCCCCCCCCCCCTTCTTCCAGCTCCAGTCCCTGCAGAGCCAGCTGGACTTCCAGGAGCAGTCCATGGTGGAGAAGTCCCTGGTCAGCCGGCAGGAGGCCAAGATCCGCGAGCTGGACACCAAGCTGGAGTTTGAGAGGACCCAGGTCAAACGCTTGGAGGTGAGCAGGGACTGCAGGCGGAGGCGGAGGGGAAAGAGGAGGGGGTGGAGAAGGATGGAAGGGTTAATGGAGCGCGTGGGAGGAACAGAGAGAGCTGCGAGAGAGAGAGAGAGGGAGTCAGGTGGTCAGAGGGCAAGAGCGCGGAGAAGAACTGAACTTGGGGACCTCTGGCCGACTTCCACCCTTTGCCCACGCGGCGATGGTTCCGGGTGCTTGTGAGTGGGGTAATAGAGTGCAGTACGGGTGAGCTGTTCTCTGGAGCGCCGCCACCCTCACTGCCCCTTGCCCCCATACAGAGGCACTGTGTCAGGTTCTCATCCTCATGGCGCACAGCGGCTCCTGACTCAGACGTGATAATAGTCAGTAATGTCAGTAGAGGAACAGTTCTTATTCCGTCCCTTAAAGAGGAGACGTTATCGGAGGTTGAAAGTTCCGATGCACAAATAAGTTTTTATGCGCTAGTATTGCGGAGGAGGGACAGTGACTAACTAATGCATGTAAGACATACAGAAGACGGGTCTGGAGATAACTGTACATGTCTTCGTATCTTTTTTTCCAGTTTTGTGTTTTGCGGTTTCTGAACCAGTTATTTTTCAGCCGAGTCTTTATCCTCCGGTGTCTTCCGGCTTTCGTCCAATCACAGCCGTCCAGCCAGCAGGGACGCGTGCTCTGGTCAAAAAGGCCCATTTGTGCTACTTGCGTATGACGCAGTCGACATGTGCTGTAAAAATAAAAACATTGGTCCTGGCCCTCTTAAAACCGCGTGAGAGTGTCTCACACGACAAACGGCGAATCTGAATGTGTCTGTCGCACGTCTAACTCCATAGCCAAGTAGATCCCCCACCCCCACCCCCACCCCCCCCCCCGCTCCTGGTCCCACGGCTAATAACACATTCGCTCGACGATGTCGCGTCTCGTAATTTAATCATTTCGGAATTACGTTCCCGTTATTGCCGGAGACGGAGAGGTGAATGGTTTTTTTTTTTCAATTTGGTCCGGCCGCTGTAATTAAATAGCGCTCCCCCGAGGGCCGCCTGTGCCCGCCCCCCCGCGCGGTTAAACCGCGGCGTTTACCGACGGCCCCCCCCTCGCAATCTCTCGACGTCGTTAGTTACGAGGGCGCCTCTCGTCCCCCCCCCCCCCCCCCTTGGGGTCCCGTAAACACTCTGCGCTAATAAAGCTAGCGCCGCCGCACACACAAGCTCTCGGGCCTTTTTTTCTTTTTTCTTCTTTTTCTTTTTTTTCTTTTTTTTCCCCCGCCTTTCCGTGAGTGAAGGCTAACGCTAGCAGCCTGACCGCGGGAGACGTTCGCGAAGTCCTCGATGTTCGCGTCAGACGCGTCTAACAAACAAACAGTGGCAGAAACTAATTGGTGTGAGAACCGGGAGGCGGCGCGGCGGCGTGTATTTGCGCTATTTTCGTTTGGGGGCGGCGGCTGACGTGCGGCCGCACGGATGGATAAATTGATTATGTGAAGTGTCACTTTCTGCAGCCCGTTCTGCATCCTGGCCCTGCGTAGACCGATTGGAAGAAAATTCACAAAGTATTTTTATAAAACTTGAATGTTACACTTGACAGGGCTTTGAGATGTTTATGTGAAGTGCGCTCTGTGGCGCTTCAGTGGAAAACGGAGTCAGATTTTATTTGATCAATCAGGTGTTTGCTTGGCTGATTAATTGGTTGCGCATTTGAAGATGAGCATCACGTTCTCTGCTGTGCCGTGGTATTAGCCCCTAGATAGGAGAGGGAATACTAGAAATGAAAAGGGGTCTCTACTGCTTATGGTCTTCTGGATTGGCTTAAGTGCAGGGATTTTGAAGCAGCCGGGCTCAAATTGAAGGATTCTTGAGAACGGGATCCGATAAAGATGTTGGAAGATTTCATCTTGAATTGTCCGAAATATTTTGGCCAGTTCAGTCAGCCCTTTTTTCCACCAATGAGATGGATCACTAGCACAGCTCAGATTTGTCATGTGTGAAGGTGCAGTGGGGACTTCAAAAGGGGGGATGATCTTTTTGGTAGTGAGCTTAAGTTTGAGGAAGAAAGCCTTTCAGGAGAGGGCTTTTGTGCATCATACATACATCTCCTGTCATTCTTCACTTACAGTATTACACGTGATGTTCCATCCTGCTGGGAAGAATGCCTTTCTTAGCTCATGTTTTTTTTTTTCCTCTGACCTTATTGTCATCTATATTTTCAAGAATTGCTTGTGTCTTCTTATAAAATGGAAGGCGTTAAGTAGCAGCTGTGTTCCAGGGTTTAAGAACATAATATTCATCGCACATTTCAGTATTGCCCGAGTGGTTTTATTTTGCATTTAAATATGTATGGGGAGGACAAATTCTATTCGAAGGCTGTGTAAAGTTACTTATTTAATTATGAAACACGGACACAATTGTGAGTTAGAAGGTAGTGACGTTCCCGGTGTTGAAGTGTAGACCAGTAAACAAAGCATTTTTTCCCCTTTTTTTTAAATGACATTTTCAAGATCGTGCGACCTTTCAGATTATGATGCACAGCTGCATTGGAAATGACACACAGAGAATCAAACAGAAAAGGGTACATGACTCACCGCAGTCAAGTAATGCATTGAAATGTTTTCCCATTTACTAGAGATGTATAAATGGAAAGTAACAACGGCAGAAGTAAGCATTTGTAATGCAGCGTGCACGCGGTATCGTTTCGTGATGCGGTCCAAACTGATGTCTGAAAACATCGGAGAGGGGGTCGGCGAAAAAGCCCCCTCCTGGTTTTTTCCTGAGCGCGTCAGTGGTCAGTTCTTTTCCACGGTCAGGTTTTAACAGACCGAGGCCCTTGCTCTGGCCCCTTGTGTGCTGCACGCGTGCGCAAGCGAGAGAGAGAGAGAGAGAGGACCTTGAGTCTGAGTAAACCTCCGCTCTGCCTGCGGAGGCGCGATCGATACGCGCGGTACGGGATCGGAGCGGTGCCCGTGCGAGCGGGCGGACGCTCTGACGCCCACGCGCCAGGCCGAGCGGGCGCTGGAACACGCACACACACACCGCCCCGGGGCCCGGGCTCGGCTCTCTCCAAACTGCAGCCGCACCGCGCCTCCTTTTCTGCCCCCCTGCTCCGGGGGCTTAGCTTATTAGCGCTTTAATTGGAGGAGAGCGTTTTCTCCGGTGCGCCCGCGCCGCCGCCGCCGCCGGTGGTGGGCCTACTTTGTGGACCGGTACGGAATAATCAGTCCAGGAAAATGTAATCAAATCAATAACAGAGCTATGAAATAAGGATGTCCTGGTGAATTTATTCAGTCCCGTTCGCATCGGTAGAATACATTATTACATAATACGATTGGCTGCGGGTGTTCAGTCCCAAAAAAAAAGGAGTAAAAAACACATTTCAGACTTGTGCATGCATGAGGAGCCTGACAGATTGTGAATAAATTGTATTTGTAAGACCTGGTTTACATTATCTCGCCACATTTCATTACGCCAGACCTGCATGCATTCACTGGGAGAGCGCGGCGAACGGCATAAATCATAAACAGTGCTTCGCGAATAACGCAGAATATAATAAATAGGGAAACTCATAACAGAGCATCTTCCACTGGGCCTGTCCAGAAGGAGGGACGGATCTGTGTGAACAATGCGCTCTCCTCCGCACACCCCTCATTGTCGTCGCTAGAGCCAAAATGGCTCCGAGGCTGGCTTTGCGCCAAGTCTTTTATCTTTCTTATCATTTCATTACATTTATTTATGAGTATTTTTCAGCGATCGCTATCGAGCTCAAATTATACTCTCTCTCTCTCTCTCTCTCTCTCTCTCTCTCTCTCTCACTCTCTCTCTCTGTCTCTCTCTCTCTCTCTCACGCTCTCTAGGCAAAGGCTGCGTTACGTTTCTTGTCACAGACATTTTAACTTTCTCGCGCGAGAGCTTCGCTCGAACGCCCGTCCCTCTAATTGACAAAAAAATTGAAATGTCATTCAGAGCTCTGAAGTATTGGTGAAAGCCGCAAACTACTTACAGGGCTAAGCGGTATGGATCGGTGTGTTGATGGGGTAATATGAGGGGATTATGATCGGTATGATTGGGGTTGCTCATGACCTGCTTCCAGGAACGCTTGGCGTTTTTGGTCTCGTCGGCTCCTTGCCGCGGCTTTTGACGCTGAGAGAGCGAGCGTCTGACCTGGTCTTGACCGTGTTTTCGACCCCCTTCCCCGTGTCCTCAGAGCCTGGTGGCGCGGTTGAAGGAGAACCTGGAGAAGATGACGGAGGAGCGGGACCAGCGCAGCAGCGGGGAGAACCGGGAGAAGGAGCAGAACAAGCGCATGCAGAGGCAGCTCCGCGACATCAAGGAGGAGACGGGCGAGCTGGCGAAGAAGGAGGCCGAGGCCAGCCGCAAGAAACACGAGCTGGTGAGACTGTCACAGAGACCTCCACAGAGACTGTACAGAGACCACTACAGAAAGACTGTCACAGAGACCTCCACAGAGACTGTCACAGAGACCTCCACAGAGACTGTACAGAGACCACTACAGAGACTGTACAAAGACCACTACAGAGACTGTACAGAGACCACTACAGAGACTGTACAGAGACCACTACAGAGACTGTACAGAGACCAATACAGAGACCTCTACAGAGACTGTACAGAGACCACTACAGAGACTGTACAAAGACCTCCACAGAGACTGTACAGAGACCAATACAGAGACCTCTACAGAGACTGTACAAAGACCACTACAGAGACTGTACAAAGACCTCCACAGAGACTGTACAGAGACCAATACAGAGACCACTACAGAGACTCTACAGAGACCACTACAGAGACCACTACAGAGACCACTACAGAGACCACTACAGAGACTCTACAGAGACCACTACAGAGACTCTACAGAGACCACTACAGAGACTCTACAGAGACCACTACAGAGACTCTACAGAGACCAATACAGAGACCACTACAGAGACTCTACAGAGACCAATACAGAGACTGTACAGAGACCACTACAGAGACTCTACAGAGACCACTACAGAGACTGTACAGAGACCACTACAGAGACTCTACAGAGACCAATACAGAGACCACTACAGAGACTCTACAGAGACCACTACAGAGACTACCACAGAGACTGTGCAGACACTGTCTGGGGTCTGACGCTTCGTTCTGACCTCGCGAGGTTGACGCTAACCCTGCACGTCTTGCCGTCGGCAGGAAATGGACATCGAGAGCCTGGAGGCGGCCAATCAGAGCCTGCAGGCCGATCTCAAGCTGGCCTTCAAGAGGATCGGCGACCTGCAGGCGGCCATCGAGGACGAGATGGAGAGCGACGACAACGACGACCTCATCAACAGGTGCGCCGCTTCTCGCCCTCGGCCTCTGCCGAAACCGCGCTCCTTTTGTTTGTTTTTTTTTTGTTGTTTTTGTTTAGAAAGGAGACCTGCGTCTCCGCCCCAGCCCTCGACAGCACGGTCGACAGCAGCAGCTCCACACGGCTGCATTAAACATGAATGCAGTGCGGGGGGACTGGGGCGGGGGGAGAGGGGGGGACGGCGCGGGCGCGGGTTCGAGATCGACTCCCTGTTCACAGGGTCTCGGAATGAAGCTGTCGTAAAGTCTCCCCCCGGATCCCCCCACGTCCTCCTTCACATTCTCTCCAAGATTTATTGCCTGAAAAGAACATCTGCTTAATTTCAGTGTTTAAATCTTTCTTTCTTCCCTTCTTCCTCCAGCTAGGTGAAGCTGCCCTGGTTTACTCGTGTCCCCCGTGCCCTGTTCCTGTTTCTACGTTTGTTTGTTTTTTTTTCTTTTGTTTGGGTCCCTGCTACGAGAAAATGTTCAGTATTTTTTTTGTGTTTATTTTTATTTTTGTTATGGGAAGAGGCGCGCGGTTGGGCCACGGCAGCCTGACCGGGTGTCGTAAATAAATAAAGCCCTCGGCGTCGCCCGGGAAACGCCGTTCGGACCCTCGAGAGGGGAGGGGGGAGCGCGGCCTGTTACCGGATTTTCACAGAACCCTAGTTGTAGCTCTCCTCAGCCTCGCTTCTTGTTATTTTTTACACCCCCCTCTCCACCCCCTACCCTCTCCCTCCTCCCCCCCCCTGGCCATCCCTCTGAGACATCGTACCATTTTATTCAGGTTGTTTGTTTTCTTTTATGCTTTTTTTTTCCCCCCTCTCTCTGTCTCTCTCTCTCTCCTCACTTCTCTTTTTCTCTTGTTTTCCTTTTTTTCCCCCGCCTGTCCCATCCATCGTCACGGCCAGTCTGCAAGACATGGTGACAAAGTATCAGAAAAGGAGGAATAAGACGTGAGGCCCTCGCTGCTCGTTATCCGAGTTTTATTTTTGTTTTTTTTACCCTCCCGCCGGTCCGGTCTGACCCGGCCGGCCGGCGGCAGCCTGGAGGAACGGTGCGGTTTCTGAGAGAGCCTTCCGCAGGACCGGCATTCCAATCTGCGGCCCGCGGCCCCCCTGCTGAACCGAACGCGGGCCCGCCTCCACACCCGCGGCTTAGCGAGCGCGCTCTGCGGCCTACAGCACCTTAAGAGCGCGCTCCTTCCCTTCCTCTCGGCCAAAGGGCAGAGCGCTAAGCGCTCGATGCGAACGCATCGCCCTTCCGGCTGCTTCTCCGGCTGCGTTGCGAGCGGCTCTTTCCGCCCGCGGGGGTCGGAGCGTGTGGAGGAGGGCCCCGGGGGCGAGCTCCGCACCCTGAGGGGGCGGGTTCTTACGGCGGTGGTAAAAAAAAAAAAAAAAAAAACCACGGCTCAAGCAGCTCGGGTCAGGCCGCGCAGATTGGCAGAAGGTTCCGGAAAGTTCTCGGTGATACCGCGCCGTTGGCTGCGCGATACGGTCGCTAACCCCTGCGCCGTGCTCGTGTGACGTGACTAATTCGTGCTGCGCGTGGATTCACTGCATGGCGAGCACCTCGTGCTCCTAAAAACAACACCCCCTTTGCCCCACCCTGCCCCACCCCACCCCCCTCTACTCCATGTTCCATTTTTCCCCATGAGGTAACTGGGCAAAGCACAGCCCTGTGATGAAATATCCCGCGCAAGGTAAGGTTTTACTTCCTGAAACTGTGCCTAGAGAGCGTGTCCCTAGTAACAGTCCTGTGCCGTCTGTGTGTCATTACCTAAATCCCCCCCCCCCCGACCCCTCACTGCAGGACCCCTTCTCTTTGCTTTGGGGGGGGGGGGAGCTTCAGAGAGCTCCTTCTGTCGGGTCTACTGAGTGCTTGGGCCCGCCCAATCAGGACGAGTCCCTCAGACACAAGTTTTAAATGAGTGCCTTGAAATGTAGCTCACCCATTTTGGGCTGTTAGCTTGTTTTTTTGTACGGATTTAACGATTTGAACATTAGCATGTTGGAGGGAAAGGATGCTTTCTGCTGTACGAACAAAGCTGTTTGCCTCCTAAGAGCGCCGAGTATAGCTCAGGGATTTTTGCGCCATTGTGCCGGGAGAGGTTAGGTCAGCGATGTTATTTTGTAGACTCGTTTTCAATGACGGAAGGTCTACGGGCTGCCTGCCTAATCAGCATCAAGGATGCCGTATTTAAAAATGCTTTTGAAACGATTGATTGGTCGAATTTCCATGGTTACCCTGAGTGCAGTTGAAATGCCTTTCATCTTCATTGAATAGCTATATAGCATAAATGAAAGCAGAGGCAAGGGTAGAATTGATTTCAGGTAACTGAAGGTTTGCTGAATGAGGCAGACACCTGGAGTATGTGTGCGAGCACTTTGAAATAATATGAACTAAGTACAGGAAGGAAGGGTGTCTCTTAATGGACGTATCGCTGCGTTTCCACTCCTGCCACAGATTCCTCTTCATCGTGAACTTGGACGTCTAGTTTTTCGCTCTTTATCTATTACGTTTTTGTTTGAGGCGCGATGTGTGCGGTTTTACGGTTCGGATGGCGGGCCCTCACCCGCGACCTCGCGCGGCGGGATATTACTACCGCTTTCCTTTGGTGCTCGGGGAGGAAACGCTCTCTGTGGATCTGCGCAGACGCACTGCGCAGACGTTCAGTCGCGCGCAGACGTGACCCGCTCCTTTCCTTTCCTGTCGCGGGCAGAAACTCGAGCGTAGCCGTTCGGCGTCGAGTGCGTTCCGCGCGTTTGTTTGAGCTCCAGGGGGGCCGGGGGGGGGGGACCCTCTGAACAAACGAGTGTGAAAGCGAAGCGAGAATCCGAGCGGGATCGGATCGGATCGCGGACGGAGCCGAGCCGAGCGGAGCGGGACAGAGACGTGCGGCCGGCGGGGGAGACGCGTTGTCGGGAGCGGTTAGCGTCTCGCGGCGCGGCCCCGCCCCCGTTGGTTTGTTTCGCGAGCCCTGGCTTCGGGGCCGTCTAAGCGGAGGTGCGAGCGCCCGGGACGCAAATCGTGTGTGACACCCCCCGCGCGGCGCCAGAGCGCCCGATTACAGCGCTCCCCCGTCCCGCGGCCTCTTCGTCTCGCCTGTCCCCCCCCCTTTACCCAGGAGGCACTGGGGCGGCGCGCGTGCAGCAACAGCGCTTCGGTGAGCGCTTTCGATTAGCCGCCGGCATTAGATCCCCGCTGTGACCTCAGAGCGCGCGTGCCAAGAGGAGGACGCCCCTGAAGGGCGGCGGGGCTGATCTGAGCTGATAGGCTTGTCGAAGGCGCGGATGGGAGCGCGCGAACAAATAGTTTCGGTAAATAGTCTCTTCGAAGAGCGGCGCCAGCCGGATGCCCCCACGGACCCCGGCGGACAGGAGATTTTAATATCAAGGTCGAAACGTATAAACCGCTCTTCCGCAGCCCCCTCCGTGTTTGGACCTTTACCCAGAGTGCAACGTGCTGTTGAGAGTGAGATTGTCTTCAGGCACCGGAGAATTGGCCGCTCTTTTCAATAAGTGGGTTAATTCCATTTTCCCCCCTAAAAAAGTATTCTGTACAATGACATTAGAGAGAGGGTGAGGAAGGGAGGGGGGGGGGGGGGGCTCTGAGCTGGGGGGGGGGGGTGTCAGGGCAGGCGGGGAGCAACTCTATTGGTGATGTAAGCGTGGTAAAGCCCAACGTCATCCCGACTGGCTGTGATTTCAGAGGGTGGGCGGGGTCTGCTCACCCAACGCCGCTCCTGTTGCTGCCTCCAGGCAAGAAGGACTCCCAGCCAATAGGGACGCCTTAGCCCCGACACGTGACCGCGCACGCGCGAACATAACAGACCAGCGGTCCGCACCGGTTGGCCGGATGATTGATGCCCGGGGCTCCTCACGGTGTGCGTTCGAAACGAGGGGCTTGCCCCCCTGGTCCTGGCATCATTCAGCAGCGCCGCCCGGGGAGGGCCAGACGTGGAGCGCGTCCAGCTGCAGTCCTCGTTCTCTTCACTCTCGCGTCTCAGAGTCGCGGGGTTTGGGCTCTAAGTCGTAATAATGCGCCGAAACACTGGTGCCTCCGAGCCGTGTACGGTACGCCCGTGGAATTCAGTTTTTTCCCCCCCCGCTCTGTTCCGTGGAGAGTAATGAGGAACCACAACGCCAATGGCGGTACGGCAGCGTCTGCTAGGAGCAGCGGCTAATCTGAAGAGATGGGCATGTGTCAGATCTCAAATAACAACCCCCCCCCCTCCCCCCTCCCCGCCCATTCCATACACACACGTTATTATAAATCCCAGAATTAACCTGGGGAACGGGGAATTTTAAAAAACGGGACAGGATTCCCTGATTCCTCCTGGCTTGCGGTGGGAGTGGCGATGGCGGCGGCGGTGCTAACGCTAACGCGCTTCCTGGCGAAGCCGCTCCGTCTCCGTTCACTGGCTCATGGTCGTCCGCGGCAACAGCCCGCCGTCCGCGGAAGCCTTCGATGGCCCGGGGTTCGAGGAGCTGAGTTAATTACAGCTTCAGAGGCGCCGTTTGCGTCCCTCTCGGTGGCGGCCTCCTCGGGCCGCCGCCCCCCTCAGCCCGCCGCCCCCCTCTGCCCGCCGCCCCCGGCCCCAAGTTATTATACACTTAAGCAGAAGAAAGGGAAGCTCGCCGATACGCGTTCATGTTTACGGGAGGGCCATTATCTAATAGCAGGGCTCTTTGTGCTGTTTGCAAGCACCGGCGTGCTCCCCCCAGTCCACCCCCACCCCCCCTCCTCCTTTTTACACCACTCAATTTTCAGTGCTTCTCTGACTGAGCTTCGTTTCGATCCGAGCGACGGCCCTGCCTTAATAGAGCCCCTTCTGCGGGGAAGACCGTGTCCGTGGAGTCCCTCTCGCCATTGACCGGCTTTTCTGATCGTTGTCGGTCGCGTAAAAATTGACGCTTGGTAACGCCAAGCCGCTCAGCTAATGGACATGGCTGCTGGGATCCCAGTGGTGGGCTGGGGAGTAGGGGGTGGGGGTTGGGAGTGGGGGGGGTGGGGGCCTTTGTGTCTTGTCATGTCCATCACGCGATGGCTTGTGTTCAGATGACTCGGTGTCTGCTTGTGTACGTGTGTGCATGTTTTAACGGTGCTTAGTGGACATGGGGGAGTGTACTCTCCCTGGCCCTGTCCTGTTCCCTGCTGTCTCTCAGCGGTTCACCCCTGCAGAGGAGGAGTAGTTTGGGTTGGATCTGCGGTCCAGTGTTTGCAGTTCATCCGCTGCGCTCCTGCTGTTTCTGTGGAGGGTAGAAAACCGATGGTTCCGTGGGAAAAAGATGACCGAGCCGGGGTGTGGGAGGGTGTGAAAGGCCCTCGTCTTCCTCCTCCTCGATTTCTCTCTCTCCTCCCAGCTTGTCGTGTTGTGTGTTGCCCTAACTGGAATGTGGCTTTTGGAATGCAACGGAAGAAACTGAGCTGCCGTTGGATGTTTTTAACCGCACCCCTGACTCCACCCCACAGAGACATCACTCACAGCACATAGCAGCAGCAACAAATAATCCCTCACAGCAGTTACAGCACATAGCAACAGCAACAAATAATCCCTCACAGCAGTTACAGCACATAGCAACAGCAACAAATAATCCCTCACAGCCGTTACAGCACATAGCAACAGCAACAAATAATCCCTCACAGCAGTTACAGCACATAGCAACAGCAGCAAATAATCCCTCACAGCCGTTACAGCACATAGCAACAGCAACAAATAATCCCTCACAGCAGTTACAGCACATAGCAACAGCAGCAAATAATCCCTCACAGCCGTTACAGCACATAGCAACAGCAACAAATAATCCCTCACAGCAGTTACAGCACATAGCAACAGCAGCAAATAATCCCTCACAGCAGTTACAGCACATAGCAACAGCAACAAATAATCCCTCACAGCAGTTACAGCACATAGCAACAGCAACAAATAATCCCTCAAAGTAGTTACAGCACATAGCAACAGCAACAAATAATCCCTCAAAGTAGTTACAGCACATAGCAACAGCAACAAATAATCCCTCAAAGCCGTTACAGCACATAGCAACAAATGACATGAAAACAGACAAAACACTGTAATGAGGAAGCTTTTGTGCGTTTCCCAGGTCCTGTGTCTGGTGGTGGGGGGGTGGGGGGGGGTCTGTCTCTTCGTTTCTTTGCGATGTTTCTTTCCCAAACCTAGTGCCCGCCCCGTTCTCCGCCCCGTCGCTAACACTCGTGAACGACGCTCAGCGGCCTTTTGGAGGGTCTCCCTAACCCTCGCCCTCTCTCCCCGCAGCGGGGACGACTCCGAGACGGATTCCGAGGTGGAGGGCCGCGTGGACGGGGTCAAGTCATGGCTCTCCCGAAACAAGGGCTCCTCCTCCAAGAACCTGTCGGACGACGGCAGCCTGAAGAGCACCAGGTGAGCGTGGCGCCCCCTGTCTGCCCCGTCGGTAATGACTTGGCGGTGACGGTTCCCGGTCTTTCTCCCGCCACGTAAAGGCGTATTGTGATGGTGGTTGCCTGGGGCGGGACGGTGGGGGGGGGGGGGGGGGTTGTTGAGGTGTTGGGGGGGGGCGGCAGAGGGATCGACGTTCGGTGCGTCTCTCCCCCCTCTTCCCCCTGCTTTCCGTCTGATGACGGCGGCCCCGCGAAATGGAGGCGACTCTCGACAGATTTATCGACGCGCCCCGTAGCCAGCTGGCAGCGCCTCCTGCCAATCCCCCCCCGCCCCACCCCCCCACCCTCCCGCCCCCACCCCCCATCCCCCGCTCCCCGAGATTAATGGATCAGCCCGCGAGCTGGCAGCTCAGATTGCCCCGAATTCTGTCTGTTTTCGAGGAGATTTAGCGCTCCCATTTATACGGCTCACAACTTTTAAAACTTTCCTTTGGAGATGTTCTGTCAGGGTGACATACCGCAATCAGGCCCGGCTGAGGGCTCGCTGATTGCCCCGCGCGGCGGCTGGTGCCAGTGGCCTGAATCCTTAGTTTGGGCCACTGCTGCTGCTGCTGTCCGCAGTACACACGGCCGTGGAAGGCTGTGGCACAGGCGGCGGGGGTTTCTTGAGCACAGTTTCGGAGGCTGCCGGTTTAAATCTCGATGGGGGGGGATGGGGGGTGCGTTACCGCAGGCTGTAACTGGGTGGCAGGGTGACCTGCCTGGTTTCAGTTTGGCTTTATTGTTTTACCCGACCCTCGCCGCTCTGCTCCTTCCAGGCTCACGGCTAACCTTTAATTATCGAGTCCAATCTGTTTATCTTAGTCCAATTAGACAAGTCCATTAACGGGTTCGCTCTTCTTAATCTACACATTTAGCGCTCATTAAAATTAAAATTCCCTTGATTAAATACCGATATTGAAAATGGATGGGGGGTTGCTTTTGCCAATTTATTATTTTTAATTAGAATTTACCTAATTTTTTAAATTATTTTGCTGTGCCAATACCTTCAGGCTTAAGTTACCCCGCTAGGATTTTGACGTTAAATTGTGTTTGTTTTCCAACTTTCCTTTTGTTATGTTCTGGTGCTTACATTCGCAAGCTTTCATTCACCGTTTTTCCTTTTCCCTGTGTGTAATTTATCTGTGAACCCTCTCTCTCTCTCTCTCTCTCTCTGCGCCCTTTTCTCCGTCCGCATCTCCGTTTCCGCGCCGTGCTCTTCCTCCCCCCCGGCCGACCTCCGCGCCCCAGGTACGCGGCGAACGCGGACGTCAAAGAAGCGAAGGAGGGGAAGGAGGGCAAGGAATGGAAGGAGAGCGGCAAGGAGGGCAAGGAGGGGGAGCAGAGCAGGTCGGTGTCGGTCATGAGCTCGCTCAGCTACAGGAAGCGCTCGAACCTGAAGGACTCCATCGGGGGCGCCGGGGACGAGAGCTCGCTCTTCAGCGCGCTGAAGGAGCAGTCCGACCCGCACGACCGCGCCGCCTTCCGCAAGGCCAAGTCGCGCTCGGCCGACGGCCAGGACGACGCGCTCCCGCTCGCCGCCGGCCCCCGGAAGAAGGCCCCGGCGGGCGACGACCTGGACGACCGCGGCTCGGTCATCTCGCAGGCCTACTCCGAGGCGGCCAGCCGCGCGCGGAAGGGCCTGGACCGCCGCTGGTCCTCCATGAACCCCGACTTCGACAGGGAGTCGGCCGTGTCCTCGCTGGCCCCCGGCAGGGCGTCGGCCCGGCGCGCGCTGGACCCGGACGAGGACGCGGCGTCCGTCCTGAGCGGGCTGGGCCCGGCGAGCCCGCGGGGCCTGCGCCGCAGCGCCTCCTGGCTGGACGACGGGCGCGGCGCCTCGTACGGGCCGCCCCTCAGCCCGGGCCTGGGCCGGCGCTCCGGAGGCCGCAGCCCCGGCAGCGTCAGCATGGCGTCCCTGGCGCGCAGCAGCCGGCTCAGCGAGTTCGGCCTGGACGTGGACGACGACGGCGGCGCCAGCGTGGCGTGCAGCGAGGGCCGCGTCTCCGCCTACAGCCCCCGCTCGGCCGGCCGCAGCTTCTCCGTGCCCCCCCAGCCCCGCCCCGCCGACGGCAGCCCCCCCGACGCCTCCGACGTCAAGCCCGTCAGCCACCGCAACTACCTGGACCCGGACCTGGAGGCGGCCATCAACGAGGTGCTCAGCTTCAAGCCAATCAAGTTCAAGAGGCGGAGCCTGGAGGACTCGGACGCGGCGGACGAGGAGGCCAAAGCGGAGGGCACGGGCGGGAAGCGCGACGATGACGAGGAGGAGGACGAGGACGACAGGAGGAGCGTCCGGAGCGTGAAGAGCGCGCAGGGCGACCTCGGGGAGGCGGGGTTCCGTAGCTCCTCCTCCGCGAGCCGGCGCTCGGCCTCGGCGCTGGACCTCACGCGGCCCGCCAGCAGGGGCAGCAGCGTGCGCAGCGGGCGCAGCGGGCGGAGCCACAAGGGCAAGAAGACCCGGCGCTCCGAGTCGGAGAGCTCCTCCTCGGACGAGCGGAGGAGGAGGAGCGGCAGCTCCAAGAAGAAGGGCAAGAAGAAGTCCAGGAGGAGCTCCAAGAGGAGGGACACGGAGTCCGACTCGTCCTCGTCTTCCTCCTCCTCCTCCTCCTCCGAGTCGTCCTCGTCCTCGGGGGCTTCCACCATCTCCTACCGCAGCTCCGGCAGCGTGAAGAAGGGGCCGGCCCAGCGGGGCGAGGAGGACGGGGAGGGGGAGCCCGGGGCCCCGGCCGAGGAGCGACCCCTCAGCAAGCGGGACGAGAAGAAGAAGAAGAAGAAGGTGGACAACCTGATGATGAAGTACCTGTACCGGCCCGACAGCGATTAGGGCTCGGCCGTAGGTGCCGCCCCGTCCGGAGTGGGAGCATGGCGTGGCGTGGCGTGGCGCTAACCGGACGCACACACCGCACACACCGCACGCACCGCACGCGCAGCCGACTCACCGCGGTCCTCACCACTGTTTGTGTTTCAGAAACTCTCACCGCACTTTGCCTGCTTCGTATTGGTTTACTTTTGTGTGTGTGTGTGTGTAACGGAACATTTATTGGTAAAAACACTGAGATACAAGATGGGTAAAATGAGCTAATTCTTGGGAAGGATTAGGCATGTTTTTGTGTCATTTTTTCCCTACTAATTCATGAAATGGTTTTCTACTACTGCATGTTGTGGCAACTAATTATTTTTGGAGTGTTTATAATGAAGGGGGCGGGGTTAGCGGAGTGACATTCTGTGAAGCAACAGCATATCCTTCATTTTTCGTGGGGCAGTATTTTTGTTCTAACACCATCGTTTGGGTGCTACCCTCAAGGTCTCCTGCTCCAGCTCCATTTTGAAAATGAGGGCACAAGCACCCTGATTTTTTTTTTGGCGGTTGTATTCCATTCTTTTTTTTTTTTGAGAGCAAAGCTTAATGCTGAAGCGTTTCAGTCTAGCGGTCGTCCTCAAACTCCGTCTGATGATTTCCGAAGCGTTTATGTAAATGTAGCCGAGCCCTTGCACGGTGAGGTTAGGAAGGCAAGTGCACCAAGGCTGTACCTACTAATAGTAGCTGAAACGTCCCTGTGATTTATGACCCTGCGACGCGAGCCAAAGCAACGAAAGGCTCTGGACCAGGCAATTAAGTGAAGCCATTATGTATTTGTCCTTCCAGTGGCGTACACGGTTATGAACATAATTAAACCGCAACGTTGATTACTGTACACAGCCTGTTGATTAAGGAAGCGGGATTGACAGCAGTTATTAACCTGGGGTCTGCGCGGTTTGAACAGTTTGGGAATTAGACGGCGCCTCCTGTCTGTTGTAAGTAACAGGTTAGGAGTCTTATCTGGGGAAACCAGGTAGTCTTCGGCTTCCCTTTCAGAGACGTCCCGAAGGACCGCTATCAGAATCTTACCGGAGATTTCCCCTAATCCTCTCGTCAATTAGCCTGCCTTGTTAGACGGTGTTTGCGAGCAGCAAAATATGGAATTTTTATCGTCTGTTTGCTCGCCGTTTATTACAACAAACCGCGCGGCCTGCCGCAGCAGCGCATGCTAATGAGGCTCGGTCATCAAGGGACGAGGCGCCTTGTGACGAAACGCCGCGCCGTCCGACTCTACGCAGTCTGGAGTAGCTGGGATTCTGACCTCCCTGAGTCTGAAGTGTGTGTGCGTGTGGAAATGGGAAACGTTAGCCTGGAACACGAAGCTCAGCAACTGAGCCCAGGCTCCAGTCCAGACAGCCGGTAATAGCAGCGAAGCGCTCGTGTTCTCCTTCCCCCTTAAAATGTCCGGAAGAAATCCAGAAATAAAAAAGCGCCTGCGATAAACACCGCTTCACCTTGAAACTTTCACTCTCCGCGTTTTGCGGTGTTCTGTTTTGTTTTGTTTGTTTATTTATTACCTGGTTTATTTTTCGCCCGCAAGTCTTCAGCGTCTCTGCATGGACTTTGTGGACGTATTGATTTTCGGCCTTGCGGTAATGCTGCTGTCTGAGCGTTTGAAGGCGGATTAACCCCTGTCCCGGAACGAAGCTGGGGGCCACTGTGTTTAGCATGAGGCGGGAGTGGGAGAAATGGCGCTGCCTGGGCTCCACTGTGTGTTAACTGCGCTCTTCTGTTTTACGCCTGTGCGACTGTGCTAACTGTGCGCTCTTCTGTTTACGCCTGTGTGACTGTGCTAACTGTGCTCTTCTGTTAATTCTCCAGCCCGCCCACCTACAGGAGGCACTTCAGCCTGCCCAGATCTGATGAGGAAGAGGAGGAGGAGGATAAAGAGGGGGCCGCGGCCCTGGGGGCCTACCGTTCACACTCGCGCCGCAGCACCGTGGACGACAGCGACGGCGAAGGCAGGCTGTCCGAGACCACGGCGTAGCGCTTTAACCCCGCCCACACCCCCCCACACCCCCACACCCCCACACCCCACCCCACCCCACCCCACGGACACACCCTCCAAGCAGAACGGCAAATGGACAGACAGACAGACAGCCGGGAGCCGGACTCATCCTGTTCCCCTCCCTTTCCCGCATTTCGGTACCCAGCCGGGACAGTACACACCCCAGCTTCTCGTCCGAGTCGACGCGAGAGGGACAGCCTCTTCTTCGCTACAGTGCAGCGCTCAACCTGCTCTGTCATTCAGACTCCTGAACCGGTGCGCCTCCTGAACCCCTGAATGTAGCACAGCTTTGGTTTTTTTAGGCTAGAGCTTTACAGGACTAAAGCCTGGTCGTAGTGCTCCCTGGAATTCCTGGAATTGTTTGTGTGGATGCAGGATGTCCCCTGTGCCCCCCCAGTCCTGACTCCCTCCCCATCTGCTTCCCTTTTACCTCTCCCCCGCCTCCTCAGTCAACGCCTTTTTACTGCTAAACTACCGGTAAGAATAGCCCCCTCCGCCATCGTCCTTAGGAGAACCGCTTGGCTAAACCTGCTGCTAGCCTTCTCCATTACCCTTGGTACTGAGCCAAAGAACTCCGGGTTACTTAGCTTGCAGATTGCGGGGGACTGTTTCAGCTGCGAAAGTACTAAAATATTTATTAAATGAAAGATGATGGTTTTAAAATAATAATAAAAAAATATACCAAACTGCCTTTTGTTGCAAGCGCACGTGTTCAGTGTGTCACAGCCTGTTCTGCTCCTTACCCTCGCCAGCCACGGGAGAGGTACCACAGAGTTTCATTTGGGTTTCCCTTCATGCTGGGTTTCCCTCAGCTTTGAGTAAAAAGGCCCACCAACCGCTCTCAGCTCTGCTCTTACAGAAATATTCTCTACTGAGATAAGTATAATCGTCCCAGAATGTGGAAACTGGAAAAAAAAAAAAAACTTTTAATTTCTTTAAAAACACTATAATCTTTTTTTTTTGGTGTGTGGATGTTTTCCTTTCCTTTTTTTTTTTAAAGATGTGATTTTGCTCGCTATGAGTTCTGCGGAGGAAATTTGGTTTTTGTTCCAGTTTATGCCTTTATGCGGCCGAGTACTTGCCTCTTCCCAGTACTGGCAGGAATGGTTTTGGTGAGAGACTTTGGCTCAGCTCTGTGCTTGTCCTCTTGCTTGTTTTCTCATGTATGTTGTTTCATTTGGTTTCCAAAGGGATTGTACTTGATATTGGGTGCAGCGGTGCTTTGTAGTGGTTATTTTCTATGTTTCTTTACCTCTGCTTTTGTGGTGGATATTTACTGGAATGGGATTTCTTTTAGGCGTTATTCTGCAGGATTCTAAATTAAGCACGTTGCCTGTTGTACACCACTGAACAGATCCCAGGCTTTTGGTGCGGATTAACTACATAGCAGATATTTTACTGTGAGATCCTTTGAAAAAATCCTCAAACTATATTGTCATGTAGGATTGACCAGTATTTTGGCCTTACTGTGGAACTATAGTGCTATTTTTTAAAAACCGTTCACTAAGAAGAAAAAGTTATCATTTCTGTTTTGGCTGCTTGTTTAATACCATTTTGTTGCCCTTTGTGAATTAGCATCCATGCATTTAGTGAATCTGCCAAAATGCGAAATATATTTAAATAGAGTTTAATGTGAGAATGGGGGGATTTCGCTGAACCTCTGTGTGTTTGTGTACACTTAGGCGTGTGTGCGCGCGTTTGAATATGTGTGGCAGTGCGTGGGTTCGTGCTTGCTTGTGTGCGTGCGTGCGTGCGTGCGTGCGCGTGTGTGTGCATGTCCATGTCAGTGCGTGTGTACACAAGCGTGTGCATGTATATTGAAGGAGTACCCGTGTGTGTGGCGCATGCTGTGTGTAGATCTGTATTCTGCACTTATCCCAGAAGGTCTATTTCTTCCCCTTTTCTATGCATTAAATATTAACTCTAATATGAAATGCGTTATGGTTTTATGATGCTTGTAGACTGCAATGACGAAAAAGGAAATTCATATATACTTGTGTTACAGATTAAACATTACTGGCTCTGGCTGTACACATTTATATATATATGATTCATTCTAGCTTTCAAATGGTTCATGTTTATATTTCTTTATTGGACACATGTCCCCTTGTTATAGTAACAATTTTGCATTAGAGAGTTTTATTGTAAATAAATTATGGTAATTGTTCTGGTGTTGTTTTCAAGTGGTTTTCCGTTATTGTGTGACACACTTATACCGAAGTTTGAAGTTTAATTAAGTACATAACAGTTAATTTCCTTCACAGGCACATTTTGTTTGTTATTCATATTTCTGGAAGGTGTATTTTATAAAGAAAAAAAAATTAAAACCACGTCTGATGAGCATATTATTAAAAAGGGCAGGTGGTTTTTCTGTCTTTATGAATTCATTACACTCCTATGATTTTTTTAACCTATTTATTGGGTCGAGCGCATCGGTGGCTTGTGGAGTTGAGCCGTTTCCCGAGAGAAAAGTCAATACAAAAATAAATATTGCCTTAATTCAGTATGATTACTGCGAGCGTCTCTCTTATTCAATAATAATTATAATAATGATCGTCATTATTCTGCAGCAACACGACTAGACTTTAAAGCCAAAGTCACTATTTACTTCATTCACTGCTCTGGTTAACTGTCTTTTTCCTTCTTTCTTTTTTTTTCCCATTTGCTGTTCTTCGACCATTGTAACATTTTCTCAACTTTTCTGATAATCGTCCTTGGGTTTATGTAATACACCTTTATGACCAGTACCGTTTTTGCTCGTGTCAGTAACTCATCTCAGTGTTCCCTTCGCCGTCTCACACGTGGCGATATTGCTGCTCACCAGCCGTGGACTGCACATGTGCGCACACAACCTTTTGGTACCCTGCGAATAGGTATAGTATGTCACGAGCCACACCCCTTTGACCCTCAGTAACTACTGAGGGAATTAGTGTCAGGTTCGGGGGACATATTAGACATAGGCTGTTGATAAAATATTAGTGGAACAGCTATTATTTATTTGGTACATGGGTCAGTCTTACTTATTCATTAGAATTCAGTATAAACGAATAATTTTGACATTTTGCAAGCAGCACCCTCTGGACAAATGAAAAGGGCCAGACGTGTATACTGGATTCCAAGCTGGTTGGGTTGGTTGCCTGAAAATTTTGCAGCTCATTTTCAAAAGATTGTTTAGTGAAGATGAAACGAAAGAGAGTGGGTTTTCGTAAGGAGTTCTAGCAGGGTGCAAATTTGTTATAAGATCATTATAACACGGTTACGGTGTTTTCAGATGGCGATACATTTGAGCTGTGCGCACTGTAATCATAAATTACTCCCATAAGTACTAATTTTGTATATTATATGCAAGCACTTATTCTCTGGAGAGATCTTTTGTTCAGTAAAAGCTGTATTGTGTGGGGATGCTGTTAGTGGTTTTGTTTAGTTGTTTTCCCACCGCGTGTGCTTCCGTGTCAATTGAGACAATTGTTCAGAACATGTGCATGCCATGCGTGATGCAAGGGAACGTATTTATTTGTAAGCCAAACCTTGTATCTAAAACATTTTCCCCCACGGAACCCACCGTTGGTAACTTCTACCTATCCAGAGGTAAGTGTTCTTGGGGGAAATTACCAATTTGAGCTATCAATGTTTAATCTTACATGTGGCATGACATAATTGTAAATGGTTCCTAAATTGAGCATTACTGTGCATATAGCTCTCGTGGCAGGCGCTGATGGACAAACTCCGGCTGTGCAGATAAATTGGGCTATTAAATATAACGTGGCTCAGGTTTCAAATATTGTAGTCCCAATAGGGCACTAAAATGATATTTGCTGTGGAGATGAGAAGTGCACATATTGCAGATGCGAATGTTTGCCGGTGGAATAAAATGCAGTCAGACTGAACTTTTAGTTCTTGATTTTATTAGTAACTTTGTGTCCGTGGTCACCTCCACAGCGCCCCTATTGGCAGATTACCCCAAATTTGACCGTTGTAATGGATAGCAGTATGTTTATGCTGGCTGGCTGCATTGGAGACATATTGGTGGATTGGCTTTAGTGATCCCATCAAGAACTGTTCTCTGAGAAGGTTTTATATTTAGGCTGTTTTCATGCCAGTCGATTTACTGCAGATGATTTTGAGGGTTTGGGTTGGGCATGGTACCATGGGGTTACGAACATTCTCTACGGACACGAAGCAATGAGGCGCACGAAGGTTACCGGATTCCGGGTCGTTGTTGACGGGCACTGTGTATGTTGTTAATACTATTGGATGGTGATCTTTTATGGAATTAATTTGATTTCATTTAGGCCCCCAGACTATTCAACAACCAGTGCGCGGAAGTGCATGAGGGGACAAACCGTTTTTTTTTTTTTTTGGTTGAAATAACTACATCTTTAAAAAAAGAGCCGTTGACAAGCTTTTTCCAGTGTGAATTGCGTTTTCATATTTACATAAAATGTGCGTAAATAAGTGCTCCTCTGTTAGCAGCGCCCGCACTAAAACTTTTGAGACATTATTTGGTTTCCAAAAACCAAAGTGAATGCGCTCGAGAATGCAGGTGCTGCTGCTTTAATTAAACGGGCACGATTTCTCTTCAGCCAGGATGCATGAATAGTACCGGTGATTGTGTTGTTCCGTTCCCAGCCCTGCTGTATAGCGTCTGATTAAACTCTATTGCTGATTCGAGGCTCCAGCTGCAATGTTGTTTCACAATCCACTGGAGCGAGCAGCGAGCGGCGAGCAGCGGAACACAAGCAGGCTGCTCGTCGCTGGAGATGTAGCCGGAGCGGTAATTGCCGCAATGCTTGGTGAAGGGAAAGTTGAGGAAACGAAGCCAATAAACCCAACGTTACTGTATCGAATGTTGGTTCCATGCTGTTCTTCATCCTCATCGCCCATTACGGTTGCTTTTAACATTTGGCTTAGTTTATGTGTGTGATTACAACACTCCCAAGAGGTTTCACATGGCTGAACATAAAACAATTGTGCTTCTGTTTGAATATGAAAGTCAAGTGTTCAAGTGTGAAAGTACTAGGCAGCTCTTTAAACTGTATCTTTGCCACATCTAGATCCTGCTGAAACTTTATTGGAACATACACTGCTCGTCTGCTCCTTTGACCCAATTCATTTTCTGTAAACTGTGCTGTGATTATTTTAAATTGGTTAGTTTTCCAGTTTGGTATTACAATTGAACAGCATTACTGAATTATACTGCACACTGTACTCATACTTTACGGCCTGTTTTCTAGTACTGGAACATCTGCTGTATAATTCACTTGACATCTGTGGTAATAATAGTAATAGTAATAAAAAATAATAAATCTGGATCAATCATATTTTCTGGTGCTGCTCCTCAGCAAAATGCTGACATCTAGAACCTCATATATGGGTGTATATGGGCTGATTTGATCACCAACCAGTGTTTTAAAATGCTCCATTTTCAAGTGCGTCCAGTCAGTAGGTTTCCGGGTAATTATTGCACAATTAATTGCCATCAAGGGACCAGTGGCTGCTGTAGCCAGAGGAGGCAGGCTAGCGCAGCATATGAAGGCTTTTCATCGTACAGAATGAGGAGTCGTTGTCAGGGCGTTACCTGGAGGCGGTTCCTACATTGTCCTTCATTTCTCATTTGAAACGTCAGATGAAACCATCGTTCAAGGCAGAGCGAGGTTTATTTGAACTGTGATTGAGGTCTTGGGAGGGGGGGTGGGGGGTGGGGGGGAGCATACTGTTTCGGTGGACATGGCAGACATTGGCCAAGTATGCGGCCAAGTCTGATTTGTTCAATTCTGGCTTATGAGAATGAGAAGATAACTCCTGTTAGCTAAGTTTGCTCACGAACAAAAAGTGACTTATAACTGCTCCACATACTGGCACACTTTAATGTGCATGCGCACCTACTGGTTCCCATTCACACGTGGTCCCTTCCAGAACATTGCTGTGGAAGGCTGCGGGTGTGAAAAGGGTTTGTGTGTGTGTGTGTGTGTGTGTGTGTGTGATTGTGTGTGTGTGTGTGTGTGCGCGTGAGAGAGAAACAGAGAAAGAGAGAGATCCTTAATGAGTCATTGAAATGAGCCACATTAACTTGCTGCTTTAATGCATCTCCTCTGAAGATGCCGCACATCGCTTTTCTCTCAAAGTGATAGATATGTGCAGTTAATTGCGTGCAACAGCCCACCAACTGAGAGTCATAAAATAAGTTTTACAATATTAGTTAAAATGTGAAATTCCCCCCTCATTCCAGCACCTTACACCCAATTGTGCCAAAGTGTGTGTGTATATTAGTCTGGCCATACCTCACAGCTCAGCCAAGTTGCATGAAAACATGAAAAAAAAAACAAAACAAAAAAACTGAAATTTCAGCCTCTCTTCGAGAGGAATGAAAGTCAAAATTTCTTCATTTAAAAAAGCCAACGCTCCCGTTTTGTATTTGCGTCTGTCAGTTATAGCTACAGGGGTGTTGGGGTTTGCGGTGGTGAGAGGGAGGAGAGAGTGCCCCTCCTCACCCCCACGGTTGAGCCTGACATGTAGACGCTATAAAGGGGTTTTTTATGCGTTCACGCCGCTCCCAGCTCCCGAGCTCGTTACACCCTCCAAACAGCCCTGCTGCTCGCGTGCCTTCGAGACCGCGTGATAGCTCCTCGTGTTTTCGGGCTGGTCGCCCTGCCCTTCTGCAGCGGCATCGCTTTCTCCATGCGACGCAGCGATGCTGTCCAGGAAAAAAAATTTCTCCTCAAAAAAAAAAAAAAAAAACCTGTGATGGCAGCTCTGGGGCTAGCCTTAGCATCGCAATAACATGAGGAGAAATGGTACTGTGGTGTTATTTGGAAGTTTCAAAGATTTTTTTTTTTTTACTCTGTAACAGTTCTTGAAGATCTGTTTCCTCGTTTAGGATGTGAAGGGGAATTCATTCACTTTCCTTTGAAATCGTCATTTTATTACAGAAATAAGACCTCAGCGTACTTGGTAAGTTAATCTTTTATCTGATGCTGTCCTGGGTTTGTCTGGCAGCCAGAATTATGTTCTGGTAACCTGTCCCTTTGCTAACCCCGACCACCACCACTCCACTGCACTCAGGCCTTCTTACCCCCCACGTACCTGGAGCTGTTTCAGTCTTTCTGAGCATTGTACAGTAAGAATGGCTTTTTTTTTTTTAGAGTGTTTTGCTAATTGTGACCTGCCAGGTTCAAAGTTGCCGATAGTTTGGCGACGCGTGGAGCTGAACCGAGTCTTTAGCGTGTTCGCCTCAGGGCTACAACCTCAGCAAGTTGAGCCCTGGGTCAGGCCAACGGCCCCTAAAACATTTACGCCACGGACTCAGTAAACGCCTCACAGTGATGAGCAGCTTCTCTTTATTTTCACTGTGCTTATCATACTGCACTTTCTCTCTGCCCACTGGCTTTCCGCCCAACCAGGCCCCCGTGGGCCTGGGTTTACTGGCTAGCATAGACGAGCCAGCGGAATTAATGAGGAGAGTATTGACAGTGTAGGAGTGGACAGAAATGCAAATGCCAGAGCAGAAATATGGCTTGCGTGGCGTTGACAACAGCGTTGCATTCTCGGGCATTCGGTAGCTTTAATAAAAATGTGAAGATACTGTACAGAACGGCAAATGGGCCTTTTTTTTTTTTCATCAGAAAAATTCTAAACTGTCGCCCGCTGAGTCATGGCTCCATTGTGAGCGTGAGTGGCTTTGTTTGGCAGTACAGTGAATCACCAGGCCTCAAAAGCCATTTTCCCTCCATGAAAGCAATAATAGATCTTCAATAGTATTCTAAAGAACCAATCATTTCACAGAGGACTATCTTAATTAGCTTTTAATCACATAGGCTTCTAGAACCACTGACTGACCCTGGGTTTTTTTTTAATGTCCATGTCTTTTTGTCTAAATCACGATATTTTACCCACTGAAATAGGAAAGTGTCCTTATGAAGCTGCAATGATTGCACATTATGGAAGTACTGGGGTAAAAATGCAGGACCCCTTCCTGCTTTCATTTTGTATATAAAAATCTAAGGTGTATTAATGGATGGTAAATGGACTGCATTTATATAGCGCTTTTATCCAAAGCGCTTTACAATTGATGCCTCCCATTCACCCATTCACACACACCAACGGTGAAAGGCTGCCATGCAAGGTACCAATCAGCTCGTTGGGAGCAATTAGGGGTTAGGAGTCTTGCTCAGGGACACTTAGACACACCCAGAGCGGGGGATCAAACCGGCAACCCTCCGACTGCCAGACAACCGCTCTTACCTTCTGAGCTATGTTGCCCTATTACAGCTTGCATAGGGGAATACAGTATGATGCTTCATCTTTAAAATTCTGCAGACTATTCTATAGTCTGGTAAATGTAATTACATTCATTTAGTTTCTACATTTTCTTTTGCAGGGCTTGAAACTTACTGGAAAGCCTCATTGTTCATGTGTTATGTTAAGGCTACCAGACTTAGGAATGCCACCAAGGCTACTCTGGGGTCTCAAGTGGGTCTGCACGATGAACCAAGAAGAGAAGGCATCTGTGTCCACATAGTTTCGGGACCCCATGCTTTATAATCCAGCAATACAAGGGCCGGCCTTATTAAATATGATCGTGTTATATACCAGGGGTCACTCGTGCACAGGAGGAGGTGGAAACACATTAATCATGAGCACCGGCTGCAGTGTGTGATCACCTAACCTTTTGCTACCTTTTAAAAACTCTGATGGAACTGACCTTTTTGGGTTTCCAGCATTACCTTTTTCTGATGGGATGGGAGAGAATTAGAGTTGTTCACCTCCCCCGCCTCTCATCTGCCCTGTTCTGTTTTCGGCAGTCGCGGGGCGCGAATTTATGATTTCCTCACGCCGAAGGTTGAATTCTGGTGGAAAAAATTGCAAAGGCGTTTAATATGGCGTGAACTGTGAGCCGATCCGGAAATGAGCGGTCAGGGCACTCTTGGGCCGCGTCCCTTGTCAGCGGGCCGCCCACCAGCAGGAGGTGCATGGGATCTTAATGCCTCCGATGCACAGTCTGAAGGAAACAAGGGAAACGGGCAGGAGCCAACCAGAGGCTGGCGGCAGCGAGCGCATGTTCAGATCCCCCAGTGGGCGAGCTATTAATGTCCCTCCGTCTGCCTTCCCCATCAATGAGCCCCCCGCCATCTAATAATATGCTGTCTCTCTGATTACCTCCCATTAGCTAAAGTGCACAGGACGCTCTCTGTAAAAAGAAGCTGTTGCCATGGTAACCTGCTGCTCAAGTCGCCCCGTTATTTTTTTCTGGTGATTCAATTTTCTTTTTGTTTGTTTGTTTTCCCACTCTGTGCAACACGAGCAAGATATTAACGGCCTATTTGCTGCCGGCTAATGTAAGGTCGCCCCAGAAGAAATTGCAGGCTTGAATAAATAACGCTTTATTTAAAAATTACAAAATAAATACAAATAAATATGCTCGGCTTTGTGTTTTTCCTCAGATGATGATGTTCCGTCTGCGTGGATCTTGGTTGGTCTGAGATCTTCGGAGCGTTGGCAAATAAGCCTCAATGTCGAGATAAGGGAAAATGGAACTAACAAATAAGAAAAATATGCACTTCAAAGATTCTGTTCCTTATAACCCACAAATGTCCACACTCTCCCCAGCCCCTACCCTCCTGGTTTCATAATGCTCACATAAAGTGAGTCAGGAATAAGCAATGGATTTCAGCAAATGACCTTTTGTTTCTCAGAGCTTGCCACTCTGAGGAACAATGCGGAACCCTGAACCAGGCCCATATGAGCAGACAAAGACCGTGCCAGGCATGGATTATTTATTTGACATTTTGCATCTCACATTGAGTTCTCTCTCTCTCTCTGCCCCACTCTTTTTCTTGGACTTTTTTTTCTTTTTTATCTATCAAGCCAAGGAAAATTGAGGTACTTGCAATTTAAGTTAGATGCGGGTTCCAAATTGATTTGAATCTCTGCTTGGAAGTGGTGTGGGGGACTTAAAATGGCTGGATTAATGAGTTGGGAGGCTAACTTCAGTCCTATTCTAGTAAAATCCCTGGTACCAAACCCAGACGTCTGGAGCCCCAATTCAGCTTGCAATATTCCATCCAAGAGAAAAGCAATTTGTTACATAACTGGTAAAAAATGCAGTATAAATAAGTAATGTGTATGGTTCTTTTTTGCATTGGTATGTTCCCTGGACAAAAGCTACCTACGCAGAAAATGACAATTGCTTATGTTAATCGTGCTATTCAGACACTGTTTAGTGCTTTCGTCTACTCCCCATGTCCTCAGTGTAACACAGTGTCCCTTACAGTGCTTAACATGGCAAACAGCTCAGACTTGCACGCGGTTAAAAGCTCCTCCGGTTTTGGGAAGAGGGAGTCGTGCCTGACGTGGTTGATGGTTTTTTAATTCTGCCGTTTAGCTTCTCCGCCGCTACAAATTCACTTACCGTCCCGGAAAATGAACGAGCAGCGCGGGAGACGTCCCAGAGTCCTTTGCCATATAATTTCCCGATCGGAGCTGGTGGCTGCAGTTGTTTTCCGTCATAGCGGGCTGGCTGATTGGTGAGTAAGATGTTTGCAGGGGGAAACAGGTACAGACGAAACAACCGCGGCAGCAGTCGGCAGCAAGGAGACAAACGGCTTCAGAGCTGATGGCTTTTTAACAATGTGTTTTGCTTGTGAAGGAGCGTGCTCAACAGGGAGTAAGTGAAAGATGAGAGAGTGGGAGAGAGAGGAACAGGAACTCGTCTAAAAACAACAAGCAGGCATTGCTTTGTTCAATCCAGCCCCTTTGTTACAAACATACATTTATAATCATGCAGCCCTAGCAAAAAGGCAACATTTAAGGTCTTTCAGTAAGGCTTTGTCACCATCATCATCATCATCATCATCATCATCATCATCACCATCATCATCATCATCTTCAGCTGCAAAAACAGTTGCATCATCAGTGATATTTTCTAGCCTGCTTCCTGGTGTTCATGCCTCACCTCTAATTTAAATTCTAAGGAGTTTCTTTTAATAACCGACTCTTGTGCCCCATTTACCATTTTCAGGCTCACGTCGCTGTTGCATATTGGACCATTTTCTGTACCCTTGGGTCTTGGACTGAATGTTGTAGTGCTGGCAGGAAATGTTTACAGCACAACCCTGGCACACTAATGCCAGTTAATGCAGTTCTCCTCTTTTCTCTCTATCATCCTGATGCATAAGCTAATACGGAAAAATACAACGAAAGAACGGAATGTGGAAATGTCGTGTCCAGTGAGCGGCGACCGTGTCTACGAATGGGATGTGGAATCGGTTTATTTGTAAGCACTGGAGAGGTGAGAGGTTGTGGGAGGGAATCTGTCTGAGGCTGAGTTTTCAGAGCATCTTGCCAACGATGGGCCCAAACAGGGCTGGCCCTAGCATTTTGGTGGCCCTAAGCAAATCTGTTCAATCCTGTCGAGCGGGGTTCCGCCATAGGGGATGAATAACGTAATTGCGAAAATAATGTTATTTATCTTAGATAAAAATTGGATCGTGTGGCCCCCCCTCGTGGTCGTGTGTCCACCCCCCCGCCCCCCCCAAGGGGTTGTGGTCCTAAACAACCGCATAGACCATTTATGCCAAGGGCCGGCCCTGGGCCCAAATTTGAAGCCATGGCCTGGAAGAGAAGAGTATATCCCTGTGAAAGCTGAGCGAATCACCTTCTGTTAGGGTGCACCTAGCTCTACAACCGCCCTCACCAGTACGATTGAAAACTACTCTTGTTCCCAGGGGAAAAACATGGCAGATACCAGACCTATTAGTTGGTTGACATTGCTTAATGCTAACATATGGTCTTCCTCACAAGCTTGTTGCAAGCTCCCAAACAGAACTACAAGGCCATATGTTAAGCAAGACAAATACATTTGTCTTCTACCAGGTAAAGACATGAACTTGTTTCTTCAGGTGGAAAACCTTGCTCACTTTTGAAAATTACAGTTAAAGCCCAGCTCCTTTGTTCCACTGTCATTCCTTAAAACAGCCCCTCGGTTGCACTTTCCACTAAACATGAGATGAAAGCTTTCTGAGGAGAACAGACGATAGAAAAAGACCTCTGAAGTGATGGGATTGCTCTGTCTTTCACAGAACATTAATTTTCTAACTCACGCTCAGGTCAACCTGAAGGGAACTAGCCCTTTGAGTGACAGACAGGCTGTTGGAGAGAGAGTGAGAGCACTGTAATGAGAAGAGTTTCCTCTGTATCTGCACACATCTAGATGACAACCAGTCTAAGTTTGAGTCCAGAGACAGGGGTTCAATAATTGCATGGCAGCATGGAATAATGGCTTGGGCCCTGGAACAATGAGCTGAGTGTTTTTAAATCTGGATGGAGTGTGACAATTCAGCACACAAACCATGCACGTTCGCTCAGTTTTTTCCTTTAGAATCTGGCTTCTGAAATGAACAACTGAATGTGTAAGTCACTAATTAATGTCTATTAAGCAATTAAAATATGATTTTAAATCTACCCTACCTCATAACGCAGGTCATTACCTTCCGTGCAATAGTAAGAATGGTTTTCGTCGATATTAAGTCACAAATTCCAAGAGTAACTGCTGTTTTTGATACTGCAGTTCGGAAGTGATTTAATACACATACGCTGTAGGTCGCAAAAAAGCGTGCATTTTCTTTATGATATTGCGGATTGCTCTTGGCGGAGAAGTACAGGATTATCCGTTCGAGCACTGCATTCATCATGCCGGTGCGAGTGGCAGATAGCGTAAAACATTACTGGCACGGTAAACAATAGCACGAGAGGGCGGAGAAAGAAAAGGTTAATGGTGATGAATGGTCACCCTTTTCACGTCCCTAATTCTTTATTAAAGCCCCAGGAACAAGTGCAATAAATCACCTTTTTCTGAATGCCGGCGCGTGAGAGCGCTGAGCGGTCGGCCCCTGGCACATGACAGCGGTGATAATGCGTGGGTCTCCCGCCTCCCAAACGGCTCCTTTGATATGAAACAATGCGTCGGCAGATTTGACTGGCGAGCGCAGGTGAGATCGGTGCCGGGCCCGGCGTCGCGCTCATCGCCGGGGCCTGGCTTTTTTGTCAGCGCTCGATGTTTCAAGCCTCGCCACTCTCCCCGCTTCCGCGAAGACCCCCCTCAGGTCAGCGCCGGCTTTTTAAAAGCGATTAAGAGCGCAGAATTAATCACACGTTTAATGGCCCGAACTAATTAGCTCGCCCCTACGGAACCAGATGACGCAGGGTCTTGGCGGCAGCCCTAGAGGAACAGGACTCCATTGTTGGAAGTCCGGACTCTGAACGCCACGGAGACGACGATGGGAGACGCGCTGTGCCTCCGTAATTAATGGACTGGATCTGGCACGGCCTGTTTGCAGTCAGTGCTCTTCCTCTGCCCAATGTGCAAAGCAGCTCAACGCGGCGGGAGCCAAGGCGTAATGGTGTGTAGCGATGAGCTGTGGGGGGGCATTAGGAGCATGGTGGCCAGGCAGAAAATCCTGGCCCAGTAACACCGTTGCTGTGGCACGGAGGGTGGCCCAGGATGATGAGGTCATCATCCATGGTGAGATTGGAGACACGGGAAGATGAAGTAGGACAGAACGGCCCCACACCCACAACTAGAGGTAGATGCATAAACACTGAATGGCCAGTATATATTAAACTGGTGGAAAAGTTATTTTGTTTGCACTCAGTGTAAATATCCCCATCTAGAATAGCTGGTTGCGTGTTATTTTGGGCCATTGGTATCTGTTATTGTGGTGTTGCAAAAGGTTTGAATAAAAGGTCCTGATTTGATCTTATCAAATGTCGGAAGACCAGCCTTTTCCAAATATTCCACGGTGACATTTAGCAGATCCTCAGCATGTGTACCTACAAATCTCCGTGCTGCCAGATTGTGTCAGTGCTCTTATTATACAAAGTACAGATACCCTGCTCCTGTTACTTTCTTATTTCACTGAATGGAGAAATCTGTCTTTTTTCTGGGAACCATTTCACCTGGCCAGTACAAAAAGAGATGCTATAAAACGTTGTACTCTTCGGCCTCAGCAGGCTGGGACCGTGATGAAAAAAAACACGAGAAGGAAGAAAAAAAAAACAGTTAGTTGCGTGACCTTGGCGATATGGGAACAACCCCACCCCCCCCCACTCTGCTTTGATCAAGAACCCATCGCTACCCTACCCGTCACTATCACTCGCGGTAACCTACGGCGACAACTTAACAACCTTTCCGAAATCAACCTGCCATTATCGTTTCTTCACCGGCGCCTGGGCCCCGGTGTGTGGTCTACACTACACACTCTTCCCAGCAGCCTGTGCTGCTGAAAAGGTGAGATCTCCATTTCATCCGGCAGAAACAGGGGGATGGAACCGGAGAGAGAGAGAGAGAGAGATGGAGATGACCAATTGAGAGCCACTAGGAACCTCTTCCTCAGAGGAGCTTGAAGAAGGCCATGTCTTACAACATGACAGTGATAAATTAACTGGTTTCTGTATCTGGACAATGTGTGTACAAAAATAAAACAAGTTAACAAAAAAAAACAAAAAAATTGGCGCATTATGCAGGATTTATTAGCCTTACGGTGGTCCTATGTTAACAATTAAAAAAATTTCCTCTTCAACTATCACCAGAGACACATTCTACAACAGAGTTTTTACCATAGCAACCAACTTGTGTCCATTCTTACAGCTGAGATATATACTGAAGCAATAGCCAGGTTAAGTACACTTGCTCATATGGGTTTACAACACCCAGATCCCATTACCCAACGGGAATCGACCTGACCACCCTTTGGTACAAGCCCAGTTCCTTTACTTCCACGGGTGCTACAGTCTCAGGGTGCCGCATCATTTAGCATTTTTCATAATTTTCATTTTAATTTCAGAATAACCTAATCAGCGTCAAAGCGTGTTCAATTATAGCAAAAACGTGCATAAAGTTTGACAGGCTGGCTTGCCGTGGACTACTGATGTCCTTAGCTAGTTTTTGCATAATATATATTCTGACTAATGATCTGCATTTTATGCCTTATCCAAGGCTTTCCAGTCTGATGGCCAAACATTCAGTCTGGTTCTAAAACTGATCCAGATACGACAAAGTGAATCCGCCTTTTCAGGTACCATAGTCTTTGGTGTGATTGGGGTGTGGCTCTGCTGGGAGCACTGTTCAGACGCTGCTGGGATGAATGGAACCTCTGACTGCAGAATGCCTCATTTGACTATAGCGCTTACCAAAGAGCTTACAATGTGATGTTCATTCTGCATTCACACACACACACATCACACACCACAGTGTAAGCGCTCTATGCGTACCAACAGCTCGTGGGGAGCAATAGGGGGTAGGGCGCACGGACAGAACCTCCAAGATCGACCCGCACCCTGCTGCCAGCACTGCCTTTTCTTCTCCTGAGGTGTTGCGGATCTATAAGAGTGGACGTACGCCTGCGTTTATGTGTTCGCATTATGCCGGGGTGATGGTCCGTAGGAGACGCACTGAGCTTAGCACCGAGCCCTCGTACAAAGCAAAGCAGTCACGTTGTGTTTAATGGTCCAGTGGGGGAATCTCTTCTCAAGGTTTTGGTGAAATGTGTGAACCTGGAATGGCTGGACGCACCTGCTGCTGAGCCATTGCACTGGTACTGAGAGGCATTACTATAATGCATGCTGCCGGTAACCTGACACAAGCCAACACTTAGTCTAGGTGGATTTGTGGAACATCATTTTCCATATTTGTAGAAAAATGCACTTTCCCAGGGTCAGGGACAGAGCCATAACGATTTGGCTGAATGAAATGATCTACTCACATTTAACTCACGCAGCAAACATCTCTGTAATCGCACTTGCAGTTGAATAAGTTCAGCGAGAAATATTGTTTTTATTTATGTTTGTTTAACAGTGACATAAAATTGGCTCCTTGATTGGAATGGAAGACATTTTGTCTCGAAGGGTTGTCACGTCTTTTTGCTTTGTGCCTCGCAGTTATTAATTTAAAGAGAGATGAGTCAGTCTAGCTTTTACAGCCATCACTCGTGAAATGGGATGCCTGTTTATAAAATATTAAGGAATGTATCCTGGACAGCTATTGAATTACAGCCCACATCAGAGCATTTGTATTGTGGAGATATTGCAAATTGTAGCCCAGTGGACAATGCTGTTCACGGTGGAATTGATGGAATCAGTGGCGTGGATACATTCACAGGGGATAAAAAAAAACATTTAGCCGTTTAACGTCTGGGGATTTCCATTCCCAATAGATATGTGCTGTTGGAAGTTCGTTGAGGGGGGGGCGGGGTTAGCCTATGGGTGTGGGCTCAAGGAATTGCGTGTTATGCATTCAAACGACGAAGCGCTTCTCGTCACATTAATACCGCTAATTAAATCAGCCGCCGCTTGGGAGAAATTCAACTCGACGCTACACAAAACAATGCACAAAAAAATTCGGTATCACCCGTCTCTGATGGTGTCACCCGGTGCGGTTCGCACCCCCCGCACCCCCCTAGTGACGCCTCTGGTTACGAACGTCGCATATGCCAGAGATTGTCTCCTACCACTAGCACACATTAGCCTCCGACCCCTGCCCATGAGAGAGATCGCTCTGCGCACCCCATGGGCAGATGCATTTTTACTATGCACTGAGGAACACAATAGGCTACATCGCTCCTCCCCGCCCTCGTCTTCTCATTCCTGCAGCTTGATTGGCCAGTGCTCTGTTTTTCCCAGGTACGGAGAGAGGCTGCTCTCTCTTTGACTTCTGTCCAAGACAGATTTTGAACGAGGCAACATTTTGGCGTTGCTAATGTTGATAATGAACTTTTCATTAAAGTGATATGGGTTCCCACGAGCCATGTTTTTGGCCAGTTAAATAAGGAACGTACTATTATTTGGCTTTCATTTTAATGAACTAACTGGCTTTAATTTTGCTCTGAGGACATTAAATATGTACCTCCAGAGATCCAGAGTTTTTTCTCATGCTCACTCAGGCACCAAATCCCAAAACTGACCTCAGCCGTTACAATCCAAGATCATCTGGAGTGTGAAAGAAAATAAATTACAGCGCTTGGAAAAAAAAGATAAACAACCATAAAAATGAATTGAAACTAATCAAATGCATCATGAGAGTGGGGATAGGTTCAGCCTTGAAGTTCAGCTCTTGAAGTGAAAACATGTGGCATTAAAAACTTTTAACTGAAAATAAAAAAAAAGAAAAGAAAAGTTTAACAAAGAGTTAGTTACCTGTGGAGATGGGTAGGGCAGTGGAATGACTGGAGTGGGAATGGAGGTATGGATAATGGGAGTAGTGGGTAAAAGCTGCCAGAACAGTCAGCGGTCCATGTAAGGGGCCATGAGGGACATTGCCTCAGCTTTCTTCCTGGTGTTGGTGTTGAACATTTTGTGTACATACGTGAAAAGACATAATATTGCACTGGAACGGAGAGGTATGTCATTCTGTTACCTCATCTAGATCATAACAGTATTATTTGTGATATTTTATTAAAAAGGAAATATAAGAAAAAAGGTGTTTTCACATTGAAAGTTTTCATGGATAAAAAAATGTTCTTTGGCAGACTTTCAGAACTTTTTTTGGTGAAAAAGTTTATTTTTAATTTAGCACTTACTTTTGGTCTCTTGTCAAGCTGAGTATGATAGTTACGGTGAACATTTTCTCTGAAGTTTTCCCTGAGAAAATAAAGTGATTCTATTCTATTCTATGATAATTATAGTTTTAATGTTAGTTACATATTTTAAAGTGACTGGAACCATACACAACCAACATTGAGGTCCAAAACAGTGGATAAGATATACTGAAGACATATAGCTTCATGACTCAGCATAAAATAAATATTTAACGTTGGCCATGTAACAGCTTGATAAACAACCCAATAATTTACGTCTGATGCCTCCTTGATTGCGGTAAAAAAAATAAAACATTTAAACAACAAAATAAAAATCAGGAAAAATCTGGCAAATAAATGGGTGAATGTTTTTATATGCACTGCAATAAACAAGCATATATGTCATTTCTGCATGTATACTGCCTTTCTTTCATAGCGTGTAATGATGTTTTAGCCTGGCAGACCAACAAGGTTTTTCTCAGTGTGAGCATCTTACTATGTAATCACTGGGATAAAGAAATATATGACAACGCATAAACTGTTCAAAATGTAGCAGCTATTTGAATTCAGCTTTGCCCAGAGCCCAAGGCCATACATTGTGCCTTATTTCCTAGTTTGTAATGACTGTTTATTTCCAGTTTTTCCCCCATAATGTGTTGTGACACCATGAGAAATATCTCAAAAAGCAACTGCAGTGCATTTCTAGATTCTGTGCCCCATAATACGAACATGATTTGGATAACTGCTCTAAAATCACAGCTGTGAGTTCACATCGATGCAGTGCTGTCTCCCAGCTCTTTGTCTCGGGTTCAAAATTAAAATAAAAAAGAATTCATTCTCATGGGCTCTTTCGACTGTGTGATCAGCGCCAGGAGTCTGAGATGTTTGGAACAGCGCTGTGCAGATCCGGCGTAGTGCAGAGATAACGGCCCTGTCATTAATTCTCTCTGCCTCTCTGCCGAGGCGTCGCTTGTCCACCCCGACATCCTCTCAATCTTATTAAGTTTAACGTTTGACAAGAATGTCCACATTAATGAGTTCGGCCTTTAGAATCACAACCCGAGGAGCCAGCTGGTGATTTGACGGGAGCTGCTTGTTCTTGGGTGGGATCGGGTGGATGATTACGCGTTTCGATATTGTTAGCCTAGCGGAAAGTTAATTGTGGGCATGCCAATGGTGGTGGGCTGGCCGTACTCTAGCTGCGGCCTGTCCTGCCAGGCGGTACAACATAACGTAATGTGGCGACATAGCTCAGGAGGTAAGAGCGATCGTCTGGCAGTGGGAGGGTTGTTGGTTCGATCCCCCGCCCTGGGGCGTGTCGGAGTGTCCCTGAGCAAGACACCTAACCCCGTGTCCGCAGAACCTGCTGTGGTGAAAGCGGGGGGGAGTGAGTCAGCCATTTTATAACAACGCGCAGAGCGGGTGAGTCAGCAGAATGAGCCGGCGGGCTAACGAAATTCATATGCTGGCGGCTAACGAAACTCACGCGTGTTTACTGTATGTTTCGGTATTCTGCTGCTCAGGAGGAGGTCACTGACCAGCGCGCGGCTCTCCTTCCCCGCTCCCCTGCAGCGCCGTGTGTTCCGTACCCTTCGGGCCAACGGCCCGGCAACACCTCTGCGTCTCCGCGCCTCCGCCTAGGAACGCCTACGTGCTCCTGACCCGCTCTCCCACTTTCGGCCGGTCGCCCCCCAAGCGTACAACACAACACTGCGAATGCGTGCTTCAGAAATTCAGCAGCTTTATCGCAGGGAGAGAACGGTGGGCGCTCGTTTTTCAGCCAGAGATGCCAGATTGATTCCATAATCCTGCATAATAATTCTTTCTGTTCTTTGTGAGAATTGAACATTATGTATTGAATATTGTAGCTTAGCGTAATATAGTGCAGTACATGATACAAGCAGGGGAGAATTTGTCTCTAATCAGAAGTGAATGTTTTCAGTACTTAGCTTTCATGAAAATCTATCTGTGGTGGAATTAGCACTTCAGGTGAAGTTATGAGTGTTTTCGGGCGGGTGGGTGGGTGGGGGCGGTTCTCTTCGGTGGTTTGGGGGGCTAATTGAGAGGCGTGGGTGACAAACCCACTTGTTGTGACCCAGCCGGACCATCTTTCCTCACTGTCGCTCCACACCTGTCGCAGCTCTGAAGCTCACGAGCAGTGCCCCCCCCCGACATCCATCAGGGAACCTTACGACCCGCCAAGACCGGAGGGACGCGTGGATATAAATAAGGCCGGTCGCCTCGCCGTCGCCCGCGGCAACACCCTGAGTGATGGCGGCGGCGTCGGCGCGCGGGGCGGTATCTGTCGTGGCGGCCCCCGGTTATCTCTCCCCCCCCTGTCTGCTGAGCCGGTCCTTCAGGTGAAATACGAGGCGGAGGCCGGGCGTTGCTCAAAAAGATTTACCCCGCCACCAAAGTCGTTTTTTTTACCCGCGACTGCTCTTTACAGCCGGCGGCCTTGGGCCCGAAGGCCCTGCCAACAGGCCAGGCGTTCGTGATCTTTACTGCGGGGAGGGGAATTATGGGTATGGCACGCTTCTCTTTTACACGCTCTGTGACATTTTATTTTATTTTATTTTTTTAAATGCATTCTTCAGTAAACAAAAACCGGTGAATCACTAGCATTTAAATGGCTCCATTCGTTGTTTTCTCTGGAGAATAATCCCTGCATAAAGTGATCTTCTTGACATATGCGCAAACACATACCCACTCACCCCCCCTTTCTCTAGTCGCATAAATACAAGCAGTGAACTGGAAAAAAAAAAACATCCCCGGTCAGTTTTAGGGGCAGGGAACTTTTCCAGTGCATCGCATGCTGTCGAGAAACAGTTTTTTCCAGTAAAAGGACAAACGCATACAGGTGTAGCCCCCTTTGTTAATTGTAATAGCTCCCATATCCGCGTTTAACATTTATGTAAATAAGAGCTTTGTATCTATTTTCCAGACGTTCAGTAGTCACTGAAAGGCTTGGCGGTTCCCGTAGGGGGCAGGAGCAGCGCATTTATATGCATGCTGTGCCCCGTGCCCCAGTGACCCTCGCAGCTGACGGCAGCGCACCTGCACCACCTGACGCCGGTCTCTGCCTCCACCTGGGCCCGAAGCTCACAGCGCTCCTCCAGCACGTGGGTGTAGACGTCCCGCCGCTGCGCCTTCTGGAGGATTCGCGCCCGGCCATGTGAGCTTCCCCTGGGCGCACGGGGAGGGGAATCTGGCAGCAGTGCACCGCAGAGGGGACCTCTGTTGTTACTCCAGGTGTTTTTTGGACAGGATGGCTCTTACCAGTATGGTAATCGGCAGTGTGAAGTTCACCCGGTGTTACTTTTACCGGTGTCCCGCAGCAAAGTTAATTGTGAGGACTGACATTTGCACATTTGTATGATCTGCTCCCTGATAGTACAGATCGGAGCTGTGATTGAGGCCCCAAGTCTCAATCTCTCAGAGATTCAAAAGATGAAACGGCAACAAGAAGCACAAACAAAAATGTTTATTCACCAATGTGTACGCAGGGAGAGCAGCTCGAACTTGGTCAAGGACAGCTTTGAAGAAGGCATTCCAGTACATCCTTTTTTATGCCTTGTGGGGAGACACCCCTTTACTCATACCTTCCCTGAGACCACAAACTGTTGTTCATTATCTGCCAATCCTGGACACACCTGACTCCATTAGCCAGCCCCCGAGACCCATGTCTCTACTGGCAATCCAATGTCTCTGGTGAGGAAAATCACTCCATTATGTGGGGACAAATCACAGACAGGCCCCCAGTGACTGAGATGGAGATGGTCTCCAAACCTGGATAAGGTGACTGTGGAACCCTGTTGCACTGATAAGTGTCATTCAGTGTCCCGAAACTGTAAAACAAAACAAAATAAAGCAGACAAGAGAGATTCTCAGAACCTTCTCCCCACTCTGGCCCAGGCAGACCACATTGTTCTGGCATTGTACTTGGACATATGATGCAACAAATGTAATACCAAGACTGAGAACATTATGTGTAAAAGATAAAAAAAATTCTAACTGCAGCAATATTTTTTTTTTGGACTGTAGTGGTTTCCTCCATGTAGTCCTCCCATGAATACCATTCTTGAAATAAAAAAACCTCAGAAAGCAAATTATAGTGAAACTAGCCTTGGCCATGAACATTTTAGAACAACATATTCTATAACTGGAATGTACCAAACATCAATGGTCAAGTGTAATTCTCTTTCAGGCTATCCTGTTGTGCTGCCAAAGTAATAAGATGCACTTACCGCTGTTCTAGGAGCGACTGCTTTGATTCTTTGTAGAAGTCAGGCAATTGCTCTTCAAAATCTACAAAGCAAGGACTCTTTAGGCTGTGTGGGATGCCAACCATTGTGCCGCTCATCTGGTCCTGAAATATTTTCATAACCAAGCTGGATTGGTGTCAGTACATTATGTATAGTCTGCACATAATGTAATTGCAAGGAATAAATTTGTCATGTACACTCAAGGTGAAGTATAGCTGGGGGGAGGTGGCCTTACAGCTCTGTGGAAGTCTTATAATGAGAGGCCTAAAGCATCTCTTATCCTGTTTCTACTCTGTCTCTTTTGTTGAAGCCAGCGTGAAGCAAAAGCCATTTTGTGGCATGGTTTCAAGGTGGAGCTACATTCTGTGGAAGACACAGAAAGAACAAGGGATGGAAAAGAGAGGGCTATCGTGTGTGACAGAGGGATGGAGAAGAGGGGGTCGTCGTGTGTGACAGCGAGGATCTCTGGACATCAGGAGCAGCAGATGGATCGGGTCAAGTGGCCCACATACCCCACCCCGCAGAGAGCTGTCACACACAGATGAAGTGTGAGCTCGCTGGTTCAGTAACTCAGTCACATTCTAGCCCGTGTCAGTGAGAGTGTGGTGCGCTTTCATGCCCGAGTGTGTGTGTGTGTGTGTGTGTGTGTGTGTACGTACGTGTGGGTGTATGTATGTGCCTCAGAAAACAATTCTTTGGATCTGTCACATAATGGGGGGTGTAATCGTTATTTATGATTTATGTTCATTATCTGATCTTTGGCTGAAATGGGTCCAGTTCTTATTGATTCCCAAGTTCATCAATTGATTTTTTTTTTTACTGTTACAAAAAACTGGTAAAGAAGAGATGACATGGGACGTTGAGTCATCGAGCCAACACATTGTTGGACCAGATGCAACATTTTGGCATACCACAATTGTTGCTATTTGGAGATCAGTGATGGATTTGTCATTCTCTCATAGGAATGAGAATGGAGATGCAACTCACTGGCCATAGCAAAGGCTTGGAAAGAGATTTTCAAGTCCTCTGTAACTGCATACAAACAGGACGATGTGAAATGTATAAGAAGTGCCGTAATTTCTACATGGTGAAACTAAAATGCATACAATTTCCCTTCATTAGAAGCTGCAAATCTGCAATGTATCCATATATGAATTGTTTGATTGCAAATCTAAAATCGTGGAGTACCAAGCCAAATAAGTAAAAAAAGATGTATTTTCCCGAAACATTATGGAGGGCACTGTGTATGAGCGATAGGTTATTTAAAAAAACAAAAAAAAAAAAAACAATTGGCTGTTTGGGTAAATAACATCTCAGGTAAAAATGAGAGCCCATCGCTAGTATTCCCCATGGTGGGCAGAGGAGGGGAAAAACAAAGTATAACAGGAAGTCCACATGTGGTCGGCTAACCTACCCCTTGCTGGGACACCAGAATCCCATCTGCCAGCAAAGAAAGTTCATTTTCTCCCAGTCTGCGCCTCTGAAACTCAGGTGGGTAGTAAAGCAACATATTTCTAGCGTTTTGTGCTGTGTGGATGAACAAACAGCGGCAATAACATGGTCCGATGCACCAATTTCTGTGCAATCTCTTCCTCTTTCATTGCACCTGCATTGCCAAGCTAGGTCTACAGTGTCATGACGTTCTGACACTGGTAGGTAGAATAGATGATTCAGTATCATCCCCCTGTGTGTGTGTGTGTGTGTGTGCGGGGGGGGGGGGGGGGGGGGGGGATCTGTGTATGTGTATCTGTCTTTGCCTTGCCCATGTTCACTCAGGGTATTTAAATGTTTCATTACTTTAAAAAAAGACTAAAGAGTGCTAGTATAGTTTTTACTGCTTACAGATGACCATGTGCCAAAAAGAAACAGCTATACATGTGATGGTGTGATGTGCATGTGGTGCACATACAGGGAATAAAAATGGAAACTCCAATTGGTACGTTAATAGGATGTTTGGGCTTTATGGCCTTTGTGTGCCGAGGTATAGAGTCAACCAGCATCTGGACTTCTGCAGGTGGAATATAACAACCTTCTTCTGCAATTCAAATCAATCAACTAACATTTCTCACGGAATTGGGAAATTCTCAGGTGTCATTCCCCAGCAACCCATTTAATGCCTGATCTGGTGACTTAGAAAGCCATGGCACGAATAAATATCAGTGTCATGTGCCACAGCCCAATGGACAGGGGCATAATCATTTTATACTCTCTGCAGGGAGGCATTAAAAATGCATAAACACAGCATGAAGATGATCACTGAATATAATTAAGTAATTCTTTGCATCAACCTTGTCTTCTCATGGCGAGTGCCACCCACAGCATGCCAGGAAATGCATCCAGTTACAGCTACATTTACAGAACCAAAGGAACACATCACTGTTTGTTCTGGTTTTATGTCCATTACCTGTCTATTGTACATCTTGCTGAATTGCTACAGTAAACCTTAGTGGACTGGATCTTGGTATTAACTCTGTGATTTCAAAGTAGGAACATCATGTTAAGATGGTTCAAGCACGATGACATGTTTTCCTCCCACTCTTTAAGAGTTAGATCAGTGAAAGCATTAGGGATTTCCTCGCACACTTGAAAAGCTTGTATATTTTTGTGTAATTCCTGTATTTGGAGATGTTCTACTGACAAGAGGTTCAGAACAGTCTCCCACAACATCATTACTAAAACAAGAATAGACTGCAAGTGTCGTCATCCCTGAGTCCAAGCTGCTGTCTTCCTGGGTTCATGAACGCACTGGCACAGGTTACTTCCCTTCATCTGTAAACTTTTCAGTACCTGTCTCTCTATCTCCTGCAGCCTCATTGACCCCAAGCCTGTAAAAGGTTGTGTTGAGCTCCTTGTCGAGTTCTCTGCTGCATTGCCCCTGTCATCTACTGGATCTTTCTCTCATCCCTTGCAGAGATGGGAATCTCAGGCTCCACTCTCATGTGGGTTGCCTCTTATCTTGCTGACTAATGTACCACAGGGTTCAGTGCTTGGTCCTTTCTGCTTCTCTCTTTATACCAAATCACTTGGTTCTCTGCTCATGCCATGTTATATCATTGCTATACTGAGGTCACCCACCTCATTTGTCACCTCCAACATCCAAATTCAGGTACATCTCTGGACCTAAGTGTGACTGTAGCTGACAAACTTATCTTCACAGGACACATTGCATCGATCAGCTTGTCCAGCAGGTTCTCCCTTTGCAACATCAGCAGAATCTATCCCCTTCCTCTCCCAAGAGGGCACAAAAGTAATTCATCCAAGCCCAAGTAATTTCTCACCTGGACTGTTGCAACCCATTGCTGACTGGCTTAATGGTCTGTGCCTTTAGAATACACCATTATATTTCTTCCTAAGAAATAAAAACTAATCCTTGCTTTATTTCCCAGGTCTTCAGGAATGCACCTTGATGCTAGCACCTGTTTTATTGTAACTTTAACTTTCTCTGGCTCTAGTGGTGTCTTCTTACCATGTTAAAAGCATTCTGTCTCCACACTCCAAAACAGCAGGCCGGTCACCATTTGGAACTATGAGATCTCAGGTTCCTTTTTAGAAACATCATGGAGTCGGAGTAGTAGTTGTGTGCACTGCATTCTAATAGGCAAAGAGGAAGTTGTCTAGGTTGTGTTGGGCTGGTATTTTTCCATGTCCATCACAGTAATGGCTTTCTTGAAGGTTTGTACAAATCTCTCTGCCAAGCCATTTGTGGCTGAATGGTATGTAGCTGATGTCTAGCGTTTGATTCCAATTTTCTTAATGAACTTTGAAATTCATTAGATTCCATTATCTATGCAAATTTTTTGGCAAACACAGTTCTTAGCACCAAAAAGGTATTTTGCAATGTGGATGACTTAATTTTTATGACCTCAGGCCATTTGGAATATGCATTGACTGCAATAAAGAACATGAAGTCCATGAATGGTTAGATAAAGTTGATTTGCACTTGTTTCCATGGTGATAATGGCCATGGATTGAGATTAGCTTGTGGTGGTGTGCTCTGTATCTTTCAACATCCAGAGCAGCACTTGTGATGATCTGTCATGATCTTGCCTTGATTTGATTATCAGTTCCTGGCCACCATAGTCACAGGCAAGTCTCTTCATTTTCATTGTCCCCGGGTGACCTTCATGCAATTCATCTAACAACCGGGTATGTAGTTTGGGAAGAATCACAACTCAGGAGTCACACGGTGATCTCTGACACACTCGCAACCGTTTCCTCCTCACTGAGATTGACGAAAACAATGAGTCACCACGTGCTGGCCATCCCTTCACAGTAATGTCATAGACTCCCGACACTGTAGGATAATTACATGCTTATTTTTTTATGAGGGGATTTGTCACAGGCACCTGTTCAACTATCGTGTGAAATACTGTACCTCTGCTGGGTCGACTGTTTCTCTCAGAGGTCAGTAGGTCTCTGCAGCTGCTGTGCTGTCGTCACTGGAACTCCTTTCATTGGGTTGAACACTGAAAGGAGAGGCCGGTGGTCAGCCAGCAGCAAAAACTTTTTGCCATACAGGCAGCGGTTGACTCCCTACACAAGGCTGAGGGTCTCTCGGTCAATCTGTGCGTAACTGCATTCAGCGGCTGCCAGTGATCTTAAGGTGAACACTGCAAAGACCAAAATATAAGTCAATCTTAACAAGTATTTTGGTATAGTATATCATAATTCGACTTAAAATCTTATTTCTGTTACTCTTTGCTAAAGGAGATAAAAAGTTCATCAATGAGGTGAGACAGTTTTCAAGATATTGCCAATGGGGTGCAATGCAATTTCGCTTGTCAAGCAAAAAGCAACTTATAACAAGCCAATATTTTCTACTTGAGAGAAGAACTATTTTTAAGTCTCATTACAAGACTAAAACACATTAGACAGACTTTTTTTTCAGTGAAGGCTACAGGCGTCTCTGAGCCAACTGAGAACAGCCGTCTGACAACACAGCGATACCATTGGGCGAAGCGTCACACGTCAGTCAGTCGAGCGAGAATGGGTTGAAGTGAGTTAGCGCCTCTTCTGAAGTAATGAGTTCTTCAGTCACCTGAGAAGCTTGCTCAGAACTCTCAGTCCACCTCCACTGTGACCGAGTCTGTAGCAATGCGTTCAATGGGCGTAGCACTGTCGATAGTTTAGGAAAGTTCTATTCAGTTTGATCGCAACTGAGAAACATTTTCAAGTTGGGCTATCTCAAATCCAGCTTCAGTTTGTCCTGAGAACAGTGTAAGCCTTTGTTGCTGACCACATGTCCACAGTATGAGATTTCGTTTTTGAAAACTCACACATTAGTTCAGAGCGCATACGCATGCAGCCTGGTGAGCACCTGTTCTAGGTTGGAGAAGCAGTTATTATAATCTTTGCCAGTAACAATAGTGCCATTAAGATAAAATTGCGCCCCAGGAATCCCCTGCAGGACGTATTTCATTGCCCTTTGCCAGATTGCAGGAGGTGATGCTATCCCGAACATTAGCCGGTTGTACTGCTCAAGGCCTTTGTGTGTGTTAATTGTTTCATACTGCTTTGACCTCACGCCATTCTCCATTTGGACATAGGCCTGGGCCAAGACAATCTTCATGAATTGTTGCTCTCCTGACAGGGAAACAAATGAGTCCTCAAGGTGAAGCAGGGGGTACAGGACTGCATGTAATACTGGATTAACAGTAACTTTAAAGCCCCCACAGAAGTGCACTTTGCTTGCACGAGTTTTCTTTTGCACACGTACTATAGTTGTGGCACACTGCAATCCACCTGGGAAAGGACCCCAACCCTGCTCTGCGTTCTCTCCACTTGCCCTGCAAGACAGACTGCATAAGACACTGCCTGGTTGGGCCTTGTGGAACTTGAAATGAGCATTTTTCTTTCGCAATATCTGTCTTTTCTTTGATGTCCTTAAGTGTTCTTAGCCCCTTCTTAAGCACTTCCTATGAGTCAGCCCGTATCTGTGACAGCCTTTCAGGAGTGGTGTTGCTGTCCTTTGCTGACATAATGATTGCATTGATGTTGTGCCAGTCCAGCCTAATTGTCCTAAGCCACTCACTTCCTAGCATTGTGAGTGGTCCTCCATTTGTCAGTACACAGAGGTTCAACTGCTGCCTTTTTTGTCTTTGTATGTTACTGTCACTTTTATCTTTTCTTTGGGGTGCACTCTGTCCTGTGTACACCTTTAACCCTGTGAGACCCCGTGTTGCAAGAATGCAACATTGCTTTTCAGGCATTCTAGAGACACCATTTTCCCCATTTGGCTCACCATTCAGTTTAGAACAACATTTCCCAGTTCCCGAGGCCCTATGCTATATTTTAGCATCATATTTGGAATGAGACATTTTCTACTGTTACTCAGAATGTCATGAGTACACACAACATGGGCCTGAAAATACGACAATGTCTGGGTCTCACAGGGTAACAGTATGTGTGAAAGCAGTCGTCTGTAGTTACGTACGGGGATCACTGCTGAGGCTGAACTTGTCACCGACTCCATTTTGAGTCTTGCTCCTGCCACTTCAGGAGTAAACCATGTCATCCTGCGATCACCCGTGGTCTCCTTCCCACTGTGCAGGCCCCAGACAGGCCAAATCACCTGTCTCTGCGTCTGCAACACTTCCTTTTTTCATCTTGATCATTTCGTCGTTTCATGTGCACTTTTCTGTTTTCCTTTCAGTGGTGTCTGGAAGCCCAGTGCTTTGTTAATGGTCTACTTCATTTGCATTACACCAGGGGTGCCCACACACTTCACGTGTGATCTACTTTTCCAAAGGCCAGCACAATGTTGATCTACCAACCAATTTTTTGTGCACAGTAGATATTAAATATATCATGTGATGGGCAGAGCTATAGCTTAACTACATTTTCCAGTAGTCTTATCGGGTGTGTAGTTTAAATATTTAGAAAATGAAGTACAATTGTACCTATATTGGCAAAAAAAAAAGTAAATTCGTTAAGACCAGTATCATATTTGGAGAAAATCTCAATTAAAATTTAAATCTAATCTAATCAAATCTAAATTTACACCATTATCCACTAGATACTGAAAGCAAAATGTCCTGCCTAAAATGAACTAGAATTATCTTGTCACCACCGTGGCTGCTCTGCCCCATATAAAGTGCATTGGCAACGTTATCATATTACTATCACTTAATACTGGACATTTATGTTACCTTATTACAAAATATTGACCGCACAGTTGTGTCTATGTCATGAATGGTCATGCTTAATGTAACAACAGCGGCAGATTGGCCACATTTCATGTCAATCAAATGTGCCCGTCTGTCAGGCAGCAGCCACAGGGAAGAGGGATGAAAACAGGAAGAATTAGGATTTCAACTGATACATTTATTTAAATGACATAAACTCTACCAACATGGCCTCCGTGCGATCAACCTATTGGGCACCCCTGTTTTACACACTCTCCGTGTACCCTTGCTTGTAGCACTTCCTACACTCTTGATCTTTGACCCAACCATCATTGGGGTAATATGATATATATATAGGTATATAATGTGTGCATTTTCCCCTTGTTTTAATGTAATTTAATTAGTCGCATATCCTAGAGATTTCTGTTGCGCATATCTGAAGCTCCCCATGCTGCTGTTTCCCATTCATATTGTAATGTCCAGTGCCGTTTGCAACGCGAGGCCTTTTTCACTCAGGAGCTCCCTTTGTGTGCTTTCACTGTGTAAGCCTCATGCCAATCTGCCCCTCTGACGGACCTGCTCCAAGCTGACAGCCTTCTGATAATTTGCACAGCTCGGTAAAATATATGCAGAAATTCTTTCATTTTTCGCTCTGGTTCCACTTGTGGATCTCAAATCTCTTGGCTATGACCGGTGGTTTGGGGGCTTAAATGCTCGTAGAGGGTGCCTACTATTTGTATTTTCTGATGGGCTGGATTTTTAGGGGTTAACAAGCTATGTGGCAGCCTGCGCGTCTTTGCACCCATAGCACTAAGCAGAAAAGTTGCTTTCTTTGCATCTTCCTCTTCATTGGCCACACAGAACAGCTCCATTCTTTCAATATGATTTCATCCAGTCCTCAATGCTGCTATAAAATGCCACAAAAGTGCCAATCATTGTCATTTCTTATTTAGCTCCATTTATCTGTTTCTTCTTCTTCTTATTATTATTATTATTATTTATTTATGTTTTTTACTGATTAACTCGCATCAAGTATATTGTTTTTTCCGCATTTTAACTCGCACTGTCCTTTGCTAGTGAGCGTCCCCATCTATGCGTGCGGCTCCTTTTTCACTGGTTTCCCCCTCCCCTCCCCCCTTTTGCACTCATCCGGATGTGGAGCCCGAACGGTAGATAGCAGGTCCATGATTCTTGTTGCCAATTTGTTGTGTTTCTTTTTTATAGCTACATGGCAGTGAGCATGCAGAGGCAGCACGTTATCGTTTAGTTGTTCTTTACTCATGAACTTGAACTGGGCTCTGCAGTTTCAAATCAATACTTGCCTGTTATATGCACACACAACAGAAGTGCATCGCCACACAATAAACTCGTCCGTGTGTTGTTCGATATATTACATCGTCAATGCTTTTTGACTTTCAGACCATGACCTCAGACTGCTAAACCAGAAAAACAGACCTTTTTGATTTGGCTTGAGATTTGAACTAGGCTGACCTTTTACTTTCATGAGTTTAGGTGTAACAAGTTCTCCAAACTGAACTGGATTTACTTCGGATTTCTGTCAGTTTTTTTTATTTTTAAAACAACAATAACAACAAAAACATTTGATCTCACTACCAAAGCTGCCAGTTGTAGAACATATTCAGGAGATTTGTGCTATTTCCAGTCTGTTTGCAACCCACCCCTGGCCACACAGAAGCTGATAACCTGGGCACTGGAGAATGGCAGCACTGCTGTTGTATTGGTTTGTTTTACTTCAGGAACAATCCCCGACTGTATTTCTGCATTAAGTGTGTATAAAATGCAGACTGTGCGAGCTGATGTCTGAAAACCACACATTTCATAATAAAGATGGTGCTTGTTTCCCTTCCTTGAATAACGTTTAGCCATCAGAGGGTAGAGGATGTCCTCTAAGCGCCCATGGATAATTCAGTGGCTGCGCATCTCCCCTGTCTGCCAGGAGATAGTGGATCCACAGATCAGATGTCTTTCAGAACGCTGGGCTCTGATGCCGGAGATACACGCTCTGACTCTTTATTCACGCTCCCTATATTAATGGACTCCAGTCCCTGCAGCGAGCAAAATGATGACTAATTTTACGCGCTCCCTGAGAGCTGGGGCATTGCTCCGTTCGCCTTGATTCAGATATTCATTTATGACACATATTGGAGAAGACGCGACGCAATCTGGGTTTTACAATTATGTATACATGCAATCACCCTCTCCATAAAAAAAAGGCTTGCAAATGCACCATATGATTTCAGAAATATGATTAGGGTGAAATAATAGCTAAATGTAGGGTCTGAGCTGATTGCATTGGTGGCTTTATCGTGACTATGCTCATCAATTCAACATATTTAAAAAAAAAAAGTTTGCACAAAAGTAACCTGTGCAAAAAGGTTTTGCACTCATATTTCTAATCTTGAGTTTACATCAAGACATTATGCATATTTGTTGACAAACTCATATATTATATATTCTGTAATTTGTCCTTAGTTTCTGAATTCATTGCTCAACTGATAATTTATTTATTCTGATTTACATTTAGTTAACTGTAGTTGGCATTTTTGTTTTTTCTTTTGCTTGTTCCACTGTGGTTTTTTTGTTTTGTTTTAGCTGACAGACATGCAAACTTAAATCAGAAGACATAGAGACTGATACTTGATAACCCAAGGTGAATTCACACAGATAGCTCAGATAGCTATGTTCCGAAACATTATGCCAAATGTACAACACTGCCTTTTATTGCACTGATATGCTGGGATATGCTGGGTAGAACTGGTTCTGACCTATGCCAGGCTTAAAGCTGTGACAGTCATATCGGTTAAAACACAAATCCAGCTTTGTTCTTTTCAAAAGCCTTGCATGGTTACATGCTTTGTAAACTACCTGAACATTTTCACAGCAGAACATTTGTTTCCCAAGCTTCCATGTTATCTACTTGTCTTTTCATTTTACTTGTAATTCTGAATGATCTAGAACAATAGTTAAGGGTTAAAAGGATAATTCACTTCTTGGGGTATTTTGATACTATTTCATTTTTACCATATGCTTTTGATTAGGTCAGGCAGTGTTTGTGTGTGATAAAGGATATACATTAATTATAAGCTCAACAGGAACAACAACACACAAGAAGTATTTAGCAAAGGACTGCAACAACTGCATTTACTCTGTAAACAAAGGAAATCTCATGTCAGCAATAAAATCCTCTTCAGGTTTAACCAAACATTCATTGAAAGCACAATAACATTTGGATTTCTTGCCTGGTGCAGTTCACTCACATGAACAGAAATAAAATATAAAAAATTGTGAACACTTCAACTAAAATCTGTGGAATAAAATGCCTGGATATTCAAAACATCTACAATTGTAGAGCCATTGAGAAAAGTGACAACATCATTGGGGATATTTCTCATCCACTCCATTCACTGTATGATCCCCTTCCACCAGGGAGGAGATTCAGATCATACATGTACAGGACAGCCCGAGCATCTAGAAATTTCATTCCGGTTTCTATCAGTTCACAAAACAAACAACAGTACCTATACCCCCGCCCCCCAGACTTCTGAGGCCACTGTGGCAGTTATTATTGTTGTTGGCCATTTACGTTTGTTTTTGAAATGTTGATGATCTCATCGTTAATTTGTTGTGAAGTAAATGGCCTTCTTTTTAAAAAAAAAAATCTGAATTTGTTCTTTGGTAAGATAAAAATCTACCAAAGGCCCGAAAAAGGCATGATTATCCTCAAAAGGACCAGCCACAGATCTCAGAGCACGTAGCCTCTATTCAGAGGCAGAAATGGGAGTTTTTTTTTTTTTTGCCTCCGTAAGGTCAAACGTGAAAGTCGGGAGGGAAATGGATGTTGCAGCCCTCCTGCATCATGGTCAGAGAGGCAGCAGGGGTAACAGACTCCCTCTCTCCAGAATGATTAAAAAAGCTTCCCTGTGCAATAACCGCTGATCAGGGAGCCTTGCCCGCGGTCATCTAAACCGCATGGTTTATTCAGAGCCGAAGTGCCAGTTAGGGTGGTACTCCTCTTGCGGTCGACCGTGAGCAGAAGGGGAGTGCGCTGGGGCCGCGGGACTGTCGAAATGCTGCACGCGGCTCCAGCGAGGAGCACGGCAGTGGAGACCACACACACACACACACACACACTTCTGTACACAAACGAGCAGGGGACGAATTGCAGCCGTGCTGTCACGAACCTCGTAGACTGTTACGAAATCATCACTGAATAACAAGAATGAGTAAAATGACTCCCGGAAAAAGAAAAGCAAATATAATTCATGCTTTTCACACGGTTCTTACAATGTTTTTAATGCTAGGACTATTGCTATAGCAATTAATGAATATCTGAGGTGCAGTTGTTTGATGTGTATTTTTATTCAGGTTCATGACACGACCTCACCTCCCTGGGGCACTGCCAGCGGAATTCCCCCACGGGGGATGGAAAAATCCTGCTGCACTGAACTCTCTGACCTTTGACCCCCAGGGGCTTTAACCTTCAGTGTTATAGATATGGTGTGCCACCAGTTGTACTGCTCGCTCTGCCTGTGGGAGTGTACCGTCACTCATTTGCACCCAGTGCAGGCGGCAGTAGCAGGCACATTGTGTTCTCTGTGGCCTGGTACTGAACACATTGTTTGCTGTCAGCGTACCCCACCAAATCGCACAGCACAGCAATTCAGGGCTCTTTTGCAGAACAAGGGGGACATTAACAACATTGCCCCCCCCCCCCCCCATAAAAAAAAGGAAAAAGAGGTTGTCTGCTTGGTTTGAGTGAGCTTGACTAAAACAGGTATTACCACTTCACTGTCTGGTTTTACTGCCTGTTACTACAACTTTAAGGCACATAATTACAATACTGTCACAGTTTAGTTGCATATGACTATTATAGTTTATTGTAATTCTACTGACACAAATATGATTTATTTTAGTGCATTCCATATCAAATTTCAAAAAGTAGTTATATGACGCTAACACTGTTTTTAGATAGCAGTTTTAAAAAGCTGCACATTTGTTATACATTAAATATTTTGTTACACACTCAGTACTATGATCTTGAAAAAGAATATGCTATTTATATGCATGTTGGCACGTCATACACATATCACTACGGTATGTAATGTGCTGCTTTCTACTTACATATCTTTGTAAATGAAGCTATAGCTATTCGTCTATTCTTTTCTAGAAGGAGGGGAAGAGAGGGATGTGGGTGGTTTAAAGAGATAAATGGATCTCTAGAAGCCATCATTGTTCCAGTATTCAGAGGTTGTCACAGCTGGCCTGGCAAAGAAATTAATATGGTCTTGAGAAATATTTATGTGAAACATTGGCAGAAGAAGGTGCAGGCTCAGTGAGCTGAGCTTCCACTCGATTCGCTCCATTTGTTATTCTCTTTGTTTGGTACAAGTGGGGGGGGGGGAAAAAAAAAACGCAGGACCTGGAACAATTATTCTTTGTGCTGATGTCACCATAGGGCAAGGCCGTTGAATTCTCTCCCTGTTAAAAGGTTTTGCTTTCCCGTGCATGTGTCTCTAAAACCAAATGCATGGACGTCAGCGTTGCTCAGGGCTGACCGGTGGGAGCAAACGGCCCCTACAGGATTAATGCAGCGTCTAAGATCTCCAGCCATTGTGCATTTAATCCCCAGGGACTCAGTGCAGGAGTTCCATCCAATGGCAAGGAGGAGCTGGGAGATGCAGGTCACACCTGGTCAACGTGCCAACCATCTTGTGCTGAGAGAGGGAGAAAATAAGTTGAGCACTCATCTCTCAGCAAAGCAGTTATGGATTTGCAATGGGCACAATCTTTTTGTGGTGGAATTGAAAAAAAGATCTTTGTGACCCCTTTTAATGTTTTTTTTCTTCTCTTGGTTTTGGTGAATGCATCATAGCTTTTTAGCAGTTAAAGGGTTGTTCTGTGAAATAGGAACAATAGATTTTCTTACAATTGCAGTTTGGGTTACAAAAAAAAAAATGTTTGAAAATGAACACCAGGGTGTTATGTAATTATACAAAGCACACACAAAGTACATTCAAATAGCACTTAATTACACTTTACACATTTAAAAGACCGTACTGATATTTTGGATGTTAAAGCCCATTTACTACAGATTTTATGCTAACAATCACATCAGGGTTAAGAAGTCATGGATGTTTGAATTTTGTTTGTAGAACAGTCTATGGACTATTTCTGTTGTCGTGTCTTCAAGTGTTGGACTGACTTACAACAAATAATACGCGCTGTTGGTTAAAGTTATCTACTTTCGTTTGTCTCGCTTGTCATCATCGTCTTCAGGAAAAAACAAAAAAACCAAAACAAAACAAAATATGACTCCCCTAATCGGAAGTTACACAGGCGAGTTTTCACATCAATCTGTGCCTTAAAATGCATGATTATGCAACGAGAAAGGTATCTTTTTGACAAAACATTATTTGGACTTGGACATTTTCACGATAATTGATTACCTACCTCATGGGCATGATGATGTCACCTAGAAATGAGAAAAGCCGGGTCACTCGTCTCCTCCGGTATTGGGACACTGGAGGGAGGGAGGACACAAAAAGCGGTTCCTTGGGCATAGAGGAGAGGAGGTGGTAGTGGAGAAAAGGAGGCTACGTTTTTTGAGTATTGCATAGAAGGACATTATTTTCTACCCCTGGACTTTCCATCTCTGCCTACACACGCACACACACACACACACACACAAACATACAGTTATTTTCCTTTGTCACAGTCACAGGGATTGTAGTCACACTTCAGTTGGCAGCCATATTGTTAAAGTTTTATTTGCCATGTGCAAAGTTAAACCATGCCAACAGTGAAGTGAAAATCTTATTTACAGGATCTCACAACAATGTAAAACTTCACAGACAATAGACAATAAATACAATTAATACAAGATAAATCAAATAAAATTTTAAATTTTAGATTGAAATAAACAAGAGTGCACTTTCACACCATTTCATGGTGTCTGTTTGACTATTTGAGTTTCAAATAAAATTGAGTTGGGTTCAGCTGCTTTAAAGTTATGAGATGTGAGACACTGATATAATCACAGCAGGTCTCACAAAAACAGCCTCATCAAACCTAGTCAAGTCAAGTCAAGTTTATTTGTATAGCACATATTCATACAATTGAATGCAATTCAAAGTGCTTCACAGAATAGTGAAAAAAGAAAGATTGATTTGACAGTACATTAAAAATACATAAAATAAATTTAAAAAGTAGTAAAAAGTAAATAAACCTTCAAATAGCTAGGAGCTCTTCTCAGGCTGCGTCTGGAAACTTGTTGTACGTCGGAGACTTCTATCTCTCCCAAGATACAACCACAGTTATGTGGCGGAGTTATGTAATGGACAACCAACCTACACACAGACTACACACAGCAAAGCAAACTGCAAGAATTAAGTTTTCCTGGCATGCAGTCTGCCTAACCCAATGGATCACAGCCACTTTCCCTCTCAAAAGGGCCTGAAATATAAATACTGCATGAAGGGCATCTGTTCTGGACGATGTACTGGCTATATGTTTCTGAGCTGTATCAACTCAACATTTGCATCGATAAAGTGCTACAGATAGCAGCCTATCTGCAAAAATGTGTACGCAATCGATAAAAGACAAATTATATAAAACTCTCAATAAAGCTCAAGAATAGTTTAATGTTCACTTGACATATGTGTTTGAAAGCAATGTGCTACCCATGTAAAAAAAAAAGAAAGAAATGCAAATATATGTATAAGGAGGGTAATGTGCTGATATAAATGTGCTCATGTCAACTTTCATTTCAGCTAATAGCAGTCTACCTTAAATAAGATCGCCCAATGTGCCAAATCTGTGGGCCTGGAACCGACAGGGCCTGTAATGGCCGTGGATTTCCCCGTGACCCAGGGTGAACACAACGAGCAGTGATTCAGAACCAGCGCAAAAGGTTTTGACTGAAACCTTGGCTCAGTTCACTAATGAGTTATTCCATTCAAATCTGTGCAGGCTTGGTCTATAAATACATTTCACACATATGCCTAATTGCGCATACACTGTCTTTCCTGTTTGAAAAAATAAAAAAATAAAAATGAAGCAAAAAGAGAAGCAAAAAGGCACAGAGACAGCCTAACTGCTGTTGTATTGTACGCAGTGAGCAATGGAAGAGCAGGGCTACAATTCAAGAGCATTTTTTGTTTTCAATTCCCTTGTTCTGACAGATGGCCCGTGCGGCTAGAATGACTTCATCGGGAAGCACATGGCGATCTGTCCTGCCTGCCAAATGGAAATGTGTTCAGGGGAAGGGGGCTTTGCCTTTATTACGACGAATAAACTCGGCAGCTGAAGAAAGGCACATCGCCTCAATTGTGGGGCCGTCTTTTAAAATATTCAGTTCATTCATTTTTTAAGAGAATATTGTTTAAAAGGAGACCTTAAAAACAAACGATTAATTATTGAGTAGTGTTATCCAAGCCAAATTTCAGAGGTTATACTCCACATCCCCCACCCACTGGGCTCGGAATTCAGAGCTCCGGCAATGGAAGTAAGTTTTCCACTGAATTTAAAGGGACAATTCACTTTGTGGATGAAAAGAGTCTTAGCGTGTGGAGCTTCTCTGTGTGCAGTGAAGGATATGTTTAGAATTTACAGAAGTTGCTGGCTACCTGCCAGCTGAGATGTTCAACAAGTACATATGGCTGTGATGTTCAGGTGTCCACATACTTTTGGCAGTGTAGTGTATATTATCAGATGCCACACATCCATTTTTAAAAATAGAATTTGACAGGCTGTCAGGTTTTTGGGAGAAACTTTCAAGCAATTTCCACCTTTACAATTTCTCTGATCTATCTGTTGAATACATACAGTATATTCAATAAATGTAAAAATAGTGCTGGTTAATATTTCAATACATGGATTTGATATATGCGTTTATGCGCAGCATTTGTTGTGTAAGAGGGATTGCTTGTCAATATTAAAATAACCTTAAGAACTAGGCCTACATTGCCTATTAGTTTAACCTGCCCGTGTGTAACCAAGTCTAGTCTATTTAACCAAGTATGTAATTAATTGGAAGGGGTTGGGGGTGGGGGGGCGGGTCGGGTCGGGGGGGGGGCCGGTCATTCCATCAGCTCAACACCTTCAACCTATGTATGTGCTGCAGACCGCTACTTTGCATAAAAGAAAATTTCAAGAACTGATTGGAACAACAGACAGGATATCTGTGGTCAGGACAAAGCAACAGATGGCGAAGGCAATTTTGTTTTACATATTTTATTTGTTCTTCAAGGGATTACCGTGAATTAGTCCTCAGTTTGGGATAGCATCAAGAAATGCTTATTGGATTATATACTGATTTTGAAAATGTAACTGCAACTGTCAATTCAAATTATATGTTAAAAGCACACAAAGACATCCTTAAGAGCGCTTAACTTGCAATGCCCACTTGTGGCACTAGCGAGTAGTGTTTGGGCCAGATTATAGATTACTAAAAGGTACATAAAAAACTAGAGTTCTAGAACACACTCTCGTGGAGACATGAGTATTAACCTGTACCAAAGTGATGGAAAGAGAAATGTGTGGGGAAAGAAACAAACTGATCCAAAGGAACTCTTCTCATCTGTGAAACACGTTGGAGGTAATGTTCAGAATTAATTAATTCATCAAAACTCATTGGATGGCACTTGCAGTAGGACAATGAGTCTAAACACCATGCTAAAGCAATTGGGTTTTTCAGGGCCAAAAAGTAGAATGTTCTTGACAGGCCAAGTCAAGCCATTATAAAATAAAAATTGTTTACGCGTGCAATGCGCCTGGTAGTCTGTCAGCGCCTGTCAGCATTAATTAAAAATTGGTTCGAAAATCAAATTGTATTTGGTTAATTTCTGCGTGAATACATATACTTCCTGGGTGAAGGGCGCCGGCCAAATGAGTGTGTATGTAATGGTGCATTCGGTCGGTCCTCGTCAACTCGTAAAGTCGGTTATTTCTGCGTTTACCACCAGGAAGTTGCACTCGAACGGCCGACCAATTGGTAAATACCAGTGGTAAACTCCGTCAAGTTCCATGATACGCGAGTTTACAAGTTGTGACGTTTCACTGACCTCACCTTGCTTTCAACACATGGTGGACAACTGGAAATTTATTCTGATATTGTTTCATGTATGAATATAAGATGTTAAAATGATCTTTCAATGTGATCAACTGTAATATATATTTTTCTATACAAAATGTATTGTAACATTGAAATATGATCAATATATATATATTTTTAAACTAGAAATTTATCATGTGACCAACAGTGGGTGATCTCATTGGTCCACCTCCTTTACATCCCCAGCGGACATACGTAATGTTAATGTGATAAATTTACCAGTTGCCATGACCGCCCAAATGCAAACAGCTCGTAAATACGACTTGGTCACGTGATAAATTTCCAACTTTACGAGTTGACGAGGACCGTCCGAATGCACGATTAGTCCTTCAACTTTTGGCAAGCAGGTGACCTGAGGCTGCTCTCTAAATGGTTGCTTCTGATTTTCCACGGGGCTCGAGCTCTGTGCGCCCCAGACACTCCCACTTTTATTGGCAGCGAATTAGTATTGTTTTTATGTTTTTTGATCTAACGTGATAGGACAATTCTCGACGCTATCTTTCATGTTTACACCCGCCATTAATATAACTACGGATGCGCGTCTGTCACTCCTGCTCCTTAGCTAGCTGACCGGTACTTTCAGGAGATGGCAACTTCCGGTGGAACCGCGAAAATCAAATAAAATTCGGTTATTTCCTTAGAAAAACACCCTTTCACAAGCCGTTCTCTGGAAGAAAAAAAGAGGACAAACGAGCCTACACCCGGGGCTCCCGCTCTTGTTATGACAAAAACGGATTTTGGCTAGCTGGATGTGGTGTAAGTAATGCCTTTTTGTTGCTTTACCGGTTTGCTATTTCAAAGTGTCGGCACCGAAGCGTTGTGAACAACGACGGGGGTACAAGACCTATAACATCTTTCTGAAAAATGCAAACGGCACGAAAGTAGCCGCAGCCATCTATGCAATAGTGTGAGACTAACTTTTGTTTGGCAGGCTTAACATTGTTGAACAGCTAGATGAAAGCTACAGGATTGGCATTAGAAAGCACAACGAAGAGGTGACAAAATCGACACATCCTGTCCAGAATAATAGACTGTGTGAAATTTTGTGGTGCCTTTGAGTTGGCTTTGCGTGGCCATGATGAGAGTGAGAGCTCCGATAATCCCGGGATATTCCGTGAGTTGGTGAGTTTTGTTGCCTCCTTTGAACTTCAGCATTCACATATTCACATTTTGTCCAGCAGATGGCAGCGGAAGGCTGTATAAATGACCTTGATGTTAGCTAATATTTTCCTACTCTTTTTATGACTTCATAGAATGTAACAGTGGCAGTAAAAATGACTTCAGTAGTTCCATATTTAGAAATGGAGCTGTTGCCTGTTGGTATCTTAAGGTGATGTATGGGGAAATGGGCATTTTGTCATCTTTACATATTATTTCATATTATTAAGGAGGGCAAAATATGTTCAAGTAGTGCTACTGGTCAGTGTTTAGGCAACATTACAGTGTGTCGTGTTTTTAGATTTTTTTTTTTTTTTTTTTTTGCTGAGCTATGAGCAAAAAGTGCTGCTTTAGTTTGTTTGCCCCCCCCGCCCCCCCCCCCAAAACATTCTATCACCAGCCGCCACTGATTTGTACAATTACTTAAAATGCTAATTCCACACCTAGAATCAGCTCGAGACCTTTTGTTAGCTTTCTTGTGCATGTACAAATGATGCAACAACTCAAGGCTGAGAAACAGCTGAACAGCCAATTGTCCAATTACTTTTGGTCCCATAAAATGGAGGGACCATTGTATTCAAATGTGTAATTCAAATTTCTGTTCTCTGTGTCATGAATGATGAAGCACATACAAGCAAACAGGCCTGCCTTCAGAATAATTATGCATTTATTCTGGATGTAGGGCTTAATGATGACATTCCTGCTTTACATTACAAACACCAAAATGGCTGTTATTCATCATGTTTGCTCTTCCTTTGGTACTCCAAACGACTTGAGCTGCCTGTGAATGCATTCTCCAGCCATGCATTTTATACCACTGTAAAATTAAGACATTTCTTTTTGAAACGTTTTAAAATTTACATTTGAATAAATACACCCAGATGAGGGTTTGACTTACTCAAAGTTATGAGTAAATGAGCCAGAACTGCGGGGCTGATTTTCTTTCTAAGATAAAACCCAGTGTCAGTCTTCCATCTGTCCTGCTGCAGTTTCCTCAAAAGCATTAGGAAACAATAGATCTCACCCTCTCTCCAAACGCAGCCAACTGATTCACACCTCACACGTTTTAATCGCACTTAAATGCGGAACACAATGAGAGTGTTAACAATGCTGGAAACGGTTGCTTTCGAGGTGGTGTTTCATAAGAGCAACACTGGAGATTTCTAAACACCTGGAGAGATTTGCTTTAAGGATCCCACGTCATTATTTTGGAGACCTGGGCCACCTCATTTCACGGCTTTGGATTTCATCAGCGGTCCTGGCCGAATGCCCGCTAGCAGAAGCGTGGCCTGGTTGTGGTGGGCTCAAGGCAAAAGACCTGCAGCTCCCTTTCACTGTAAGAGGGCACCTGAGAGGGCCACATGCATTTTAAACAAGGGGATGCACCCTGTTTCTCTGCGCTGAGAACAGGATGGAAACAGCAGGGTCTCAGGAAATGGCCGAGCCCAGCTCACGTAAGGTACATCACTGTCAAGGCCCAAAATGGCATCGTGCTCGCTACAGATCACAGCAGATCCACAACAGCTGCCTGCTCGGCTGAGGGTTGAAGCAAACGGGAGACGTTTGCGAGGAAAGCAGTGTTACACCTGAGTGCTGACTGTCCCCAATGACACACTGCAATATGGTTTTATATACAGAGAGAGTACTGAAGTACTGAAAATAACAACAGCTAAAAACCTTGCCTCTAAGCAGGGAAAACAGAAATGGCCTATATAAGCCCTGGGTATGAAAGCCATGTATTGCCTGCATTGGTTTAATTATAACTTGCAGGTAGTGTGTGTACTGTACCGTACAATTACATCCCTCATCTGCTCCTACTTTAGGCGGAGGCATTTCCAATATTAGCTAGCAGCAAATTCAGCCCTGTGGCATCATCAATTTGATTGGCTGAACCTAAGTGGGATGGAGCTTGGTTAAAACGCATATGGGAGTCCTGGGAAAAGCCAGGCTGGAACTGGATGTGCTCTTAGTAGGGGAGCAGCAACACAGTGAAGCGCAAAAGACCTTATATAGGGGCCACAGAGCTCAGGAGGTAAGAGCGGTTGTCTGGCAGTCGGAGGGTTGCCGGTTCGATCCCCCGCCTTGGGCGTGTTAAAGTGTCCCAGAGTAAGACACCTAATCCCTAATTGCTCCCAACAAGCTGATTGGTACCTTGCATGGCAGCCTTTCACTGTTGGTGTGTGTGAGTGTGTGTGTGTGAATGGGTGAATAAGAGGCATCAATTGTAAAGCGCTTTGGACAAAAGCGCTATATAAATGCAGTCCATTTACCATTTACCTTCCTTCAGATTACGCAGTGCTTTAAATGTTAAAGATGTGGTGGCGCTCCCTGTGGGGGTGTGACCGGGTGCCCTTGTTAAATCCCAAATCTGGGTCACTTAATTCTAACCATCCCATCTCATCTTTCCTCAGTACGAAATGTATAAATGAGTTCCTCGGCTTCATTTCCAGACACAAAAAGGCCTCAGAGAATGAAGGGTGCCGTGCGCATTAATGCTGGTTGAAGTGAGTTATCCCCCCCCCCCCCCAACCCCCCCCCCCCCCTCCACACACTGTTAAGTACTTTGGACTCAAGAAATGAAAATTATTATGTGCAGTAAATCCTAAGTTATTATCCATTTTTGCTGTAATATAAATTCTCAAGTGCAAGTGCTTTGCAGTGGATATGCCCATCACCGAGTGCGTTATCAACGCCACATACTAAGATACATTACACTGTTGCGGTTGGATTACGAGAGTAGTTGCACTGAATATGACAATTAGGTATGTGTTATTTACTTTTGTATGCATTTTATTTTGCTGCAAACTTCTGTGGTCCATACTTTTTTCTTTTTTTTTTTTTTTTACAGAATACAGTTACAATCTGGCTCCTTTCTCTGACCACAGGCCTTCAGACTCAATTTCCCAATTAAAGAAATTCAAGAAAAGAAAACGATATTTCTTAAAAAGCTACACTGTTGTAACACTTAAACCCCATTAATGTTTGTAATCAATACCTGTGTAATCAAATAATGGCAACATTCGTAAAATCATATTATCTGAATATTTTGCTACAGTCTTTCTTCAAACTGTGAATGACATTAAGAGAGACGATTACTTGTGTAATTTGTAAGAGGCGATTATTTTTGTCACACTGCTTCAAAATAGTAGGGATTTCCCATAAGTGCAAAGGCTGGTTCGTCTGAAGACTTGAAGATGAAGCAGCACGGAATATTCCAGGGCCATTCCCGTTACCTGTGTTTACGTTCCTAGTTCAACAATACCCATTTTATATTGTAGGCTAATTAAGGCCTACTGACCTTTCTTACCATTGTTTCGTAAATATGCCGATCTATGAAGACATGGTCAAAAACCGATGTTACGTTGTCTAATACAAAAATAAACACGTAGGCTACCTTTTAACGAATGGAAGTAGTTTGGCAATGTTAAATGTAGGCTACGCCCAATATTTAAGCCTACATGATATAATTACGTTGCGGCTGCTTTTTCAAGCATGATTCTGTTAAATTCCACATTTGAGCGTTCAACGGCCGATAGTATTACCAAGTATAGTGCGATCGAAGTGCTGTGTGATTGAATGCCTTTACTCTGGAAGAGATTAGGGCTTTTATAAGCGGCCGTCTCTTGCACAAATTGTGATCTCAAAAGTCCAAAGGTTTTACCACTAATTATTGCAGGCATTGGGTATACAGTCTCTCGACTGAATTCAATACCGTGCAGCTTTGATCAATGTTTTCCCTTCTCACTCAAAAGACTCCTTAAGTTAAATGCAAAATAGTTTTCATTAGACTGCGGACCGCTTTAATCGATAGCACGTCGGTCTCGGCGATCAATAGTTCAAAATTAAACACCGCCAATGTAATACTTCAGCCATTTAAACGAGGGCAGTATTAGATTACGCTCCGCAGCTGCAAACTTTCACCGGTGCTGAAGTTGTTCCAGTTGCTGACGCTAGGAGCTGTCCGCGGTGCTGAAACGGCAGCGGCTTGCTGAGTTGAAGGCGCTGACAGCACTCAGAGCGAGCAGTCCGCTTACTGAGCATTGAAATTAAACATTCTCTGCCTCTCAGGCAATTTCAGTTACAAATCTGCTCACTATCCGACTCTCAAAACCTGAAGGCCTTCCGTGTCGTGTGGGTGTTTTCCGAGGAATCGGGAAGTCGCTGCCAGGGCGAATATTTTAATTGTTTATCTTGCTTTTTGTCTGGAAAGTGTTTAACACAGGGACATATTATTTTGTAAACGGAGGAATCCACTTCAGTAGACATGTGTACAAGAGGAGACTACCGAATGAACGTGTTAGTTATGGTGTTGATGCTCTGCGCTTCTTCAATGGAAATTCGTGGTCAAGGTAAGGTTTCAATTTGTTTTTATAACGGAGTACAATACGTCGTACGAATGTATTCGTCCCAGAACAGGATTTAAATATCGTGTCTGACTATCATTAAGCTTAGAGTACAATGCCATTTTAGTGTCTGGAAACAAAGAGTCTCTGAGTATGTCTCGCGTTCTCGTATTCAATCGATTCATAGATTTTGCTCATAGGTTCATTTCTGACAGAATATTTGCAATTAAATATCGGCCGACGGCTTTAGAATGGGGCGACTATATCCAGCTGTTTTCATCATAGCCTATCGTGGGTGTCTTTAACATACGGATTCCACTAAGTCTCCCGAATCTCTGAGTAATCGGTAGAACTTGAAGGAATACAAGTCAGCCAGAGTATACATTTTTTTCCCGTGAACATTTAGGCTGTAACATATTACAACTTTTTGTATCGTTCAAATATATAGTCGTCTTAAATTTAATGTTTGGTCTTCGCTTACATGATAAAGACGTGTTGGTAACCTTAAATCTTGTCAACAAACGTGGAAACGTCTCAAATTCCACGTTAGTCCTCTGTGTACAATGTGAGCTATTGTATCCTACGTATCCCGCGACCGCTTATCCCTAATGAAGATAAAAACAAGACTTTTACGAAGTTCAACAGGTCTACCCTTTTACCGGACACGTAGCCTACACGACAGATTCAGGAACTACAGTCTTTCCTTCTTTTATGTTACATTTTCTTTTATGTTGGGCCTTGGTCAGGGATTTTTTTTAAATCCACCGTCATTCAGCAATAACTGTCTTAATATATGAATTCAAGGTATCAAAAGACTGCCACGTCCTTCGGCGCTGTGTCCAAGGTAGCTTGCTGATTGCTTTGTAAAATGCCGCGTGTTGTCCTTCAGTGGGGAGCTTTGAAAAAAGGAAGTGGTGTTTTTCTCTTGTGATGCGTAACTTCGGACAACTGTAGGCTGTGCATGCACCAGTTTATTTTACTACAACTCCAGTGTGGTGACGCTCCACAACCGGCGAAAAATAAGCATCAAAATAATTCCGTCGGTTTTGTCCCGTGGCTTCCAGCTTTAATTTGCTTCACTCCTCGATTGTTTTTTTTTTTGTTCCATTCTACATTGGAGTGCCCCAGTGCTCCATTAACCAATAGTTGTGTGCTGTTTGAATAACGAGATGGTGCACGCGGAACACTGAAGCACAAATCCTTTTAAAACGTTATTGCATTAATTCACCCTGGGTGTGTGTTGTTTCATAATATGTCATCCGATAATTTCTAGTATTGCACACCACATTAATACATTTCGGTAAAGAATCATGTTGACATTGTTTCACGAAGCCAATACGAAACTATAGTAACATATGATTGAAGTGCGAGGCTCATACGATTTAACACACAATGATTGTTCATGCATGAAAGCGGCATGCTCTCAGGTTTACGCACAGTAAAATGTACGGTGTTAATTCAACTCTGACGGAGTAGCCTACACAACGAGTCTAAAAAGGACCATCCATATGTAGGCCTACTCTGTAAGAGTTGATTTAAGACTGCACATTTTACCGTGCAGTATGAATTAACACTGGCCAAAAGGATAGGCCAACAAATGCAGACACCTGGTAAGACACGGATGTATTTGTATATTTACTGAGGCGATATAAAGTAAGTGCATGGTTTGCCCTGCATTAAACTGACCTATTGATTATATAATATGCTTCATTATAATTGTGGTCTGAAATGGGAAGTGGGCGCAGGATACTAATTTTAGGCTTAATAATGGTATTCATGGTAAATGTTCGACTTATTTCACTGCTCGTGCTTTCCACTTTGGCGTTTACACAACAAAAGAGCGTGCAGAAGACAGCTCGGGTTGCTAGCAATCTGAAGGTCCGCGTGACAGACGGCACAGGGTAATGAAGCCTTAATCTCGGCGAATGGTTGAAGATTACTGCGCGAGCTGTTTAACGCAGCAGGGCGTTGCAAACTGGTGCAAACCGCCGTTTATGCCACAGATCGGCGGCCTGTGTGTTCACAGTAAACTCTCATGTGCTGTGTCATTTTATACTATACTATATTTGTGTATATTTGTTTTCCATTCTTTATCAGAGAATGATTAGCGTCCATTATAATGCACCACTTCAGTTGTCTTCATCTCACCATTAAATGTGATTGCTCAGAGTACGGGAGAAATAATTTATTGATCCGGGACTACTTTTATTTAAATACTCTTCTGCATGTAAGAGTCAGATGCTCAGTTGCACAAATATACTGTGCACAAAAATACGTTTTGTATTTTGTGAAAATTATTATTTTTGTTTCTCATGAAGTTGATCTTCAGTGTCGTGTGGCATTTATTAGCATATGTCGCTGCTGTAGATCTATAAGTGAGATAAGTCGTTTTATAACGGGAAGGATAAACAGTCGATAGGTATGAAATATAAAAAATAAGCAATGATTTTAAGGCTTTTTTTCTTTGGATTTTATATCCCGGAAGCACTCACCACATTTGAACTTCACATTACTCAATATTTCATTTCATACTATTGAAAATTCCACGCTCCTGGAAACCAGTCACATAGTCTGCGTAGCCAGTGTTGTTTTAGCAAGTCGTGCTTTTTGCAAAATATAAAATGTCGTAGATTGCCCAGTTAAACAGAACATGTATTTACATTCCAACAACTTCACTGACGGCACATTGAAACGTGCCCCACGTTTTTTTAAAAACTGAACGTCAAGTGAAACATCTGACGTTGGTTTATAGGTTTTTATTGTTTGACTTTTAAGACGAAAATAAATCCTAGCCATATGTTTTTTAAACCACTTCTGTCACCGTAACAACACGACCACTTAATTTTTTTCTGGAGGCAGTATTGGACATGGTTCATTTATAGTACTCGCGGTAGTCTTTTATGACAGATGGACGTATGTGCACGTGCCGTCTTTCCGCCCAGTGCGACATTCTTTGGCGTTGTATGAGCTGATCATAGTGTATACACGCGTTTTATTATCCATAAAGAGCAGGCAAATTAAAATGATGACTATCATTCTTATTGAGCCTCACGAAGCTGCTGTGAAAATTGCAATATAATGCATATTTTGAAACGATGTAACCTTTCACATTTTCCATTAGTGCTGTCAGAGTAGTGATTATGCGAGGGCAAATAAGACCTTTTTATTTGCTCTGTAAACTGCAGCAAATGGTATTTATGCAAAAAATATTTTCATGTTTTCCTAGCAGAGTGCATTGAGTCAGTCTCTTCAATGGCAAATTTCTCTAATGGGAATGTCTTGCTATTTGTTATTTAATTTTTTTTTTTGTTGTATTTTGCAGTGCCAAACAGGGTGGAACTCTGTGTCCTTTAATAAAATAATACCCCGCATAATCACTCTCCTCTGAAATATTAAAGAGCTTCTTTTCCTGAAAGTTGTTTAAAACCATTTAAGAGCAATTTCGAATGCTTAACTAAATGTTCAAAGTCCTAAACTATTGCTATTTAAGCTCGGCCTTTGACCTCCCCCACCCCCCCTCCACCCCCATGAAGGCTTTCTTACGTCCTCCTACCTCTTTGTGTTTGTCATCTTGTTCCAATATTCGCCGAGCTGCAGCGCTGCACCTCATCTGCAGAAATACCCTGAAAATCACTTTAACTAAAGTGCACATCCATCAGTCGAGGCGGAGACGAGGTAAAAGCAGATGCTGTCGTAGATTGATGGCATTTTCTTGCCGTTTCAGAGAAAAGGGGTGAAGGTCAATGAGCTGATTTATGAATATACCCCTTTGCATCAACGCAAACTATGAAACACACGCACACAAAAAAAGTGTCAGGCACTCAGCATTTACACATTTATTCTTTAATATTGAAACAAAACTACATTTTGTCTGCACAGATTGAGATGGAGTTTTGTTTACCGCAATGTTTTGCTCTCCAGGCACACCCAAAAAAAAATAAATAGTCAGCAACCCCCTTTTTCTGGGTCCTTGTAAGATCCAGTAATGCAGTAACAGCAAAAAATAACAGACAGACAAGACAACATCACGCCACACAGTTTTAGAGAGTACATTCCAATTTATTCTCAGAGAGTGACTTAACCAGCGTGGTCAGCAGGAGTCACACACAAACCCTGCGCCTGTGGAAGTGTGGCCCAGCAGTTCTTCAGCCAATCAGGTCTTGTGGGAACTCAGATTACGGAGTGTCATGGTAGGGTGACATCGCAACTGTGACGGGCATGGCACAGCGTCCCGTGCCACCTTCGCGCCATTCCATGATGGTATTACCCACAATGCATTTTAACGTTTAGCACAATCTCATGCAGAGCCACTTATAGTATAGGATATAGCAATTTATTATTGGTTTATTCGTACTGGACACTTTGCCCCCTTGCGCAACCTGGCCTGCCAAATGATAGGCCTACAGTTTGAATACCTGCATGCAGCACCTGTCCCCAAATACAATTTGTGTTGTGGTTTCAATTCGCGTCCAGCAATCCTGTGAAAGCAAAGGGCAGCTGACTGTCTTTCCTGCCTTCTGACAAAGATCTGAGCTGAAGTGAACGGCAACCTTGAACACAACCTCTCATTATTACCCCAACCACACCCTCTCATTATTACCCCAACCTCTCAGTATTACCCCAACCACACCCTCTCATTATTACCCCAACCACACCCTCTCATTATTACCCCAACCTCTCAGTATTACCCCAACCACACCCTCTCATTATTACCCCAACCACACCCTCTAATTTTTACCCCAACCACACCCTCTCATTTTACCCCAACCACAACCTCTCATTATTACCCCAACCACAACCTCTAATTTTTACCCCAACCACACCCTCTCATTTTACCCCAACCTCTCATTATTACCCCAACCACAACCTCTCATTATTACCCCAACCACAACCTCTCATTATTACCCCAACCACAACCTCTCATTATTACCCCAACCACAACCTCTCATTATTACCCCAACCACAACCTCTCATTATTACCCCAACCACAACCTCTCATTATTACCCCAACCACAACCTCTCATTATTACCCCAACCACAACCTCTCATTATTACCCCAACCACAACCTCTCATTATTACCCCAACCACAACCTCTCATTTTTACCCCAACCACACCCTCTCTTTTTACCCCAACCAGCAGGGGGCATAGATACATGTGCCAGAAGGGCCAGGCAGGCCACAGCTGTACCCTTTGTCTGTTCCCCTTTTTTCCTCCCGAGAGCATGCCGCGCACTACACTGCAGTGCGCCCTCACACCTGCCTATAACGAGAACCCTTTCTCACCCTCTGTGCGCCTCTGTGGGGGACAGTGAATCCGAATCGGTGTTTTTCGCATGTTAGCCAGTGTCAAATTAACACCGGGCATTTTACTGCGCAGGGATTGGCTCCCAAAGCGCAGACCGCCTTGCCATTGCACAAGAATACTCATCACGGTGGTGCTGATTGGCTGGGCAGATTAGGCCCCGAGTGGGAGGCTGATGTATTAATGCAACGATGAGACCTCTGTCACACTTATTAATGCTCCCGCTGTAATACGCATTCAAGCTCTGTGATGATCTGGCACCCCCAAGGGAGAAGTCTCAGCCCCTCTGGAGGAGGCGGAGATGGGGATTGGGGTAGAGAAGAGCCGCGTGCGTCCGCTGGATCGAGCGGGTTGCCAATCGCTTGGTATTGGAATCGATTTGGAGGAGATGAGCGTGCGCATTAATCTGAGGGCAGCGCTGGAGCGCGGCTACCCCGCCTAATTGCGGAAGTCTAATTTCGCCTCTCTCTCCATTATCGCTGTTTTTGTCCGTCTCGTTTCTCTTCACCTTTGTCTGCCCCCGACGAGCCGCACCGTAGAATCTTTTTCTAATTATTAAGGACGTTTCTGCCCCTTTGTGCCAAAGAGGGAAGCGAGAACATGGAGTTTTGTGAATGCAGCCTTCTCTCCTGTGCACATTTGCAAATGCTCTCGCACGTTGCATTTGTATCTTGAAATCATTATGGTTATGTTTTTTTTTTTCATTAAAAAATTTCCTCCCTAATTCATTTTGAAATCCTTTGTGTAAATTTTCAAAGACGTAAGGTGAAGAGACCGTTAGCTCTTGAGTCTCGTGTTCATTAATTTAATCGTAACTTTATACGCACGCACCATGCCGTAATTTAAATGCCCGAACACAGCGCCTTCATTGTTTCACACGCTAGGGAATAGAAAACATCGAATTTAAATGTTTTTATATCAGTTTTTTTTTTCTTTTCTTTTTTGGAAGCCCATTACGGTTTACAGTTCAACATTGTCTGAGCCTGTTGAAATGTACTGTGGAAGATCCAGAGGATTGTGACAAGAAGAGGGATTTTATGTATCTTGCAGCTCATTAAAAGAATTACAAGCGCCCGTTTGGCTGATGGAATTCTGCTTGACGTGCTGCTGTTGGCTGAGAATGTTTTACTAAAGATGAAACCGCGAGATTAAAATAATGAGGTTTCCACGGAGACGTAGAGGAAGAATAGAGATTCTTTCTCCAGCCCCATCTGAGGCGCAGGCCTAATTGTTGGAGTTGTTCTTGACAACTATCATTTATCGCTCGGATGAAACAGAATCAATTCGGATCAACACAAGGCGGTTCTCGATTGTTTGCATTACCAAGGGTAGAATGCGTTTTTGGTTACGGAGTTTAATTTTCTCATTTTTCCTTTGTGCTGTGATCGGCTACTGCGGTGTTCGATGGTTATTCTCTCAGATGATGATGTACAATCTAAGTGCAGACGAAATATATCCTCCCAGGTCTTTGACCTCATCTTAAATGCTTGTCTCTTCAATGTTGGAGTGCTCGTTCCCCACTTCTGTTTGGCTTTGAATCACAATTAGATTATTTAGCATTCTTCTACTCTCAGGCATGAATATACATGGTTATTTGTGTGAATGGGGACAAAGCTGGAATATACACATTTAAAAATGTTTACTTGTCTAAATGAGGACAAAGCTGGAATATACACATTTAAATGCTTACTGTTAATGGACAAGGCTGGAATACCATTACGCTGTCAAATGGGGACAGCTGGATATACACATATAATTTTACGTGAGTGGGACAGCTCAAATCTCAAATTTATTCCATAAAAGGACATACATCATCAAAGTGCTTTTGTGGTAAAGTGACAACCACCCCCATTTATCCGTCCACATTTCGTCCTGAAATCGCTGTGAAAAAGCTGTTTCCTCACAGATCAGATGAGCGTTGCTTCATGTAGCAGGACGGGTGGGTGGAGGGAGGGGTTGGACTATCCTTTCAGTCAAAATTCTCACTCCTAAATTGTAATGATCGTATGATGTTGTGGATTGAGAATTCTCAACACCTGTTTTTTTTGGAGCACTGGTGATTGACTCCATCAAGGACTATTCAGAGACTGTGCACCATCCTAATTATTTTCTGTTTCCTCTAACTTGTCAATTGAAAATGAGTGTCATTATACACGAACGGCCCCCTTCTCAAGGCAAAGCTTCTGAATGAGGCTTTTGACATCTTCCAGGAAGCTCGGAGAGGACACAAGAGAGCCTTAATTTTCCTCCTTTCTTCCTGCATAAATGTTCTTGATTTGCTGCAAGCTTTTTCAAGAGAGCTCTTTGGTTTGCCCCTACCCCTGTCAATCAGGCCAGGCTGCACATTGTTTGAATTTTTTGTTCCAGCTTCTCACACTCTCTCCGTTTCTCTTTTTTTCTGTTTATTGCTTCCTTCTTTTTTTACGGTAGTAAACCAGCAGAGCTGGAGATCGCAGGTGCTGAGTAACGCACCCCTGCGCCTGATGGTCTTTTCATCCATTCACTCAGCCGTGTCTATTTCAGGCTGCACTCTGGCATAGGGATGTTGGTCACTGCTGCTTTGGTAAATGGACTGCATTTATATAGCGCTTTTATACAAAGCACTTTACAGTTGATGCCTCTCATTCACCCATTCACACACACACTCACACACCCAACGGTGAAAGGCTGCCATGCAAGGTAACAGTCAGCTCGTTGGGAGCAATCAGGGGTGAGGTGTCTTGCTCAGGGACACTTTGACACACCCAGGGCGGGGGGATCGAACCGGCAACCCTCCGACTGCCAGACAACCGCTCTTACCTCCTGAGCTATGTCGCCCCATCATACTTTGGGAAAAGTATGACTGGGACTTTTCCAGTTTCAATGTTGCTTAGTCGATCAGGATTAGATAATCTGACCCCCCTATTAAAACAAAATGCGACAGGCTCCACTCTGATAAGTATATACCAATGGTAATCAAATTAATTATTACTTTTTGGCCACAGGCAACAGAATGGGCGGAATGGCCCCGTCCAAATGTTGTACTCATTACAAAAAGACCTGCAAAATGCATGACATGCATGCAGATGTGCAAACGACATAGAGATTCTAAATAATGCAAATGAGTCCTACAGGGAATATGGTGCAGCACCAGCCTTCTCCGGTTTTATATGCTAACACCTTGTCAGTCATGGTATTCTTACATTTGAACATAGGCTTATTGACATATGCACTGTATATTTACTGTATATGTACATATAATGTGTGTGTGTGTATATATATATATTAGGGTTTCATATATATATATATATATATATATATATGAAACCCTAACACAGCTTAAATGTTAGGGTTTAATATCACATGGGACTCCTATTGATCTTCTTCAGGTTGGTTGAAGCAGAACCACACTGGGTCTCCTGTGTGGGCTGTTCAAATGATCCTAATGGCGCCTTATTAAAGGTTTGCTTCTCTGTGTGTGAGCTCACCGGGTGCACCTCTGTACGAGGGTTTATGATAAATCAGGTAGGGTGCATCGGAGGCCTAGCTGTTTCCCTGACCTCCAGCAGGTGTTTACCCATTGCATTATCCTCATTATTATCTTCAGCGTGCTGATGCTTTTATTAAATGCGACTTGCAAACTGTTGTTACCCATTTACGCTCGAGAAGAGGGAGAGGGATTCAGCAAATACCTAACGACTGCTCGCGCAGACAGTCGATGGGGAAACTCACTGAAAAATGAATGGCTTTCAATGGAGCGATCAAAACGATAGTCGTTTCATTTAATGTGGCAAGACAAATCGGCTGTCTTCTTCATATTTAATAAGGATGTGATTTTATTGTGTTGTGTGATGTCTGAGAAGCCTTGAGATGTGCCAGATAGCTTGCAAGCAAAAAAAAAAAAGTGCTATAGTTTCTATGCTTTGTTGTGTTATTCCTGCTTGTTGTGGAAGAATAATTCTGTTTGTAAGTAATGCTGTAGTGTGGGTGGTACAGTCTATAGAAAAAGCTCAGTTCCATATGTGCCACACTAAGGAAGTGAGTTCTAAAGGTGTTACTGTATTTTGGCAATAGCGTAGTGTGTAAATACTGCAACATGCGTAAATGGTGGCACAGCAGTGTTGTTGGGAAGTGGGGTATGTGTTTTTTATTTTATTTTAATGTTTAATATTTGATAAGGACAGCAGCATTTAAACATAGATTATCGTCAAACAATATCCAATGCAATGTATCACAGCATTTATAGCATATGCTAATTCCTGATGCTTGGCCCTTGTGTTTGTGTCTGTGTGTGAGTGGGAGCCCTTGCCTACAAAAATGTTTGTTGTACATCCTTGCTGTCCTGCACTGAGCAGGAAGGCATCGCTGACGGGCACAGTGTCCTGGAGCTTTTCTGCGGCCTGCTAATGGCACACTGCCCCTCCTTCCGTGGTTCAGCGGGGGTGGCTGGTGTGGAAAAAAAATTTGATGGAGAAGATTTGGTGGAGAACATCCCCCCCCGCTTCCCCCACCTCCATCGCTGTTCACCCGAACCCTGTATCAATCCTCTCCTGTGTGATGAAAAGCAGTCAGGTGTCCCCGCCTTTATAAGGTCAAGCCTCCCCCTTAGCCTCGGGGGCCCAGATCCGGCCTGCGTCTCCCCGGGGGGGCCTGTCGCGGCCCCGGGGCCCAGTCTCCACGGAGACGGAGAGCGTTACCGCGGCGCCCTCGCCCCCCCCTTTCCGCGCATCGGCGGGCCGGCCGGCGTACTCCTCGCTAATTAGGACTGGCGCCTGCGAGCTCGGGCGGGAAGGCGAGGGCCCTCCGGAAAGATTAGCCCCCGGACGGCTCGGGCTCTCCCCCCCCCCCCCCTCGGAAACGCCAGCTCCCATCAGGAAAGCACTTCATCTGGGGATAGCGCCGCGCCGCGCCGGGGGCGGACCCGCGTGGAAAGACAGGCCGTAATCGCCCGGGAGACACGCGCCCAGGGGGGGGAGTGGGGGGGGACATTAGCATTCACAGCCACCGGTGACCTCCGCAAGGGTCGTCCCCCCCCCCAGCGACCCCCCCGTAATTTCTTCTGAACACAAGTAATTAAATTCCGCAGGAAAGGATAAACAAATGTGAAGTAGCCAGTGGAGATAATGACGCGGCGGTAGGGGATCGCCAGACAGGTGGGCGCAGTGACGGAGCGGGAATTGAAAAGCGGGAAAAGAAGGGGGGGGATGGAGGAGGGAGGCCGACCGACGCGCGGCGCGCGGGGCCCAGGCTGTCCAGGCGGAAGGGCGGCTGCGGCGTGGCTAGCGCCGCACGCGCTCGCCGTTTCCCGCTAAACCCGCGTCGTTTGTTCCCGGGCCCCCGACCGCCACGCCGAGCGGCGATAAATCAAAGATCAGAGGCTGGCAGGCTGGGAAAAATAACTGATCAGAGGCGCGCGGCGTCTGCCTGCGCGGAGGGAGAGGCCATTAGTCTCAGATGGTTACACGCGCGGAGGGAGGGAGGGAAGGAGGGAGGGAGGGAGGGAGGGAGGCGGCGTCTTTGTGCAACAAAGCTTCGCGGCTTCACGCGCCAGCCGGCCTGCGCGGGTTCCGGAGACAAGCTGCCGCGTTTGCGCCGGTTTACCTGACGCCGTGAAATATTCATGGGCCTTTGTCTCACCTCGACACTCGAGAAAATGTCGGCCTCCCGTGAGATGATTTGGCTCGCGGTGAAAGGTGTTTTCTGACCAAAGTGTTTAATGTTTCTTCTACTGATGGGATCGGTAATTTGTCGGTTCATGATCTGAGCGCCAACAAGGACTGAATGTATGTGAAATGTGAATTTGTCTCATTTATAATGAAAGGTAGGGGGAAGAGGAATAGGTCATCTTATTTGCCCTCATGTCATTCATGCTTTATTGGCATTTCTGACCATTTTGGGTGAAGGGAGACAGGCATGTGACCTTTCTGATAGGTTCCTGTTAAACAGTTCAGTGCACATCGTTCTTTAATTGGTTCATTGTGAATTTTGCTTTTCAGAGACCCTTGCTCTGCAATCAAGCAAATATTTACCTTGCAATTTTTACCACACGGGACGGCAGTTAATGCTGACATGTGCTTGTCTGAATTAATGTACACTTTTCTAAGAAATAACTCTGGGAAATGTAGTCAGCAGGTGCTGTCTGGCTGATTATCCCGAAGCTGGTTTGTTTACTGGTGCGTGTGGAAGGAACCCTTGATTACAGTTTTGTGGACTTGCTTTCCTTGTGTCTATGAGTTTAAAATCTTAAATGTGTTCAGGTACTACAGGAGACTCGTTGAGGGGGTGTGGGAAGATTGTGCTGAGTCTGACCTGTGCACTACGTGTTCAAAGGTATTTAAATAATGCTACGTGCCAACTCCCAGAGGGCATTGGAGAATGTAGAATCTACCGGTGGGTAACACGATGTACTGCCGCGTTTAAAATATTAAACACTGTCACTCAGGGCAACGGAGGAGCAGTTGAACAAAAGTGCGGCTGTTAAGGTAGTCATTAGATCACAGAAGAGCCCCCCGGCCTCCCTCCCCGGTGACCGGGAGCAAGCTTCACCAAGGCCTTTCTCTTAGTCATGGAGGCTGCACTTGATTAAAATGGAGTCCTTTTCATTTGCATAAGACCGTGATAAAATCTGCTTTTTTGTCCGGTCTCCCCATTGATTGGTATAGGCCTACGTGTACAAATTAGTCCCGTCGGCCTGTAACTGCATCAAAAAATCGTATCTGTTCTCTTTGGAGATTACGCTGCAATCAGGTCAAGCCTCCTTGAGAAGTTACAGTGAAAAGCAGCCATTCATTCAAAACCCAGCAAAGTTTTTGAAGGTGGATTTAAAGCAGCAAGCCTGCATTGGAGCAAGGACAGGTTCCAGAGGGCCACCGCTGGTTCGCATTTCACTGAAAACAAAAAGTCTACACTGACATGACGGCAGATTTGGGAAAAACCGATAATTCAAAAGATCCCATTGCACCTTGATGATCTTTCTGCCCGAGAGTGTCGTTCTGTTCTTTTTATTTTTATTTTTTTTTGTTTGGCTTTTTGTGGGCATCCTGCCATACAAGAAACGATGGCTCTGAAGTGCAAAATACAAATACAAAAACTGAAAAAAAACAAATTGGTGTAGTGCTGAGGTGCAGATGCAACATACAGTACAATCACAAAAACTTGCCAAAACCCCCCCCCAAAAAAAAATATCATGCTGGAAACCCTTTCCTTGAGCAGAGCGGCCTCTGGCCACAGGAGCCCCCGGAAGCAGCTCCAACTGAAAATAGCAACTGAAAGGACTAAAGTGAGTGAATGTGAAAGCTTTTGAAGGACAAGCGGGTAACACACATACAGTACATCCAACCGGCATCGGTCGTGACATCACTGCACCAGCTACTTCTGAGTATTCCAGTGCTAAACTGGGTATACGCTCGAAAAGCAGCTCGTACGGAGGGTTTGACGGCGCTGAGGTCAGCGTGATGCGTCTCTGTGGGGCCCAGTTACGCCGACTTCCTGTCTGCACGCGTCACATCAGGGGCCCTGGCTTCCTGCGTTTGTGTGGCGAGTTTGTGCATTTGCGTTCCACTCTCTTGTGTGTCTTCCCTCTCCTGTTTGTGCTTCCTCTCCATGTTTGTGCTTCCCTCTCCGTGTTTGTGCTTCCCTCTCTGCCTCTCCATGTTTGTGCTTCCCTCTCCGTGTCTGCGCTTCCCTCTCCGTGTTTGTGCTTCCCTCTCCGTGTTTGTGCTTCCCTCTCTGTGTTTGTGCTTCCCTCTCCGTGTTGTGCTCCTCTCCGGGCTTCCTCCGTGTCTGCGCTCCCTCTCCGTGTTTGCGCTCCCTCTCTGTGTTTGCGCTCCCTCTCTGTGTTTGCGCTCCCTCTCCGTGTTTGTGCTTCCCTCTCCGTGTTTAGGTGCTTCCCTCTCCGTGTTTGTGCTTCCCTCTCCGTGTTTAGGTGCTTCCCTCTCCGTGTTTGTGCTTCCCTCTCCGTGTTTAGGTGCTTCCCTCTCTGTGTTTAGGCGCTCCCTCTCCGTGATGTTAAGTTCCCGTAGGCGGTGCAGAGCCCCCCCCGCTCCCCGCTCCCCGCTCCTCGCTCCTCGCTCGGCGGAGCTGGCGGTAATGAACTGGCCGAGTGTAGCGCCGATGTCGGGCTGTTAAGAGCCTGCGAGACGGCGGTAATAAAGATGAATAACACCGATCAGGGGCGCGAGGCCTGCCCCTCCCCGGCTCCGGCCGGCCCACGTCCTTATTTACGCTCGCACAGGGAGCAGCCGGGAAGGCCACGCAAGGGAGGGCAGCGCTCACATTTGGGCAGGGCATTTCGACTTTAATCATGGTTTTCAGCAGCTCTATCTGACCTCTGACCTTTCACTGAGAGAGAGAGCTGAGTGAGACATTTTTTAAATACCGTGGCGCATGGTAGGCCTCATTTACAGGTTTTGCAATATCCCTGTTTTGCGGGCAGCTGAAATACAAATTAAATACAAATTTTTAATTAGGAAAACCTGTAACAGGACTGTACAGTGATATGCTTGTTGATTTTGGACCGAAATTCAACAGTGGAATTTGTGCAGCAAATTCAGTCCAACCAAATGTTCCATTTAATTGATGGAACAAGTAAAAAATACTCTAAGTTCTATTGATATGCTGGTGAAAAACTCCCTTTCCTTGGGAAAGCCATCTTTATAGATACTTTTTAATGTATTTTTGATATTGTATATTGTGAATTAAATTGTGTTTGACCTTAGATAAATGTCTTTTAGTGTTATTTACCAGGTAAAGTGACAGACCTGCTTTTAATTATCTCAATAATGAAAAAAGGAAAAGGAGACAGCCTGTGGATACGATTATAAAGAAACTAGGGCTGTCAATCGATTAAAATTTCGTCAATTTGCGTTATTTTTTTAACGCATTATTTTTTATAATTAATTAATCAAAATGAATGCGTTCATTTGACAGCCCTAAAAGAAACTATTTTGCAGTTCATTCTTTTAGTAAAAAAATACTTTAGCATTGTTTCCATTGTGGAAATGTTATGAAATGGTTCCTCTAATCAAAGCACCAACATACAGTTTGGGGACCACTTTATGCTGCAAAATCTATACTGCATTTTTATATGCATAAGGATATTGGCTCTGGAGTAGGTCTCAAAAGGACGTTACATTCATAGATTAAATAGTAACATAGTGTGTCTGCGCTATTGCAAGAAATATAAATAATCTTTCTATTTCTGTTATGCGTAACCTTTTCTTTGCAACAATAAGCAAGGTCCTACTGGAATCTGGGTTCTCTCTGTGGATGCATGTGCCTTTTCAGGCCTTAAAATGCCATGAAATATCAAGGATGCGCCGGTTTTTCAATACCTGCCTATGACAATAGAATCTGCACGGATTTTATGGAAGGGTGTGGTCTGGATCTAGTTGTTCTGTGTTTTGGTAACACTTTAAACCCAGTATGTTGTCTTAAAGGTTCAAGAAGCACAAACACTTGCAGCGTTCAACATCTCAATAAATTATTGCTTGATCAAGGATGACATAACGTGTTACGTAAATTTTTGTTTTTAAATGTGACGACACGGATTGACGCTCTGCATAAAGTGGGGTCTCTGAGCATAATTCCTGCGGCAGTGCGTTTGAATAATTTATGAAGATGTTGTGCTGTGGTAAAGACGGTGTTATACATGCTTGGCAAGGTTTTGGTCTTTACGTAAAGGGAGACCTTTAAATGTTGAATAAGGACCGAATAGTGTAAGTGGAAATACAAGCGGCAGTTGATGTTTTCAGCTGTATGTGCTGTTCCCTGCTGATTGGAGCTTCCACACACAATACCGCCTCAGTCGCCACTGTCAGGGAAGAGCTGCAATATTCCGTGACCTTCAGTGATGTCACGGAAGCGGCACGTATGGGCAGCACATGGTGTCCCGGGCATCACGGCGGATAAACAGCGCTGTAGGGGCGTAGCTTTTGTGCAGGTGAGCCTGGCAGGCTGCATCAGGCCTTCCCCCTACTGATGAAAATGGCTCGCTCACTTCTTTGACAGGCGAATGAAACTTAAACGACGAACGTCCTGACCGAGAACGCGAAAGAAAAAAACCGAAATCATTAAAAAAGAAAGATGTGTGGGTGTGCGGCTTGCGCGAGACTCCGTGTCCCGATTAATAAATGAGTGATTGCTAATGCGCCGCGGCCGTAAAGCTGTCGCTGCGGCTGAGTGATGCCTCGCAGGGGATTGTTACGCGCACGCGAGTAAATGACCTGCTTGGGCGTCGGCGATCAATAACCCCTTCCCGTGAGTGCGGCGGGGGGAAATGCAAATGTTATTCTGATGTGTGTGTGGCTGCTTGTAATTTCGGGCCGTGTAATTTGCCTCGCGCCGCGCGCGCGGCGTCAGGAAGTCGGCGCGTGAAATGAGCGCTCTGCCGGCGGCGCGGTTTACAGGAAAGCGTCCGGAGCGGCGCAGAGGCCTGTCTCTGTTTGGCCCGCTCTTTGCAGCCGCTTCGTAAAAAACCGGTCCCTTCAGAGCCCGCGGCGACGGAAAGCTGCAGCCGCTGAATGCCACGTTGCGGTGTCCGGTCGTCACGTTTACCGTAGTTCACCGGCGGCAAAGAAGAGCGTATTCAAAACCCAGTAGGTCCTCAGTGCTATTTTTAATTTCCGTTAAAAATGCATGTGGAGGAGGGGAGGAGAAAAATGAAGGGATCCATTCCAATGTACATAAACAAAGGAAAGCCAATATCCCACTATCCGTTCATGGCCAATCAGGACTGTCCTTTTCATGACAGAATGCAGGTCCAATATACGCTGCTCAGAATCTAATTTTTGCCACAGAAAAATTACAAAGAAAGCTGTGAGAATGTTAACCGAAAATACATATATCTATGGTTTTTGTTATGTGAGGCCAGATCTTTGTATCATCTTTTTTAATTCAGAAAATTGAGTCTTGATATTATGTGCTAGATATTAAGTTTACTGTTTTAGTACTGATACTTTATGCATATTTATGCATATTGTTTTATTACTATTACACATTTTGTATGGCTTGGAAATTAAATTAAATACAGTTTATTGCTGCAAAGTTTTTTTTGAGACAAATAAGCAGCAGCTCTGCCGAAGCCTGGCTCTGCGCAGCATCCGGAAAGTTCCGCCTGTGCAGGGGGACGCTGCTAATGGCCCTGCTCACATGTTCTCCTTTTCATTGTCAGCGCAGTAAGTGGTGGCAAGGCTGCATCGGGGAGGCTAATGCGATAGCCTAGCGCACGGATTTGCATTATACATATTTATGCGCGTGGTGCCTTTGAAATGGCATTTTTCTATATGACACACGCACGGGCCCTTCTCCCATCTGAACTCCTTCAGTGAGCGGTTCGGAGCCCTGTGTGCTGTTTGTTTACTCCACTTTAGGGACGTGGCAGTGGGTCTGTGGGTAATCTCTGCCTCCCCTCCTGCTCGGTTTATTCTCGCAAGCTGTCTCTCATGGGGCGGGGGTAGGGGTGGGGGGGTGGGGGGGGGGCGCATTTGTGGTGGTGCTGGGGAAGATCAATTTGTTTTATTGTTTTTGAATCGTCCTTCAGGCTTTGCACCTTGGGGATTTATCTTCAGAGAGGTTTAAAAAAAAAAAAATTGTATGGTTGGAAAAAGCCCCTCATATCTCCTCATGCAAATAGCATTTGATGGCAATAAGACCAACATCCCAATATCCCTCCCTACATGCATGCACACACACACTCACACACACACACACACACACACTCACTCACACACACACCCTTTGAACACCAGGACCGAGTTTGCATACGCCACCGCATCTGCAGTACACAGTTAAATGCTCTCGACTGGCTAGCATGGGGGGGGGGTAGCGGGAGGAAGTCGTGCTGCGGAAGGTTCTAGACGCCGGGCTCTCAGCGAAATGCAGCCGGAGCGTCTCTTCATCTGCCACTCCAAATATCCCAGCCCATTTCTTCACGTCGTTACTAAGAGTATCTTGTCACATCAGCAGAGGCGCACTGCCCCCCCCCACCCCCCCTCCCTCCCTCCTGCCCAGCCCCCGATCCCCCTTCCCCGTCCCCCCACCCCCCCGTCCCCCCACTGGCACAATGGAGAGCAGATTGATAGCGTCTTGCAGAGGAAAAATATTACACTTTTTCCGGAAGCATCATTTAAATTGCGTGTGATGCGGTGTCAGCCCCGGCAGAGGAGCCGGGGGGGGGGGAAAGGGAGAGGCCGCCCCTGCCGCAGAGCCCGGCGGCCTACAGGACGTCACGCTCACAGAACTCCACAGTCGCCCCCGCGGGGGCCACCTGCGCCTCCGGACCTCCTCCGCTCCGGGCCGGACAGGGAGGTGTTTGATATGGTAATGGCTCGGGCCCGGCCACGCGCGCGACGCGCGATCGATGCGTCCTGACATCGCTAACAATTTCTGATTTTGATTAAACACGCTCCCCCGTTACCCGCCGGCGGCCCTGTCTCATCTGACACGCTCCATCTGGAGGCTGTGCGCTCACCCGGGCCGTCCCCCGATGGTTTCATCTGAGCGTGCTCTGTGGGGGCCGGGGGGGTCGGGGGTGTGGCGATGAGCACAGAGTCTGCTGCTGCATCCCAACTTGTGGTCAGCAGCCAGAAGAGTTTTGCACAAATCAGAGCCAGGAGCCTGGAGGTGTCAGGGGGGATGCGGGATGAACCTGGTCACCTTTTGGAAATCGGGGGCTCCGACAGTTCAGCGCACAGGGAAATTGCGCAGCTGATCGGCGGCGGCTGACGGACCGGGCCTCGGCACCGCGCCCCCCATTAAGCACCGCGTCCCGTACCCAGCAGCCAGCGGGGCCACGGGCGCGGTGCGAGACCCCCGGAGGAACGCAATCCACCGCACCTCCCTCCCTGCGATGGCGCGGCTTCCTCGCGCAGCGGGGTCCGATCTCGCCGACGCGTCGCGCTCTGTCTCCCTCTCTCGCCGACTCCAGCCCCGGCACCGGGCCCCCGCTCGAGCGGCAGTCGTATCACGGCGACGGAAAAGCTGTCTCCGTCTCGTTAGAGACGATACCCTCACATCGATCGGTCGGGAAACATCCGGTTCGCTGAGCGAAGAGCCGCAGAGGGCAAAGATTGTGGTAAAGCGTCTGGCCTGACAGGTATCTATCCGTCTGTTTATTTATTTATTTCCCCCCTAGCGCAGTAGACTGGCTTATCTTCCGTGGTGCTTGGCCCGGCCGGGTGGAGGGACTTAGGATGGGTATCAGTCAGAGCCCTTGGCGCTGATAGCGAGCCCTTTCTGGGATTATTTCTGGATAAGAGAAGAACTGAGATACAGAAGAGAAAAGGGGGGATGGACTATAGAAGAGCTGTACAGAATGAAGCCTGGACTGGGCAGGACTTTCCACATAATAGTCCTTTTCTATTTCCATTTCTGTTTCTGCGCTTTTGTCTAATCTAAAGATATATCAAAGGTTTTTACATCTACAAACAAATTGTTCAGTTATTGCGGCTCATGGCATTTTTACATAGACAGTCGACCCAACGGAATTAGAATGCTAAAAGCAGTAGTCGCAGTCTGTAATTACGCTAGTGGATGCAGGGTGCTTGACTGAAGCCGAAGGAAACGTGACTCAGCAAGAGGGCCGAGGTACTTCCTGTGTCTTTCTTTTGAGTGCACCTGTCGTTAGAGTCCTGATTTGAAGTCTGCTGCCCTCTGCTACCCCTCTGAGTGAAAAGGGGGCGTGGCCCGTGTCCCGCGCGCGGGACGGCTTCCCGCCGAGGAGCCCGAGCGACTTTTCGCTCCTCCATTCCCATGTCAGCGCAAAAACGTGAGACCCCCCCCGCCCGCATTACATTACATTACAGGCATTTAGCAGACGCTCTTATCCAGAGCAACTTACACAACTTTTTACATAGCATTTTACATTGTGTCCATTTATACAGCTGGATATATACTGAAGCAATTTCGGTTAAGTACCTTGCTCAAGGGTACAACGGCAGCGTCCTTACCCGGGAATCGAACCTGCGACCTTTCGGTTACAAGCCCAGTTCCCTACCCACTGTGCTACACTCCGTCCTCCGGACCCCTCATTCGGACCCCTTGCTTTCTGTGGGCTTGCTTTTTTCGCGGAAAAAAGAACACGACCAAGGTCTGGTTCGACAAGGGGGCTGCGTGTGCTGAGAAAACAAGTTGGACAAGCCGCAGGGGTGGGGTGGAGACGTGAAGGAACTGCACTTAAGGCCCCGCCGCCGCCGAGCCTGCTGGGACGACTCTGGGCAAACACAAAAGCTCTCATTGCCTCTAAATATTTTATACCCCGTCGGCCGACCTCAAAGGCAATGCAAACTGACTGCTGTTTACGCCCGTAACTCCACCTCCAGTGCCTGGAGCAGTGACGAAAAGAGGATGAGAGGGCTGGGGGCCGTTCGGCCTGCCCCGTGTCTAACAGTAGGCTAAGTGTTCGCCTTCACGCCAGTACATGTGTTTGTGCTGCGTGAGTGTGGTTGTGCTTTCAGCCTAATGGCCTGAGCTCCGGTAGAAAAGGAGGGAAGACGAGGCTTTTACCACTTGTGTCCGGAAGCGCGCACTTGTTAAGTTAATTGATACTACTGTCGCTTGAGAATAGCCGTAGGAGGAGAGCGTGGAGCCGCTTTCGAGCGCTTTAAACACGACTCAGTACGCTTGAGTCAGTGTGGTCATTAAACATCCTTCGCTGCTTATTAAAAGAGCAGGGGTGTCGGTGGTCATGTCCTGGCATGTGTTCCCAACACTCATACCCTTTATTTGCTGCACAATCCCCTTTGTCTTCCCTGTCTGCCTCAGCCGTGTGGTAGGAGGACACGCTTGTCCTGTCTGGCTACATAAATTTCATAAAATAAAAAGAGGAGTGACCACCAAAGCCGTTGCCTGCAGCCGAAACACCCGCTCGTAGCTGCGTCTGGTGGCTGTCCTTGGTTATCGATATTCACTTGTCATGCTGCGCTATTCACGTTTACACAACATCTATACCGTTTTATGTTGCGCTTTTATTCTTGCCTCTATTGTGGATTTGTCTGCCGCTGTTGCCTTTGTGTTGAGAGGACGGGCTCAGGTTGTGCCTATTAAATCAGCTTTTGCTTTTATTAATTTTGCCCAACCCGAGTGGGGGGGGCGGCAGTAAAAGGTCCAGTGTTGTTTAAACTCTAACAGTGTTAATAAAATTCTTAACAGATTGTAATAAATAAATTGTTATTTGTTATCTGTTAAGAGTTGAATTAACGCTGTACATTTTAACGTGTGGTAAGAAAGGAGAGTGTCTGTCACATTTCAGGCTGGGTTTTCTGTCGTTTGTTGAGCTGCGAGTTCAGTTCAGTGACACGACAATAACAGGAAAGACAAACAGCCACGCATTTGCGGAGCTGAGACTTTTTAATTACTTAGCCGCGCGTTTGCGTCAGGACATAAATAAACTGCGGTCTACCCTACTTTGTCATATTTTGAATTGCTTTTTTCGGGGGAAGCTCTCCGTATCTCAGAAGGCCAGACGCAAGGAGAGCCGAGGCAACAGGGCTCCTCACGGCGCTGGCTGGGGTGCGACGTCTCTAACGAGATTACTCCGTCGCCAGCGCCTCCCGTGCTTCCGCGGGAGGAATTATGGGTACCTCCGAGTCGGCGGGTTTTTAAAAATCAATCCGCCAGAGGCCAAGGGCAAGTCTTGACGGAAGGGGTGCGAGTGAAGCTCCCGCGAGCAGTGGGAGCAGCAAGAGCAGCGGGAGCAGCGAGAGCAGCGAGAGCAGCGAGAGCAGCCAGAGCAGCGAGATCAGCGGGAGCAGCGGGAGCAGCGAGAGCAGTGGATGCGTCGCTGTGCGGCGGCCTGGGGTCCGCTCAGACGCCCGGGCTCCTCAGTGTTGTTCGCCTGCAGGCTGTGAGGCCTAGTTTGCTGCGCTGCGCTGTTTAGCACGCACAGGTGAGAGAGAAGCCTCAACGGGAACCCTGCTGATTGCTGAGCTGGCGTCCAGACAGATAAACTTGAAGGAAAAAAAAAAAAAAACATTTCCTTTTTTTTTTTTCCAGGCACCTGGAAAATTCTGGGGTGGGCGGAGGAGGTGTTAGCGATGGGCCCGGGCCCCCCAAATCAAGCCGGGCCGCAGGGGTACCGTCACGGCTATCCCGCTAATGAGCATCCCTTCTGCTCCCCGAACATCCATCAGTCACGCGGCCCCGCCAGCAGCAGCCTGACGGGCGGAGGGGCGGGGCTGCGTTCGGCGTTCGGCGTTCGGCGTTCGGGGGGGGGGGGGGGTGCCCGGCTGTTTACCTTCGCTGTTTGGCGGATTGATCGTCCCCGAAACATGTCTCCTGCTCTCTTCTTCGAGTCGAGCGAGCGCCATTGTTGCTATGGGAGATGGCGCGAGGGAGGGAGGGAGAGAGAGAAAGAGAGAGAAAGAGAGCAAGAGAGAGAGCGTCGGCCCTTCCAGGCGGCTAACTGAGTTTGACAAAGCTGTTGAGCCGGGGTGCTGCGGGAGAGAGAGAGAGAGAGAGAGAGAGAGAGAGAGGCCCGCTTGGCCCGGCGCTAACGTCCTCTTGTTAGCGCCTGAACGCTGGAGCGCGCGCGGATAACAGAAACACGGCCGCCCGCGGCTGGCCGGCCCGGCCTTGAGCAGGTGAACAAGCCCCCTCTCTCCGGGAGCGCTCGGCTTGCCGATGCAGCGGGGGGGGGAAGAGGCCTTGATCCGCTTCCGCGGTCCCGGCCCTCACCTCCTCCGCCCAAACAAAAGGAGAAGGATGCAGCCCCCCCCCCCGCAGCTTTTGTGGATGTTCTATTCAGAAGCTCCTGAAATTAATTTTCCCTCACTCTTGCTGTGTGTGGATTATCTGTCAACCTTTGTCTTCTCCTTTGGCTAGGCGTCAGCAGCGCATAATGCGACGTGCGCATTTCAGTTTTCTATTAGACCCTTATAAACAGATCGTATAATAGAATGTTAATTTCCTTTCGGTAATTACAGGCTTTGCGCCAGAGATATATGAGTGGATTTGAGGACTGATACAGAAGTTCTCAGGTACTGTGAACACATGGATGGACCCCTTTCCTAAGTCCTGCTCATGGACAAGGTGGCGTGTACAGCATTACTAGCTCTTAAAATGGTATCATTCTTGTCTTGCTCCTTGACCCTTTGCTGGATCTCCAAATCTTCTAAGCCTTAGTAGTATTGCTGTTGTGCTGGAGGTTCCACTATATCTTTGGCGAGGATTACCAGACTCTGTGGCTGGTGTGTTGGGAGGAGATACTGGGGGTGGGGGTGGGGGTGGGGGTGGGGGTGGGGGGGGGTGGGGGGATGAGGTTAACAAATGCAATACAAGACTGTCGGGCCATGACTGCTGCTATTCCCTTTTTATTTATGGCACAAACCCCCCCCCCCCCCCCCCCCACACACACACACACACCATTCATTTCCTTGAGGAGATTATGGGTACTTTCATGTGTCAAAGGGGGACAGCAGCGCTGCGTCTGGTTTATTTATTGTTCGGGGCCTCACGTCATCTTCAACTAATGTGTTTTTGCTCCGTTTTTTGTTTTTGTTTTTGCGTATCTCCGCTTGTAAGCCCCGAGATGGCGCGGATAACGCTGCCTTGAGTTTCGGGCACTGCACGTCCTGCCAGGCTGCTTGCGGGCCACCCTCTCTCGGGTCCTTTCATCTCCGTGACCTTGGAAAACTCCGAGCTGCTCGCGGAAACAGGGCGGATTACCCCTCAGCTGTTACGCTGGGTGCAGTTTATCCCCCCACCTTGAACACGATCCAGGCGGATTGGGCGGCCTCTCTTCCCGTCCCCGCGCGTCCTACCCCCGCAGCCTCTCACAGACGCTCGGCTACACTGTTTTTTTTTTTCTCTTTTCAAGTTCTTTGGCTGTTGAAGGTTATATTCAGGTGTTACTCAAGAACTTTTTTTTTTAAAACTGTATTTTGTTGTACTGTTTCATATTTTATATGTGTTTAAGAATTTACACGGCTCTAATTGTCAATAATAATAATCCCCCCAGTTATCTCTGTCGGTTGGCTCATTTCTCCCCTGCAGTAGTGTCTTCTGTGCGGTCAGGTAGCTGCAGACAGTGCAGCTCTCCACCACTCCTCTGTCTGGGGTTCAGCAGCTGAGCTGTGGAGCCGCTGCACTGGGGCAGCTTGCAGGGGGCAGGCTGCGGGCGCTCAGTCAGCCAAAGGAGTTGCTCTAGGACAGCGAGGCCAGTGCTAACCGGAGCCCTCCCTCTGTGGGCCATGCCACAGTCAGCTTTGCTCCACCCTCACTCATTACATTACATTACATTACATTTATTTGGCAGACGCTTTTACCCAAAGCGACGTACAAAAGTGCATTTTGTGGTCATGGACAACTACAAAACACAGGTTCAATAAGATACAGTACTTATTTTGTGCAGCTATTTCTAGCCAAGAACACAGTTTAGTTCACACAGTGAACGCTATTCTGACCTAACCTCTGCCAAGGCGACTAGGCAGAAGAACAAGCTACAATATTAGGACAAGTACAAATTACCAAAAACTGGCATGCACTCGGCACTGGCAAGGTGGCGATTCCATACCGGACCACTGGGCATTCCGCTTATACCAGGATGCTGCCAGGATACACCACTGAATACCTTTGCTGTCCAAAAGAAGAATTTGTTTATTCATTCATGTATTTGTTCCTTATTACTAATGCATTCATATATTATTATTATTTCCGTGGAAAGATATGTCTGTGCATTCCCGTACACAGTCCAACAGTCCTGCGTAATACAGAAACGCGCAGCGCTCACACGCGCGCGCCTGTCAACAATAGAATAATAATCAGATTAAGAACGGCAGAAGCAATTAGAGTGACGAGTCACGTGACGTCCCGAACACAAAGCAGGGAGGAGAGGAGCCGGAGGTCTGCGCAGAAGAGGCTCAGATAAAAGGGCTGAGTGGCTCCGTCAATGGCGGCTCTCCTCAGAGAGAGATCGTATCATCTCGTCAGCTAGCGTGCTAATCTCTCAGGGCAATCACGGAGAACAAAAAGGGGGGATCCCGCTCGATGGCTTGCGTTAGGGCCGCGCGCCGCGCGGACTGTAAATCCAGCCACCTTCAATGCAGATCTCAGGGAAAGGTCGTTCAATTCAAAACGCGGTGGGAATAAAATGAATGGAATCCTTTCCTGCTGGATTTAGGATAATTCTGTGCACGATTCCAGCGCGGGGGGGGGGGGGGTTGGGTACTCCGGGCACGGAACGGGCGTGTCTCTGAAAAGAATCTGAAGCGCCATGCCAGTGTCAGTCTTTTTCTTAAATATTCAGAAGTTGAACAAACTGATGAAAATTATTTTTTCCGATTTGACTTCCATACAAAAAAAAAAAAGGGGAAACGGTAGTTATTCAGCAGAGCTCGGCTAGCTCAGCTAGCGCATCGCTTAGCGGAGCGTAGCCGTCGTGGGGCTGTAGGGCCTGCGTAACCCAGTGCAAAGGCACGGACAGGCACAGAGGCAGACCGGCACGGGGCCTGTGGCTAATCCTGCTTCACAGGTGAGCGGCCTCTGAAGCAGGATCTGTAAGACTGAGTGCAGGGTTTCTGGTCCCCTTCTCTACGGGCCTCCGCCCAGACGCCGTTCAGACGCGCCGAATTACGCTTTGAAACGACTGCTCGGATGTCCTTCTTTCGCTTCTGATCTCCATCTTTATTGTGTTTCTGCATTTACTGCACGCCGGCGTGTTTGTTTGGAGATACCCAGGGGATTTCTGGGAACACATTTTTGTACGGATGTTTTTTTTTTTTCTTTTCTCCCCGCTCCGCTTTCCCTTTTGAGCTTTTTTCTTTTTTACTTTTTTCCTTTTTTTTTTTTTCCCCTGCTGCATTTGTTGATTCAGCAGAGCTGCCGATGCGGCGTGCATTTTAGAGCGCGGAACGCGACGGCGGAGCACGGCGGTTTCGAAACCGGGCTTCTGAAACCAGAAGGTTGTTGGTTCAGTGCCCAGGCCCAGGTCGCGCCCCACGAGCGCAGCGCTTGAGTGACTTTGCTCCAGTAAACACCCTGTTTGCCGTTTGCTGTATGAATGGATAATACCGCGGTAAGATGTGCAAACCGGGACCAGCGTTCAGGCTTGAGTGCGCGGAGCATTAGACCAGGCTCGAGTGCAGGACTCGTATTCTCTCAGATCTAAACTGGGATCCGTGATAAAAGCACTGAGAGCACAAAGGAAAAAAATGGAAAAAGAGTACAGGCGGGCCCCAAGCCTGCTAGCAGTGTCCTCATAACGTCTAGAATATTAATGGCTTACACCTGAATTAAGGGTATCCATGTCAACAGTTACCATGGAGCCTGCACGCAGGTTAGGTGAACGGGCGTAGCTTTAGGGGGTATTGTAGAATTTGATAAAGCTTTATCACCGGAGCTCTGTGCTCCAGCATAAAGTTCAGCGGTGAATATACTATTTAACTTGCATTGATGGACAGTATAAAAGCGGTGAGTTTTTCTAAAGAGGAAAGGAATGGGTAGCCGAATAGAGATGGAAGAGATGAATAAGAGATTTTCCAGAGTTAATTCAGTTTCCAGGACCAGTACCTCCCACACCTTTGTGGTACGATCATTCATTCAATCAATCAATTTTTATTTGTATAGCGCTTTTATCAAAGGAGCTTTGTCACAAAGCAGCTTTACAGAGAACCGGCCCCCAAAGAGTAAGCCTAGGGCAACAGTGGCGAGGAAAAACTCCCTGACTGATAGCAGGAAGAAGCCTTGAGCAGAACCGGACTCAGAGGGGGAACCCATCTGCCGCGGGCAGGCAGCGGTTTGTTATGGAATGCACTGCACTAACACTGTTTAAGCTTAAACTGAATAGTCGGCTAAGTTTTGCTTGAAGTAGCATGCTGTCCATTTCTATCAGTTTTAGCGTGTGACTGTAGAGGTTGAGGGGAGTTCCCATGTGTCTCTTTTAAAGGAAACCCAGAATATAATCTAGGAGAAGAAGGCCCGAGCTCTTGGTCTGATAATTGAAAGGGTTACAAAAGACACACAACTCATGACTTTGAGCGTGGGCTTAAATCTCAGTGCAGTCAAATCTCGAAACATCCGTTAAGTCAAATGTTCATGAAGAACGTCTGTGGAGCTCAAATCCATGAGTTTTGAGGCTACTGAGGACGGAGAATGCCAGCCAGTGCTGACGGTAGATAATGTATCTGTTTCAGGGAGTGCTGTCTCTCCCCAGAGGGTTTCTGGTGTCTGGCCAAAAGCTCCATAGCCTTAATACTGCTATCAGTACTTATTTGCAATATGCTGCTGTTGTCAGCGCTTAATAAATTATTAATAACTATGTTATAAAAATTAAAAATACATTGCGGTGGTTAGCGAACATTAATAAATGCTTGTGAATGAGCTGTTTTAAAGGAGACCCATGTGGCTAATAATCGTCTGCTCAAGGTTGCAACGTTCGCTGCTGACATTGCAGTGCACTCTACGTAGCAGTCTGTAGCAGCGGTGTTTACTGCAACCAAGCGTGCCGTTTCTTTCTAAATACCTTTCTAAATGTGATATTGACATCGGGCCAAAAATCAATGCATTTTGAAGGCAGAAGTGTAATTATAGCTGTATAATTTTTAATCGTATATTAAGCATCTATAAATGCACCTTGATTTATTAAGTCCACTCTTAGTCTTCTGTACAGTCACTCTGCATCCAGACCATTTTCACCGTATATTAAACTCTTAATCCGCTCTTGAACTGCCTCTGACCCCTACAGCGCGCTGAATGGCGTTTTTCTCAGTCTGTGTGTGCGGTGGGCCGGGCGCTGCTCCTGCAGCAGGGGGAGGGAGTAGGGGTGTGGCTGTTCCCTCAGAGCTCAGGTCCGATGCTCTCGCATTCAAACGCTGAAGCGCTCTTCAGTGTTTTTTTTTTAAACAGGTGGAATAATGCCCCCCACCGCCGGCTCAAGGGGGAACTTACCGTTCCCTCGGATTTGTCCGTGTACACAAACGGGAGGATTAAAATAAGTCAGTCGGGGCAATGGATACGGCGGAATGCATTTTCCTTGCAAAACTGCAAATGAGGGACGGGGAGAATTTCCCCAGATAGCAGCCAAAAAGCGCGCAAGAGGCATAAATACAGCAATGAATAAAATTAGTCATCCCACTAAATCCAGAGAGAGAGAGACATCACACTCAGGCTCACAGAATTTCTTTCATGCACCCCCCCCACCCCACCCCCACCCCCCCCCGGGACATTTTTTCAGTCATTTAGCGCACTACCCCCCCCCTCACTGTCCCTGACCTTTAGTTTCCATGGGGATTGATGCCATGGAGATATGATTTATGCTCCCGCTCGAAGGTGCCGTGCCCGTGCCCGTGCCCGTGCCCGCTGCCACGCCTGAGGAGCGGCGCCGATCGGGGAGGCGGGACCCCCAGCCCTCCTCGGCCAGCCGTGGCCAATCGCAGGGGCGGGCGCGCCCTTTAATGGCCGCGCCGCGGACCGCGGAGCCGCGGCCAATCGGCTCAGCGTGGCGCCGGCTCTGTGGCCGCGGGGTCTCGGGGAAAATTACTTGTATTACAAATTGCATTTGCCGGAGGTTTAACTGCCATTTTCTGGGGGAGGGAGCTGGGCCGAATCCCAGGGAATGAAAGGGGGGCCGAGCCAGCCTTACAGGAAGGGCCTCGGAGCCGCCAGGCAGCGCGGGGGGGAGATGGGATGTGTTTGCTGCGGGCAGGCTGATCCAGTTCATCCCTGTTAGCACGGTCTGCCTCAGTCTCTGGATAGGGGGCAGCTACTGAGCTGGTGTGTGTGTGTATGCGTGTGTGTGTGTCTGTCTCTGTGTGTGTATGTGTGTGCGTGTATCTGCGTGTCTGTGTGTGTGTGTGTGTCTGTGTGTGTATACGTGTGTACCTGCATGTGTGTCTGTGTGTCTGTGTATGTGTGTGTCTGTGTGTGTATGCGTGTGTGTGTACCTGCATGTGTGTGTGTCTGTCTGAGTGACTGTGCGTGTGTATGTGTGTGTGTCTGTCTCTGAGTGACTATGCGTGCGTATGTGTGTGTGTGTCTGTCTCTTTGTGACTGTGCGTGTGTATGTGCGTGTGTTTGCGCTTGTGTGTGTGTGTGTATGAGAGAGAGAGTGAGCATGAAGGCATTGAATTGACTGCACAAGAGATGGAGAATGAGGAGGAAGGCAGCACAATGCCGTGGCTGTGTGCTTTAGCATTGCACATTGATGTGTCAAGGGCAGTGTCCTTGCCGGTTTTCTTTTTGGTGTCTTGGCGCTGATTCATGTTCATTCCTTCTTGTGTAAAGCAATTTACACTTAAAATGGCTTTGTTCAATCGCTCTTTTAAGAGAGAAACTGGTAATACTTGCAGTGACCCGCAAAATACATCTATTCATTCTTACTTCAAAGCACCGTCCTTTAATTGGAGTGGGAAAAGTATGTTTATTTTTCATTTCTTGTTACTCTCCAACTCTGTTATGCGGAATGCAAAAAAATGAGCACTTTCTGAAATTCAATTTCTCATTCAAAAACCGTGTTATCATCCATTAAACAGTGGAATAAATGGAATTTTGTCCTCTGCGCATATTTTTACCTGGGTGTAAAAACTTGCAGCTCGAGCAGAAGCAACAATTCAATGAGAGAGCTCACCGGTAAATCAATTGAGTAACTGCTGAGTTGCAACATGCCGTATTTACGCAGAAGTGCATCTGCACACGCAGACAGGTGCATGCACGCGGGGAGATCGCAGGCGGACGCGCACGTGCTCTTGTCACCTTTTTTTTTTTGTTAATATAAGAGTGAGTTGCAGATATAATGATGGATTGTTTTGTGGAAATTTGCCATTCCATTTGCTAAAGAGAAATGGCCTTGCAGGTGCAGTGCGTAACCGTGCTCTTGGGTACCGGAAATGGGAGCGTACTTGCAATTTCCAGGCAGGATAAAGCCTCACTCAGGCACCACATACAGGAAGTACACGCTGAGAGAAACTGAATGTCTGCTCTATTAGAGAGCCCTGTGATCATGGAATGAACATTTACGACATAAAATAGTTTATTTCAGTTACTCATTTTCCTTTCCGGTTGGTTCCTCTTCACTGATTATGTAAATTATGCTTTTTTTCTGCGGTAGATATTCAGGTTATTAGGTTATCTCAGCACTTTGTCCGCCATTTTCCCTCGGCTTGACGGACAGCGCTGTTAACCCGCTTTCGCCCTCCGCTCGTTAGTGGTATAATGAGCATTTTTAACACACAGCCATGTTACAAATGCAAATTAGCCCGCATTTCACGCCACGTTGGCCGTGTGCGCGATTCGCCGGTGGAGAGCGTCCTGAGGACACCGGGCCGACTGTGATCGGGTTAAAGGGACGCCATCACTCGCCCATTAAGGTGTCATTAGTCACAGAAAACCACATTAATTTTGCTCCTCTTTCCTGGTCTCCTGGTGTCTCACTTGCACACCAATGAGGGGAGGGGGGGTGATGTGGCTCCTTGGTCTAGACATTACTGCATTTTTATTTTTAAAGTTAAAGGCCTCCAGAACCACATTAGTTTTTATTTTTGTTTTTTTTTTTTTTCTTCCCAGCCCCGAGTCTAGAATTGCAGGATTGTGCCATACGTATTAGGAACAATTATAGCTTCTTTCACCTCAGTATTTATTGTTTCTATTCTAATGGCATCGTTTGTCTTTTTAATGAGTCCGCTGCCACCCCTATCCACAGGAAAATTAAGCTCCGTGCCCCTCTTCACATTGATATGTGTTTCTGCTTTCTCCATTTTTTTTTTTTTTTTGCCAGTGCTGAGCCAGAACGATAGACGGTGCGGCCATAAAGTTTCAAACTCAAATATTTATTATTCAGTACCGATGTTAAAAAAAAAAAAAAAAAAAATCTGCTGGGACAACTCCAACCACTGTTTCCATGGTGATTTGGGTAAGAAATTTTAACCACGCAGGACCTAGTGGGAAGGTATAAAATAAAATGACAAACGTGTTAAAGTTAACAAGGCACTGGGGAAACCCGGCGTCTTCCAGAGGTTGAGCTTCGAGCTTCCTTCAGTTCTTTTCTCTGCATCGGCAGAATTGAGAATTCTCTGCCATCGCCTGAGTTAGCGGGCAAAACGTGAGCGATGTGTCACTGCCGTCGCCGATGTCAGTTTCGAAAAACGACAGACGTCGCTCCTGTCCCGGTTCGACAGTCGGTCTCGCTCGAAAGAAAGTTGTTTATCCCTGCAGAAAGAGAGAGAGAGCTTACGGCGTTCAGGCCCTGCGCCCGCGAGCTCTGGGCAATTAAACCGCACCGCACCGCAGATGAGACAGCGCTGGATTAACGTCTTTATTACTGAACATCTCACTCCATCCCTCCCTCCCGGAAAAGAATGAGATCTGATACTTCAAAGGGAGGTCAAATCCTTCTGTTTCAAAGTGCGGCGAGTGGCGCTCTCTCCGAGGACGCAGGGAACCCGGGGCTCTTGACACCGTGCATTTCAAGGTAAACCAGCCCCCTTGATCTCAGCTTAGAGACTCACGCGGCACGGAGATCAAAGAGTGCTCTTTTCACTGAGTGACTCTGGAGAGGAGGGTGGGGGGAGGGGAGGGGGAGGGGAGGGGAGGGAGGGGAGGGTTGGGGGGAGGGGAGGGGGGTTGGTGGCTGCTGTCTCAGTCTCTGCAGGCTGCAGGTAGGCAGTCGCCTTTTGGTAACTATCAACACACAAGAGCTCCACTCCACTCTAGTGAGGAGCCACAGGCTCGAGTCTCCAACATGTCAGTGTATTTGGAGAAATGCGGCTGACTTTTTTTTTTCAAAGCAAACATTATTATTATTTTATTTTTTATTTTTTTTCCCTGTGCGGTTTGACGATTTGCTCGACTCGCCAAATCGAATTTACGGACAAACGATTCCAGCGATAAGCGTGTTGACCGGACGCGGGGCCCTAAATCCTAATAATTAAGAAGGGCCCCCCCCCCCCCGTGGCAGCTACATTCGAAGCTGCGTGGCGGGTGGAGCGCTAGCCGTGATTAGCATGGGCGCGGGGACGGTTTTTCGGCTCTATCCGCTGGGATCGTGCCAGGTTGGAGGGCTGGCGCTCCAGGGAGGGGCCCCTGCGGGGTGGAGGCCCCCCTCACCCCCCCCACTTTGAGTCCCCAGCGCTCGGCGCCTCCATTCCGCCCGCTGTGGAGGCTGCAGCCACGCTGAGGAGGCGCAGCCACACTGAGGAGGCGCAGCCACGCTGAGAATGCTAAGAAGCAGGAGATTAATCAGGCTATTTATAAAAAAAATAAATAAAATAAAAAAAAAGGCCCGGCCACTTCCTCGTTCCCCCCGCACGCCCAGCCCCTCTGAAACACGCGCTCCTTTTAGCATGGACGGCATTACCCTTCAGAGTGAATGTGGGGGGAAAAAATGAATCTTATGAATGCTTATTCTAGAATGATGGGATAAACTGAACTGAACATGGGGGGGGGGGGGTTTCCGCCCCCCCCGAAAAGCTTTGTTTCATTAAGGCTATCGGAACTGAACACTGTGTAGACAGGGCAGATAAGAGGTTTGCTCCATGGCGTATTGTAAACCTAGCTTTGCTCCCATTAAATGGGGGGGGGGGGGGACTAGGTATGTAAGGGCTGTAATTTCTTCACTGATCACCTGCTATGGATGCAAATTCCCCTCAAATTAAAGCTGACAGCCTAACCTCATGTTCAGCGTTTTTATTCCTAATTCAATGCGCTGGAGTACGGAGGCAAAGCAACAAAGATTATGCCACTGTCCCAATACTTTTGCATTTAACTCTATGTGCAGTTTGACAACCCGTATGGCTCTGTGTATCACTGTGCACTGCTTTTCCACGTGTATGGAGGCATTGAAAGGAAAAACCGACTAAAAAAAGTAAGTCATAATTTGCGAAGATCAGGATAATTACCATTATATTAAAGCATTTAAACATTCATGGGGTTATTTTAAGTCCTTAATTGTTGCCAGTCATTTGAAGACTTGCCTGAGGCTTTGGAGAAAAGAAATCATGCAGTTGAGAGATTTCATGTTTTCATTTTAGAAATGAGGTGGACTTGATATTGTGTATGTTTAAACAATCTTCATGGGCGAATACATGCTTTTTGATAGTGCTATAATCTCAAAGAATCTGGTAGCGTGATTGAACTCACCGATAAAACTGTTGGGCTGTGTAGTCATATGTGGTGTTATGTGCGACTGGTTGATTTAATCCCAGCTGACCTACACCACAACCTAGAGTGTTAAGCTTTCCTGCTGTAGTTCCCCAGTCTATGCTCATGCACAAAAATATGGTTTTACAGTATCTGTGATGGCACTTTCAAGATAATTTTGTATGCCTTTCATTCATATTTAAAAACTTAGACTTATAGCTAGAAAAAATCAAATGGAATGTCTAGAGGGAAATAATGATTGATGTGAAGAGATAATTTATGTGAATAAGCACAATAATTATAAATGAAACTAAAGTGTTTATGTGTAACGGCTTTCATTCTTGATTCATATTTAAAATATAAAATCTGTTCACAAAGTGTTATTACACCAGTGTATTTGACAATTTTGATCATTTTTATCATCCATCATCATCACCTATCAGTTGTTCGCTATTATAAATAAAAGTATTGAGTCACCGGGGTCCTTATGTTTGCTGCTCAACGACAAGCTGGATATGAGTTGATAACAATGGGAAGAATGCTAGTGGAGACACGAACATCTGTACGAAAGTAGAATATCTCAAGAGGATAAAAAGAGTGTTACTTAATTTTTGACTACTTTCTTTTACATCAAATGTTTGTCTTCAGAAAATTAAATTTACGGTCTCCCTACTGCCCCCCCATGTTGAATATGTACACAGATTTCTTAATGATCTGCAGGCCAATTTCAGTAATTCATTAAATGCACGTCCTGATAAAAATGGACGTGTACATTAATCACCGTTTGGCTTATGAATAATTCCGTCGTCTTAAAGATAAAAAAAAAAATCTCTCTGTCCCGTGCTGGAGTTGGGCCGGAGCCGTGTGCTCGAACATCGTTCTGCGTGTCTGTGTTACTCCGCATTAGGGGTCCCAGGACTACAGGAGACAAATTATCCCGCCGCTCCTCGCCTGACAGGACTCAAACGCACGCCCTGATCCTCTCTGACGGGGGCTGGAGCTGCCCCTCGTGCAGACAGGCCCCGTCCTGCGTGACGGGGGGGGGGAGGAGAAGCCTCGTTCAATTCCTCCCTCTGTTATCTGAGATTAGAAGCACAGAGGCATCGCTTTAAAAAAAAAAATCCCTACAGTTTTCTCCATAGTAATTCTGCTTTCATGTAGACATGAAAGCCCTGCGTGTGTGTGTGTGTGTGTGTGTGTGTGTGTGTGTGTGTGTGCATAAAGCCGGCTAGTGTATTATTGAGAGTGCTTTCCCTCTGTGCCTTGTAGTATTGCTTCATGCTTGATCAAGGAGTGATGTCCAATGTGGCTTATATGGTAATGTAAAATACATACACAGCTTTTTTCTCATGTTACTGTATATGGTATATAAATACTACCGCTGTTAAAATACTTTTCCAAATGCACTTCATGGAACTTCTTTGTCATTTTACGAATGCAAATAACATGGTTTCTAAGCTTTTACCTGTAGATCTTACTTACAGTAAGAAGATGACATTACTGATGGTTTTGCTCATCTCCACTCTGATAATCTGGGACAATTAAAAAACCCAACTGTTTAACAGTTGTTCCCTATGTTCTAAGAGCACCTACTATATATTTTCTCCATATTGTTACAGAGCACCCGTATATTTTTCTACTCAGCACAATGGTTTGTGTGATCATGCATGAGTGTGAGTGCACAAATTCTGTACCGTTTTTAAACAACAGTCAGTCGAAATATTATGAAGTTGTAAAAAAGAAGAAACATTTCAGCATTCTGAGATGTTCTTAAATTAGCACATGAGTTAGTATTGTTGTGTGAACTCATAGTGTTGTTGTGTATCTATTCGCCTCTGTTCCCACGCATGGCTAGTCCCAGATGAAGCACTGCTGGGATCCACTTGTCCACCTTTGATCCAAATACGGCATTGACGTAGTTTTCATGGGTAATTATCTTAAAATGGTCGTCATGAATTAGTCTACATTATGACAAAGGGGGTATATACTCCCAATAATGTCCAATTTTAGACTATTAGTCTTAACAAAGAATAAATATTACATTACATGAAATTACATGTATTTTGCAGACGCTTTTATCCAAGGCAACGTACAATAAGTGCATACCGAAGGTCATTGGAACAACTACAAATGCAGGTCCGATAAGGTACAATACTCATTTTGTAACAGTAATTCATAGCCATGAACACATTAAGTCCAGTTCAGACAGTGAACATTATTCTGACCTAATCTATGCTCAAGTCAAACTAGGAGGCATGACAAGCTACAACATCAGGATAATGATACAAAGAACAATATAAGTGCTGTATTGTGTCCCATCACCCTTTTCCTCAAAAATCTCTTTCTTGAGTGTTTTTCCTTACTCCACTGCAAAAGAGCCCAGAATAATAGCTAGAAAAAGCACACCTCACATCTCCAGTCACACCACTAGAGCATGGAAGAGGGCAACTCTAATAGCCTATGCACTGCCTTCTGGGTAAATTTTAATTCGGTGTGACCACGGCAAACAAGGAAAAAAAGGAAGGGCATTCATGAATGAGCATGGTTCGTTTGTCTGTGATAGAGAAAGCACACTGAGCTAATGGAAATTAAATCTAACATAGGCTAAATTAACACGATGGAATGTTGTTGGGTCTTTCCAGTTAAACTGAATCTCGGCAGTAAAATGTCTTCCTCTTGTTTAAGCTAGGCTAATTTAACTTCGTGAGATCACCCTTTGGGCCTAGTGTTGCCACCCTTGATCCATCAAGACCTTGCGTGACCAATACCTTATTGAAAAATGTATCATATTTTATTTATTTATTGTGGATCGGATTTAATGCGAATAGTTGGCCCAGGCGAGAACTGCTCAGTCACGAGGACCCAGAAGGCAATCTGTGATGTATGATAGATTACAAAAATGTTATCTCGCCAAAGAAGGCCCTCGTGTTGATTTAAACGGGTACTTATTCTTTCCCTTAAAACACAAAACGGCAATTCGTTTACGCCGGACGGTCAACAGAGCCCTGATATGAGTGATTACAGTGCAGCGCAGACATCCATTATTCTCCAGTATTAAAAGCGAAGAAAGTGAGTTGCCTACTCCTCCACGGGGACGACGCGCCCTCCCGCACACAACGCGAGCCAATCGCAGCTCTTCCCAGGAAGTCGTTTGCCGCGCTTAACTAAATGCGTTCGCCAAGGGGCCTATCCCCTCCCTGTAATTGACATTCCGCTCGTCGCACGCCCCAGACAAGTCCAGTGTAATTAACAAGCATCATGAATAGCAACCCTTTGATTATAGCGGAGTTTGCCCTCCACTTCTTTCCCGGGTTGTCATTAATACGTGGACGTGTGTGTGCGTGTGCGTGCGCGCGTGTGTGCGGTGAATTAATAAACCGTCGGTGCCGCTTGACGGCGGCCTGACCGGAACCACTCCAGATGCCCTGACTAGATTAAAATACCGCCGATGTTTTATTCAGGTTCCGCCGCGCGCCTTCGCTCATTTATAATTGGTTAGGAAGCCTGCCAACCAGAGGGCAGGTGTACGCGTGTCGAGGGGGGTCAGCGGAAGACACGGGCCCGATTAGCTCCCTCAGCCCAGGCCCCTCCCACCCGCTTAACACCCTGACCTGGACCCCCCCCCCCGTCAAAGTCCTCGACAAAGGGAGAAAGTAAAATGCGAAAAGCCCGTTTTATTTTAATCATGTTATCGCGCTGCTTAACTATCGAACTCAGCGTCGGGCCTGTCCTTGAGCTGAGCTCCAGGGTGCCCGCACCACACCCCAACACGGCAAAGCCTCCTCTGTCAGAGGCGCTTCCCCCCCCCCGAGGGGTGTCGGGTAGCACCCGGCCCGCTCGTATCCTGCCGTCCCGCGTCGCCCGCTGTCAGCGATTAGGGCCGTCTCCCGCCCGCCATTAACAGCTGGCTCCCAACACCGGGGGGGGGGGGCGACTCTCGGGGCGTCCCGGAGTTGGCGCACACTCCTGACGGAGCCATCTGTAATTCCCGATCGCCTCCGACAGGGCCATTCGTCAGAGCGCCCCGGAGTGGATCCGCGGGTCTCCGGGAGACTCCAGAACTCCCGCTCCGGCAGGAGAGCGCGTTTTACACACGCACGCACCTGAAAGCCAGAATAAGCTCGTCTTACACACGCACGCACCTGAAAGCCAGAATAAGCGTGTTTTACACACGCACGCACCTGAAAGCCAGATAAGGCGTTACACGCAGCCTGAAAGCCAGATAGCTGTTAACGCGCCCCGAAGCAGATAGCGTGTTTACACCGCAGCACTAGCCAGATACGTTTCCCGCCGCACCGAAGCTTAAGCGCGTCTTACACACGCACACCTGAAAGCCAGAATAAGCGCGTTTTACACACGCACACCTGAAAGCCAGAATAAGCGTGTTTTACACGCACGCACCTGAAAGCCAGAATAAGCGTGTTTTACACACGCACCTAAGCATACGTGGATTAATCTGCTGTTGAAGACGAGTAAACACAACGTCTCTGCCGCTCTGGGCCTGGATCTCGCCCCGGCCCGCCCTATCGGTATATTCTTTCAAGCCATTCGCGCGCTGGCCCCATGCAGCGCTGCCTGGTCCTTAAGATTACCCAGGGCCGTGTAGCCCCGGGGGTGTTTTATTTCGCCCTCTGTTTCTCTCATTTATGGGCTTCGCTGTTAGACAGATGCTAACATGACAGGCTATGCTTTTATTGGGCCTCTTTGCTTTTAATGGCATTTATAGCAGGTGTGTTTAAAGCCACCGTACAGCTGGGAGACACGCGCAAGCCGCAAACACTGGCAGCTTCCGTTGCTCTGGAGAAAGCGCCGCTTCCGTATATTTATCCTTTATCCTTTTTTTCCATTTGTTTCTTTCTCTTGCATCTGGAACTCCCTAAGAAGAGAAAAGGTTTGTGGGTAGAAAACCTTGAGTGCGCTTTTTGCGGGTCAATGGAAACAAGCCATTTCCATTACTCAACCTTGTGCTGTATGCACTCACTGCTGAAGAGCGAGGGAGACAAGGGCTGCCTTCTGCCGCTGCCTCAGAGCCTCCTGGCTCTGTGTAACCGAGCACGGCTAGCCGAGACTAGCCTAGCGCCAGCGCTGATTCGTTTGCTTTGTTCGGTGACGCCTCACCCAGAGTCGCTTCCGTTCCTCACGCCATCCATTTATATCATGATTTTACGTAAGGCAATTAAAGGTTGAGTAAGTTGCTTGAGGATAGAGGATGAAGTACGGTAGCTCCTCGTCTGAGATTTCAGCCTGCAATCATCCACTTACGAGCGCGCTTCCTTACCCGCCGCACAATGCCGCCGCCATAATGAGGAGCAGGAAGCTACAGCAAAAAAAAAAAAAAAAAAGACAGCCCTGCAATTTGAGAATTTACGTTCGAGGTCCCATTATTCCAAAAATAAGCGAGAACGATCCAAAGGCGACATTATCGTGTTTTAACGCGCGCGCGGATTGTTTGTCACCTGTGTGAACCCCTTAACGAGGCCTTAACGAGGAAGGAGAAAACGTTTTAGCAGGTTAGCGAGAGCCGCGCCGCGCGCGATATAATCATTAGCCGCTCACGTAGCGCGCGAGACGCTCTCGCGCAGCTGAGCAAAGAGGCTGTTGAGGGCTCAGTTGGGATATCACCCCCCCCCCCCCCGTCATTTCTCCGGTCCAAAGATGACACGCGCGCGGTGGGGGCCTCAGTCAGGCAGAAAATAAGCAGCGTCCTTAGATCCCGATCTCATTATGCCGGCGCTCGTTCTGCCGTGCCCTTGTTTTTATTTTTTTACGGTTTCTGCGACACTTCTCGCAATCCCCCCCCCCGCTGATTACGCACGCTCACGTGCGACTTGGCTGTCCGAGTTCAGAACGTTCCCCGTTTCCTCTCGCGAAATTTAGCCACGGCACGGTGCTCTCGAGGGCTTCCCTGCTATCTGGCCTAGTCACGTTTGGGATTATCCTCCTCCTCCTCCTCCTCCTCCTCCTCGTCCTCCTCCCGGCAGACGGTGAGAAATCGTCTTCTGGGGCTCTGTTTTCCCGGCTGGGGCGTAACGCGTTTTGTGGATCACCGATGGCGAGCGGCGAGAATCCACTTGTGCCGTGGCTAATTTAATCTGCTTTGGCTGAATGGACTGTGTCGACGATGCTCTCGGGTAATGTTATTTGAAGAAAAAAAAAAAGAAGAAGAAGAGGGAGAAGAAAAAAAATGGCACTTGAGCAGTGAGAGGGAAGGGTAACATTTTTTGCAGGCAGAAAATGTCACTGTGGAATATTCAGGTCATGTGAGGGCACCGAAAAACTGGAGAGAACTGGTCACAGGTGCAGATTGTTCTTTTAACTAGAGCTACTGAGCACATATGAATAATATAACACCAGAACCGCACATGCATGACCTAAGTATTCTCTGTGATACTATTTAAAAATGTTTTAATGTTTCTTTTATTACCTCATGTTAAATCATGTAATTTCAGTCATATTCTAGTTAACAATTTACTATAAATACATATTAAAATATAAAATATTATATGTAATTCATAACAGCTTAAGAAATTTATCAGACATTGCTATTGTCAAAAGCAAGTATAAATATTCCAGCCAATATATTGAAAGATGTTATTGCTCTAGTGGTATAATTACCTTGATTACATTATACTTATGATTGCATGATTCATAGCTTATATATTTGTCAGTTATTAAGATACGGTGGACATTTATGGTTGATATAGGTGTAATAAATCCTTCTAATAAATGTAAAGTCAGTATAATTAAACAGGGGGGGAGGGGGGGAGGGTATGACCAGTGTGATCATTGCTGTAGAAGTGAAAAAATAATACATAAATAAACCCACTTCAGGTAAAATGTTTCTGTGTTTTGAATTCAATTAGTTCAATTAGTTTATCCGAATTAATTAGGTGAGTACGCTCTCCTAAGTTTTCTTTTTTCAATTGAATGTTTGCTTTTGAAGAAAGCCCCATCCATCATGAAATCCCTGAAATCTTATGCATTCAACCACTTGTAATTGGCTGAAGGACGTTACATGCATTACACAGAGCTGCTTGCCATGATATGCCAAACGCTCCCTGGGTTTCTGGCGGTCGGGAAGATGGGGAGGATCTGTTGCCTCGGGCCGTTCCACTAGGGTGCGAATAAGGCCGCATTCATTTTGTAAACCGACCCAAAGTGCTTGCTCTCTGCTGAGATACCGAATTTCTGGAAGCGGCTGCTGACCCGTCTCCCTGTTGTTACAGGAGCATGCGGTGATACCGCACATACGTAGATAAAGTGGAAACATTTTTAACCAGATTTTGCTGCATGAGCAAAGAGGGGAGGTCCCTTGTGAGAAGAACAGCCAATGAAGATTCAGGTTCAGCGCTGCCCCCCCCAGCCATCCTGTTTAACCTGCTGGCTCGGTTGGTTCTGACGGGCGGTCTCCCCATCTCTCAGCGTACGGCTGTTCCCCTTCACGTTTATATCTCAGCGTCTGCTTCCTTAGCCGACGCTCTCATTCGCTGACCTGCAGAACGTTTTAAAGCCCGCTTTTCTTTTCCGCCCCAGTTTTGAGTGTCCAATCAAACAAAAAAAATTGCAGACCTCTTCCAGTGCTCCAGTGTCCATTCAGGAGGGCCACGAATGCGGCTGCCGGCCCTGCCAAATGTGATTTTTTCCGCTCTGTGGTTCTCCTGCTGACCAGCGCTACCGCGCAGCTGTGCAGCTGTCGCATGTTAATGGTAAATGGACTGCATTTATATAGCGCTTTTATCCAAAGCGCTTTACAATTGATGCCTCTCATTCGCCAGAGCAGTTAGGGATTAGGTGTCTTGCTCAAGGACACTTCGACACGCCCAGGGCGGGGTTTGAACTGGCAACCCTCCGACTGCCAGACAATCGGTCTTACCTCCTGAGCTATGTCGCCCCGCATGCATGTAGACTGCAGGAGGGCCGACTGACCAGAGGATGTTCGCTAACGCGCGAACGGGCAGACCGCACTCTGCCCGCTGCAGATAACGGCTGTCTCCCTGCGGGAGGTCATGTGTGGCACGGACACGATCAGCTCTGGCGCGGGTTCGCTGCTCGTGCAGCAGGTCGCCGTACCGGAAGCAGGTGTCACAGCCGGATCCGCCAATCAGGTGCCAAGAACTTAACGTTTTTCATGTTCCTACTGCATTTTCATTCATTCTTTACTGATTTTCACTGAAGCAATCCAGTGCTTTTCCCTAGCGTAGCGTACCCCCTTTCCAGGGTTTTAAACAGGTCTGGTTCCCTCACCGTTGCGCTGGCCCGGCTGTAACCGCGCAGGCAGAGCTGCTGATAGCCGTTCTGCGGAGCCGAGCTGTGAATCAGGTGCGGCTGTGAGCTTTTTCAGAAGGGACGTGATGCATGGCCTTGTTAGCCCAAGCTAATGGAAGGCAGCCGATCGCGCCCATCAGTTCTCACGGATATACCGGCCTGAATCACATCATCAGCTCTCTCTCACCCTCCCTCCCTCCCTCTCTCTCTCCCTCCCTCCCTCCCTCTCTCTCTCCCTTCCTCCCTCCCTCCGTCTCTTTCTGGCTCTCTTTTTCGGCCTACCCCTCTAATGGCGCATTGTGTACTTTCACAGCTGCCGGATTCAAAAACTCCTCAGACAAAAAAAAAATAAAAAAATGTGATTAGTTCCATTGGGTGCAGGATGCTGCGGTATTTTTTGTAGTACACGGTCGGCGGTAATGCTTAAAATAAGGGCACGGTTCGTTTGGGAGGTTCTCCCTGTTTGCGTGAGGATCGTCTGAGGGAGGACGGCGTGGAGGCGGGCCTGCGAAAAGCCGACTCCTCAGCTTGATATCCCCATGACATTACCAACCACCTGCTCCTGTCAGTGCTATCGTTATAACCATGTTGGCTTTCACTGTCTGTTTAATTGTGGAGAGGAGGACATGGTCTATAGCAAAGAGATATACACCATTGCGCAGTCAGGAGTGCTTTGAATCAAATTTATATCATCTTTATTTAGCCACATAGGTCGATTGAGAACAAGTTCTTACTTACTTACAATGACAGCTTGACATTTAAATGGTACTTAAATCACACAAAAACATCAAAAGTAAAAATGAGGAAGTAGAATGAAAATGAATACAATTGCAACAGTGACATTTTAACATTGACTGGTGTTGGGAGGAGGGGAGGTGTGGGCAGGCTGAGAATTCATGAGGGTATAATGCAGCTTTGTGTCCTGTTTAAAAATAGTTTAACTTTGCTATTTATAATGGGTACAGTGATGTGTGCGTAGAGACAGTTTCGCCTGCAAACTGTCAAAGCGGAGGCACATGCTTTAAAGATAAGTGGTTTCACTGGAGGACTCTTGGCCTGAGATGGCACTGTGGTACTGGAGCGTGTAAAACGGTTGACTGTAAAAAATGTGGGTGTCTGCGTGGGGCTCTCAAAGACAGAGCTAGCTTTGAGTCCATTGCTTGTTGGGGATGTTTATCATGTGTTTTTTTTAATCTAAGATAACAGTGAGAGTGACCCTCTTAACTGCGTAATGTCACATGAACGGCTCAAAAATGCCCTTGAGGAGGACACTTCGGATGACTTTATTACGCATACATGTGCTTCCTCTCTGTCCGTAAAGCCACTGATGCCTCTGACCTCTTGGGCCTCCTCCAAGCCTTTTTATGGAGAAAACTTGGAGTGTGATCTCAAGTAAACGGCAATTATTTAGCACGCAATTTACACTGACCACCACAGATGGAAGTGGTAATCATCTTTGGAAATCTTGGTGTGTGTGCGTGTGCGTGTGCGTGTGCGTGTGCGTGCGCGTGCGCGTGCGTGTGCGTGTGTGTGTGTGTGTTTGGAGGCAGTGGGTGTGGGTGGGGGTGTGTACAATAGAAACTCAAATCAACTTGAAATGAGCAAAAAAAAAAAATGGAATTAACATCAAGCAGATCAATCCCCGCAATCGGCAGCCCCCCCCCCCGCCCCCCACCCCCCCGGAAGGTCAGACCCCGTACGGCTGGATTTAGCACACGCCAAAGCTCTAATTCCCTCCACTCTCACATCAGCCAGGGCCCGCGTAATGAAACGCCGAGCTGGCTGGGGCCCCGTGCACCGGCAGCCTGGAGAGAGCTGCAGCGCTGCGTGCGCTCGCACACGGCAATTCAATTAGCGCGCATAATGATTTCTACCTTCGCCGAATTGATAATCTGATTAAGCATGAAGACTGATGTGAAAATAGGATTGAGATATGAGTTGCAGAGATGTTTGAGAAATGTGGCTCAATTAGCCGTGCCCCCCCCCCCCACCCCCCCACCCACCCACCCCCCAACCCACCAACACACCATTCCCTACCCGCCCTCTTGACTGAATAGCATTATTACTACGTGCTGGCGCTCAGGATAAATAATGAAATGCAACTCAGAAAATGTTTTTTTTTTTACCCTTAGCGAAGTTGAGCAGCATCACCCCAGTGCTCCCCCTCCCCCCCCCCCCCAACACCTGCTCCGGGCTGGGGGGAGATGAGTGTGCGTGGCGTTCTGGGAGTCTGAGGAGGGGAGCGGGCTATTGAAATGTCAGAAGGATTAAGTGGGGAGCGCTGGGCTTCGGAGGCGCGCTTCCCAGGGCCGTCTGCCTCCCCCTTTAATAGAAATGTCAGCGGCGGGGGGGGGGCGAGGGGCGGGGGGGGGGCAATGAGGCTCGGAGCCCCACTCCTCTCCGTAACCCGGGGGGCTTAAAAAGCACAGATGCTGTGCTCTCTGTCATCATCGGCGTTCTGCGGAACCTGAGCCCTGCTGCGGCGCGGCCGCAGGCTAACGCTTCCGAGCGTTTACCGGGCCTCCCCGTGCCGCCGTCCGGCGAGGCTACGCTCGTTTTTCCGTTTAAATTTCGACTCGTCCTGACAAAATGGTTTGAAACTGACCTAGAAAAAGGGAAGAAAATTTAGCCTCCAAATTGCTAATTCTCTCATTAGCAACGTTTTCGGTCCTCTGTATTGTGGGGGGGGGCTCTGAATTGAGGTATTCATCTCACGCGCTAGCACCTATAGGGGAATGAGCACGTCGTTCCCAATCCGGGTAATTATATTGCACCACTCAACAAACCCCTTTTTATTATTCCAAAACGAACGCGTTGTTATTATTTGCGCTCCCTCAATAACACCGGCTGTGTAAAAAGTGATGATGTATTCGGATAAATATTTAATTAAGTGTGTTTGGGAATTCAGAATAATTGAAAGGAGTCAGGCAACACTTGCAGCTATAACCATCCATTTCCAGCATTAAACAACCTCAGCCTTTAAATCTTTAAATCAGCCATGTTGACTGAATTCATCACACAGATCATTAATAATATCACGCATGAATAATCACACGGATCCCAGCATTTAAGCATGGCTTCTCAATAAACCTTTTTTTTTTCTTTTGATCAGAGGTAATGGCATGATATGTGAAAAATCTTAATGGATGCTTAATGAAGATTCAGGCTTCTTTCAAAGTGGAGCTTCACCTCTGTCTGCTCTGATGCAAACATTTCAAACATACATTCAATACGTTCGTTGAAATTTTATTTCTCATTTCACACCATAATTATTCAGTGTAACTAAGTGTTTGAATTCTAATTCTGTGTCCCGTGGCGCACGTACGGGTGTGAGCACCTGTTGTTGCACGCACATTCTTATGTTCTTCCGTCTGTCGTTATGAAAAATTATGGTATTACACATTTATGAAGGTCTGTAGGTTTGTATGTGAAAACATGTCAGAGGGAACTGATATGTTGGAAGTGCGTGTGCAATACATTCATAATGTCTCTGATCACATCAGCTCACTCAGCCATAAGGTAATTATGTGACAGAACATATCTGTTTAAGCACATTTGAACGGGGTTGTTGAGCATACATGATGGCTTGTAGGGACAATTACAGACATTCGTGTAGCACATCTTTTCATGCTCTCCGAAGCTGTTCGTGTGCACAGCTGTCCCGATTATGTTATGAAATTAAATCGAGCATGAATGCAATTCAGAATTCATAACTGATAACAACGCATCATGTAAACACTACTGAAACAAAACATGCCACTCTATTGGACAATTTTGAATGGAAATGGGCAAATGTCTGAATTAGTCCTTGTGCGCAAAAAATAGTTTTTTATAGTGTGAGATTTTTTTAAAGGTCCTACCCACCCTCGAGATGCCCTGCATTGCCAAATGTCTGTCAGTGGATGGTTGAGCAGGACTGTGTTTTGGTTCACTGATTCACACTTACTGTACAAAATCTGGGCATGACTGTCAGTTTGCCTCACTCTCCACAGCCTGTGTGGAGAACATCATACACAACACGTAGTAACACAGTAAATCCCTACTGGACTCACCTGCACTCACCTGTACTTGGTGTTGAATTAACACCGGACATTTTACTGTATTGAAGTATTAAACCTGCATAAAAATAATTTATTTCAAAACTGCTTCCATTTAGTCACCAATGCATTTTCTGAAGATTATTGACCATTTACAAAGAAACATTTTTTCACCAATAATTAGAACAAAATGGTTTTTAACATGTTTCTCTGATAATTCTCAGGGGTCTGCAAATGTATTTAAACATTTTTTTTGTCAGAATCTGGAAGGTTAAAGCATTTGAAATGTGCATTTGGCTGAGGTTTGCTCAGCGCACAGAAGTTTTGACTGGAGTCAGTCCTGAGTTTGCAGTTTGCACTTTAAAAATGAGAAAGTAAAGCCAGTATTTAGGTACAAATCCAAAAGCGATTGTGCCCGTGTCTTTGTCAATATTCCAGCTTGTTCAGTTCATTTTCTTCCTCTGCATCATGAGGCCTGTTCTGAGTTAAAGGAAAATGTGGTTTTGTTTTATTTATTTATTTATTTATTTTTTATTTTGCGCTTTAGTGGTTCTACACCTATAATACCAGCGCCTGCTCACTTTACACACCAGAGTCTCCGGACCTCTTCCTTCCATAAAACGCGTTTCTTTGAAAGCACCGTCAACATTCACGCTAGCACGCGCGCGTGGAGGCATCTCAACGAGGCAATTTCACATATATGAACATCAGCTGAAAATAGGCGTCAGTCGGTCATGTCAGCTGCGTGCCGCTTGCCAGACCTGAACAGGCTGCCACGATCGTGGGCTGGTCTCTGTCTCCGTGCACGGGCCAGCCTCCGCGGCGACACGGCAACGGTGGAAATATTCCTCCCGGCCCCCGGGCCTTGGAATGCACGGAGCTGCTGGCTGGCAGCCGGCGCGGCGTCATTATTATGCCAGTCTGGCCGCGGGGATGTGGAAGGGGGATTTGCTGTAACCGCCCCGGCGGACGACCGTAAAATCCCATTAAGCCTCCTCTGTTTCCTGAGACAAAACACTTTTCCGACGGAAGCCTTCCCCCTCTGTTTGCGTGCCTGCTGCCGTGGCCCCTGCTGAAGGCCGCCTCTGAGCCGCTGCGCCATCCTGCGACTCTCACGTTCGTGCAGTGGCATCGCGTCGGTTCGCCCTCGCACGACTTTGTCTTTTTTTGTAACTATTTATTCCGCGTGTATCTTTTCCATTTTGGTTGTACGATTGAATTCCCCAGCCCCCCCGGTCCAATCGCTGAGAAGTTCTCGTTCATTTCTGGAAGGTGCACGATGGTGTGAGTGTGTGGCCAATTGTTGCTTTTTTTCTGCCCGACGGATGCAGCTGCCAGTTCCCAAACTGACCAGAGGGGTCGCTATTGAGTGATGCGCTGGAGAATTCACTTTTAGTGAAAGCCTGCCTCTCTGGGCAAGGCTGTGTGTAATTAGGCTTTGTCCAATGGGATTTCTGGCCGCGTTCAGTACAGAAATTGTGAGGTCCCTATAGGAACCGCCGCGCGCAATGCTGCACTAAGAACAAATGCCTCAGCCTGACTCCAAGAGCCTTTTTAGCCGATCTTACCATATTTTTCTTGACTCTCCTTTGTGTTATTGCTTGTCAGCTGCACGCAGTTAAAGTACCGCGGTCCCAAATGGAGACCAAAGAGAATATAAAGGGCCTTTTCTTCCCTCGTTTGCTCCCTTATGATCACATCCTCCCAAATGTCACCTTAATGGGCTATATCTGTATCACCAGTGCCCTGCTGACCCTCCGGTCCCTGGCAGCCGACAACACGAGTCTCATTATTGCAGAAGAGGGAATTAAACCTGTCCCTCGTCCCCCCCACCTTTCAGATGTGTGGGGGCGAGAGGCGGACCAATTAGAGGGTAAGAAATGTCGCGCGTGCGCGTGCACTACCGAGCTAGCGCGGCGCTGCTCCGCTTCTCTCTCTCCGCTCCGATAGGTTTAACGGATCTCCCGTCCTCAAAGCCCCCCCCCCCCCCCCGTTACGCCGCGTTCGGGGCACTTAACGAAGGTACGGCGCTGACGAGGGCGGGAAAGAGGGGGGCGCGATAAGGGGTAAACGCCGCGTTCAGGCGCGAGCAGATTTACCTAACGCGGCGCAGATCGGAGGCTTAGAGCGCGCCGCGCGTGTCACGGTCATCTTCCTCCCCCCCTCGTTTCCCTTTTATCTCTCGCCGATAGCGCTGTGTTGCTATCGCTTTTTTAGTTCAAATCCTCCAGTGGCCTAGATTAGTAGCCGGGAGGCAGAGACCCGGTAATTAAATTGGTGCTGGGATTCCGTGAGACCCAGCGCCCAACACTTTCCCTGATCTCACTGCGGCTTTTTTAAAAACCACGCAGGGCAGTTTTTTTTTTTTTTTTTTTTTTTTCCCCCCCCTTCTTCATATCTTCCACATGCTGGTGAATCCCGTCTTATCTATAAGTGAGATAATAGTCTTCTGAAATAAAGGAAAGAAGAAAAGAAAAGGGGAAAAAAAAAAAAAGCTAACGGTTTTGCCGATGTGAAAATGAAACCGGCTTGCGCCCGTGGGCGAGATTATCACGTCGCGCTGGAGATGCTGCGCTGGTTTCTGAGGCTGGATTCTTTTAAGGTGGCGGTTGGCTGCCTTCCCCTACTTGCCCCCTCGATCTTATGGAGGAGGCCCGATCCAGCCTGGGACCTGGGAAAATTGACCTGTTCAGCTCTCTCAGAGGCTGCGATTGACAACTCCTGCATTGGCCACGAGGGCACTGGCAGGCCAAAGTCATGTAGGTTCCTTGCGATGTACTGTGTGTGTGTAGCCCTTTCTGCATTGGTATTTCCCATTTGACATGATCTTCAGGGAGGGAAAATGGCCATTTGGAGGGGGGGGGTGTACTGTATAATTATTACTATTAATTTAAAAAAAACTACTACTACTACTACATAATAATAATAATAATAATAATCATCATCATCATCATTGTTGCTCCTCCTCCTTTTCTGCCATTTTGGAATGCCCAACCATATATCAGTGTTGAGAACAGGGCCCCCGAATATGGACTTGGGAGACCACAAGTGTGTGCTCTTCTCTGAAGCATGTGATGTCAAACCCATTTAACGCGTCAGGCTTGCACATGCGACAGGGGAACAGCTTAACAGGCAGATAAAACTGGCAGGGTTGGGGTTTGGTCCCAGATCGTGGGGCTCATCCAGGCACTACCGTGAGAATGCTACCCTCACCAGACGAGCCACCCAGCTGCTCCCATGATTAATGTCATTTAACACATCAGGCTGGACTTTGCATCATCTGATTATAGACACACTTTACCAAGCACAAGGCCCGGGACACATAAATTGCATCTTAATAACACATGGACAATGTAGTTACAAGTGATTCCTCAAATGACAGAAACTGATCAGGTTCTGTAAACATTTCTTCTTTTTCTGCCTAGAAGCATAGGAATTATTTAGGTCAAAGCAGTCAGTAGTAAATTCTCCTATTTGTCCTGTCTACCGATGAACATGTGGACTGCTGCCTCACACAAAAGGGCTCTCCTGTGGGTATCTCTGCCTGTTCCGTCAGACTCTTATCAGTCAAAAGAATCGGCTACCTGAGCAATATCCTTTTTCCCCTCCTCGCGAGTCATTAAAAATGTAAAGCCAAAACTAAATAAAGAATGGCTATCAGGTGCCTGGTGACTGGTGAGATCGCTGTGTGTAGCAGTGTGAGACAAGGACTTCAGGGGATATTCAGAGCTGGGAGAGAGGTGTTAGAGGGCTCCCTTCTCCAGAACCACTGCTGTGTGTACATGGTCTGCACAGCAGTCGCTGCTCACTGGATCAATTTCCCACAATTATAGCTGCACTGCTGTAAATAACAACTCACCTTTGTTAGGCTCAAAAAGCTTGTGGGTTGAAACATAGACACACACACACCACACACACAGCGCACATCTCACAGGACACAGCACACAGCACGCACACACACACACACACACCCCACATCTCACAGGACACAGCACACAGCACACAGCACACACACACACACACCACACAGCAAACAGCACAACTCACAGACGTACACACACACAGCACATGCACACCACACCACACAGCACACACACAAGCACACACACACACACGCTAACACACACACACACATGCACTACACACACAGCACACTAAACACACACAGCACATGCACACCCAACACAGCCCACACACAGCACACAGCACACGACACACACACACACACACACACCCCAATCACAGACACTGCACTCACACCACACAGCACACAGCACAAAAGCGCCGCACACACACACACACACACACACATGCACTCACACCACACAGCACACAGCACACGCACACACACACACACACACACACCGACGAGCTAATACACAATCAGCTGGTATGTTTAGTGGCATACCTGTTTTCACCCGCGGGCAGAGAGAGATGCGCGTCAGAATTTGACATGGCAAGTGACACTTGTATGAAGGCTGTTTAACAGCCATGAGTAGACTTGAGTGCTTGTGCCGGTATGTCTGAGTATCTGTGGGGTTTTTTTTTGGGGGGGGGGGGCGGGGTGGGTGTGTGTTTTAAAAGCTCCACATGCACACTGTCTATCTTTTTCTCACTGCAGTGTGTGGGAGTGAGTCTTATTTACATAGCATTTCTACCTGTTGTTTTGCACTGGAGCCAAGGACTGCAGCCATTAGTCTCACAACCCCCCGTCCCCCTCCACCACACCCCTTCTACTGAATGTAACGGCAAATGTAAGGTCACCCACACACCAGGGAACGGAGCAACAAATATCGAGCCTCATTTATGGAGCGCTGTTATTGTCTCACTGTATTCTTGTATTACTATAATTTCCACATTTTTTAAACAATTATTTTTTTTACAAGGATGCAAATTGTGGCCCAGTTCCATGGAATAAACAGGGAAATTGAAGCTGAACACAATTAGTGACCGGAATACCTTGACTTCTGTTCACATCATAATAGGAACACAGTTAGTGACCGGAATGCCGTGGATCCTGTTCGCATCATAATAGGAAAACAGTTAGTGACCGGAATGTTATGGATTGTGTTTGCATCATTATAAGCACACAGCGACCAGAATGCCACGGATTCTGTTCGCATCATAACAGAAACAGAGTTAGTGACCAGAATGCCATGGATTCTGTTCGCATCATAACAGAAACAGGGTTAGTGACCAGAATGCCATTGATTCTGTTCGCATCATAATAGGAACACAGTAACTGGTATGACGTGGTTCCTGACGGCACTGCCATAGAACCTTTGCCCAATAGCATGACAAAAAGGATGACAGAAAGGAGTGTCATCAATAATCATTCCGGATTTAAGCATGCGATTCACAGTGTACGATGTGTGTGATCCACAGCGACGGTTTCACTTATGAACAGCCAGTCTAGTGTTTGTGTAAGCATGGAAAATACATTACATGTAGCCTATCAGATCCATTATAACCCTGGTGTCAATCCACAAGCGGCTGTGATTGCAAATATCAATAAATTACAGTCCTCATAATAAAAGAGCATTAGAATTCTGAGCGCAGAGCTAACCACCCTGAGCGGAGATTAAATGAAAAAGTTCTGGCTCCTCTGGCTGTGCGGTTGTCTGCCAAGCCAAGGCTTCCAGACTGCTGCGGCATCGCAGGTCCATCCTAAAAAAAAGAATAGCAAAGGAGACTGCCGGCTCAGAGCCTCGCTGACAAACAGGAGCGCCGTCATCGATCACAGCTTGGCGTCACGCGTTATCTCGGCCGGCATCAATAATCTCGCTCGCAGACTTCCCTGGATACGGCTCGCATTACAAGGGGACACATTTAGACGCAGCCGCAGAGATAGTTGTTGTTTTTGAAGGAGTGCTCGGTCTCCTCTGTAGGACAGAGAGTTCTGTCACGGCGCCATTTCGCTCCGAGAGACGTCAGCCGAGCGAAAATGAAAAACTTGCGTTTGTGTTTCTCAATTGCGTTCCGAACGCGCATTTGAATTCGGCGTGAATGCATCTTACTGCAAAGCGCTTTGAGTGCCTTATTCACAGCCGTCCCGCTTTGCATTTCATGCCCACAGGTTTACCTTCAGGCGCTTCTGCGAGAAATATGTCTGGCACTTCGCTGGATGAAACCTGGGAGTGGCCAGGCCTGGCCTCAGAGGCCTTTATTTCGGGGTTTTACTATCCAACCCAAGGACTCAGTCACAACAGTCAGCATATTAGTGTCTCACCTGATCCAGTTTAGCCTGTCCAGTTGTGAGGTTGTTCCTCAGGTCTGATTTGGTGTGTGTGCCACACTGCAGACAGGCAGAAAACCTTGTCAGGCTGTCTATAAGTTCCCCTCCTGTCCTTTTCAGACTAACACAAAGTGAATAAGAGTACTGTGCAATTAATTTCTGTCTTCATAGCGCTACAGGGGCTGTATTTGGACTGAGGCGAGGAGGGGGGGCGGGGGGGGAGTACAATAAAATAAGCTAAAACCCCTCCATCTCACATTAATGCAAATCTTCAGGAGTATTAATCCGATGAGGCGGTGACGAATGACAGCCTTCCCTCCTTCCCCTAATCCCCCACTCGGAGTGTTTCCAGAGTTTCTGTTGGAGGTGTAACTGCTGGCCTGAGAGTACTTTAACTGCTCCTGTGCAGAAGACTCAGTGCTGGATGGGGGAGGGGAGGGGGCAGGGCGCGGGGGGGGGGGGGGGTAGGGTTGAGGCTGCTCTGTGAAATTTGATGTGCTTCACTGTCCTCTTCCGTCACGAGGGCCACTCAGGGCTCTCATCCCTCTGTCCTTCAGTCCAGCCGACCTCTTCTCCCTCCAACGGCATACCGTCTTCCCCCCCCTCCCCCACCCGCGACGTCCACAGGCGCTCTTCATGCCTGCTTCTCCAGCTGCGTGGAGCCCACATCACCTCAGCGCCTGGCGGTTTTCGCCCTTGAAACCTCGCAGGCTGCCACCTGTGGCGCCGGGTCCAGTCCGCGTCAGCCGGTCAGCTGGGCTGCGAAACCCAGCGGATGAACCAGTGGGAGCTCTGCTCCAGCCCTGAGCGGAGTCTGTCGAGGCCCCTCCCAGCAGAAGGGGCGAGGCCGGGCTGAATCCCCGCTGTGGCAGTGCCGAATGAGGACGGGAGTCCCATGTGGCACGGTTGGCTCCAGCGTAACCCTGGGAGAGAGGATTAGACAGGCTATTTCCTGCCTCATCACTCACATTCCTTTGGCTCACTGCCTGCCTTGAAAAAAAATTTAGACAGAAAAACAAATGCCCCCTCAGCAGTGGTGGGGTGTGGTTAGCTCAGGTCAGTCTTCACCAAGGACCAGAGGACAGTCTGACGATCTGGGCACTGGCCCTGTGCTTTCTAAGGTGGCCTCTCTCCAGGAGCAGCCACACCATACTGGTCCCTGGCGTCCACATGCAGTGTACAGTACTACAGCAGGCTGCTGAGAGCATACCTTCAGTTTCCTCAACACCTGTGGACTGGAAAGCATCTCAGATAACAGTGAGCTTACCGCCGTCTCTCATTCCCAACAGAATATCGGCAAGTTCTGGACTTCATTTTGAATGCATGGCACTGCATTGCACATGCATTGAATGTACGTGGAGTGGCAATCCCATTTCCTGGGAAGTTGGATTGCAGATTTCCTTGATGTGCGGAGTGGTCGTCGGGAGCTCTCTGAATTGTGGCTAGCCCTCTCCACTGGTAATTTACAGAGTCATTGCTTTGTAATTATTTTCACAAGAGCGAACCACTCATGTCCCTGATTTAAATTCCTTCCAGCAGAAGGCAGACACTGCCTGGACCTATTGATTGTCCCTTTTAAAACACATCTTCTTTATCTGGCACGGATACATGTCTAGAGATATGCCGTTACTATCCTCAGGACTTAAAATGCTCGAGGAATGACTCTGTGTTTGGATGCCCTCGCAGTTCCGAGACAAGGGCTTTGGGGACATTTGTTTTTCTTTTTTTCATTACGGGCAGAGATATCTGATTAAGAGAGAGGTCTCTGATAAATTGTAAAGATTGGCAGGCGGGTTTTTTTACTGCCGCAGAAAGGTCAGCGCTGCTATAAAGAACGCCGCTTGCCGAGCAACAAGTCACAGTGGCTGACTACGGCTGGCAGAGATCATAACTCGCCCCCCCGGTGCTCAGCCCCAAAGCACACGATGTCCTGAACCAAGCCCCTCCCCACCCGATGACTGTCTTCCTCTTCCCATAATCCGGGCAGAAGGAAGCCCAACCCCCTACACACCTGTGCCCTCTGAATATAAAAAAAAAAAAAGAAAACGTCTTTTTTTTATAAAAGACAAACATTTATCGGAGAAGAAGGCCGGAGGCCGCGAAATGGGGGGCAGGAGTGCCTGTGGTGAATTTAAGCTGAATTTCGGTTGCTGACCTTACACTGAAAACAAAAAAATGTTCCATTGTATGAACCTAAAATTTTTACTGCAGTTTGTTTTAGGTTTTCTCAATTGAAAATTTTAGGTTCACTTGAATGAATCCGTTGAAACATTTTTCAGTGTATGGAAACAGGCCTCTCAATTGGAAACAATTCAGCTGCATCTGTGAACGAGTGGCTCTGCTGAGAGAGGGAAGGGAAGGGAAAGGAGGTCTGGGAGAACATAAAGGGTTCTCAGGGGATATAAAACAGGAGAACGTGAGGGGTTCTTAGAGGATATAAAACAGGAGAACGTGAAGGGTTCTCAGGGGATATAAAACAGGAGAACGTGAAGGGTTCTCAGGGGATATAAAACAGGAGAACGTGAGGGGGTTCTTAGAGGATATAAAACAGGAGAACGTGATGGGGTTCTCAGGGGATATAAAACAGGAGAACATGAGAGGTTCTCAGAGGATATAAAACAGGAGAACGTGATGGGGTTCTTAGAGGATATAAAACAGGAGAACGTGATGGGGTTCTTAGAGGATATAAAACAGGAGAACATGATGGGGTTCTTAGAGGATATAAAACAGGAGAACATGATGGGGTTCTTAGAGGATATAAAACAGGAACTGATGGGGTTCTTAAGTATAAAACAGAGAACGAGGTCTTTGAGGATATAAAACAGGAGAACATGATGGGGTTCTCAGAGGATATACAGTAAAACAGGAGAACATGAGGGCTTCTCAGAGGATGTGGACATGTGAGAGACCTCTAGCTATGACTCAAAACTAAGACACTACCTTCTCATAGCTCTGCACTGAGTGCCATTTCTTTCATCTTCTTTCCTTATAGCTCTGTCTCAGAAATTGTAAGGGTCTTCTTTTCTGTGTCTGAACTTGAGTCTGTTGACTGGATCCGTGTGGCTGTTCTCCCGGGGAGCAAGGTAAAAAAAAGGGAACAGAGTCATCCCAAAGCATTCTCCTTTATCTGTGGCGGCTTTGCTTCCCCGTTGGAGGCTGCAGCCTCAATCAGTCACTCATGAAATCCCTTGAAAGATGAACAAACAAATCGGGCTGCTATCTCCCATTCTCCTCAGAAAAACAGGCCCAACGTGAGAGCAGATCAGGTTTTAATCCAACCCATCAATAAGAAAGAAAGAGCACGTTAGGAAAAACAGAGCTCGTGTCTGTGTGAGTGTCTGGGAAGGCAGAGCTGCGGACTTCCTGTGCTTTGCTAGGCTCTGATTGGATAATCCCAGTTGTTTGTCGTGCTGGGCCCGGCCGAGGGACCACGTGATAAGCTGTTGCCGAGGGGACCGAGAGGGTCAGCACAGGAGCCAATCCGGGCGGGGAAAAGGCCACAAGAGAAAGGTGATTGGCAGGGTGTCTCAAGGCCGTCTCCAGTGCACAGTGGGAGCAAATGACCCCAATCACTGCAGTCCAGGACACACATAGGATGAAAGTTTGCAAGAGAAATATTCTATTATCACCCTTTCCCCTTTATTTTACAGTGAGATTCTGAGAAAAGGTTAGCTTGAGCAAATGAAGATGTCCCAGAGGGTCATTTGAAGCTGACAATAGAAGTAATGACAAAGATGATGTACTAGAGCAAGGCGGGCCATCAGTCACAGTAATGCCTCCATTACCTCTGCAGGGAGCGGGCCAAGATTGGGGGGAGGCCATGGCAGCAGACAAATTTATGCCTCTGATTTTGACTTATTTCCAGCGATAGACTGAGGAGACAAGGACACTCCAGATTGCAGTGGCGTTAGTACCGAGTGAGAAATGGGGAAGAAGTGGCAGACAGGGGGAAGGGGGGGGCGGGGGTGTGGGGGGTGTGGGGTTAGTGGGTCATAAAACTCCCCACCTCTTTCTTTTTGTGTTATCTCAAGCTTTACTCTCGACGATGTTCAGCAAGATTGAAAAGACTCTCATTAAGATCTGGTGTAATGAAATGAATCACCCCGGTGATGACTGGATTACACAGCTTTTTGTTTTCCAAGGGTAATGACTGAATTCTCAGAAGGGTTTTGGCCCCTCACCAAGATCAGGCAATGTTGCGCGTGCTGTAGCCAGTGCACACGTTAATTGATTTTGTTCTTCGCTGCTGCTCATGACTTATACAGCAACCACTAAGCCTTTGTGGTCCATGGGTTAATACACAAGGCCAATATCAGAACAGACAGACAACCGGGGAAGATTGCATTTAATTTGTGTCTCATTTTAGGCCAAATGAAGGGAGGAAGACAAACAATTTAATTTATTGGTTGTTTCATCTAAACTAATCAGGAATAATAGAAACACCACTAATCCCACACAGTGGTGTATACTGCTGTTTTTGGATGAAGAAAAACCCTCTGACTTGTGTATAAATTATCACACAGAAGATATTTTTGTTATCCTTTTGAATGATTATTTTGTTTCTTGCATTCTGTGGCAAAACATTAGTTATTAAACTGTGCATGCTTTAAGTGACAATTTAACAATTGATTTGCTTCCTGACAAAATGCAATTATCGTTGTTTTCTGATCACTGACCCTTGTTCCGTTTTCTAACTACTGTTTCTTTTTCTTTCTTTTTTTTTAACAGAAAAAGGCCAATGCCTTTGTGATTATACAACCGGTTAAGACTGACATCTGAATTCACTTTGCTTTGAGAAGTCCATTCAAGTTTTGGCTTGTGTTTGAAATGCAACAATGGATCCTAATTGGAATGAGAATTTTCTCAGAGCCCTTGCTGGGCTTTTCCTCCCCGGTTTTGTAATCTTAGCGGTTTTCGGTGCCGTTACCTCGGCTATCGATCCGGGAGAGCTCAGACGAGCGTGTGCTGTCAAACGCCACTTCTTATCGAACCGCGGTTCGCAGCGGGCCAGCGCTGTGCAGAAGCGAGCTGCGTGTTTCGTGCACAGCTCGACGGACGAACTAGCGTTTGCCCAATTGACCAGCGAAGGTCGGTGGCGCAGGGTAAGATGCTGTGATCCTGGCCTACTGCAAACACACCCGTCCCTGGGCGATGCTAGAGCCAATAGCATGCTGCCCTGAGGGCCTCCCAGCCACAGGATGAGCCACCCAGCAGTCTGTGAATATATATATATATATATATATATATAATATGAGAGTATTATAAACCTTTATAATACAGATAGCATAGTCACAGATAGCAGTTTTTTTTTTTTGCAATGCATTCCAATTAGTACAAAAAAGTAATGCAATCAGCAAGATGAGAACTACCCAAGTAAAAAAAACGTTCTATTTATATATGCTATATCGTATAGCCTCAGCACAGTGATGGTTTTGAATAGCAATTACAGATCATTAAAAATCCCCCAAAATTGTGAGTTTCGTAAAGTGCTGCGTTTGACGGACCCTGAATCTTCTAGCAGAACACTCCTAGATTTTTCACGAAATGGGCTCATTTGAAGAGGGCGTTCTGGTGCAGCTGAAAAGAAGAGGGGAAGGAGAGTACCCACAATTAATGAAAATTCCCAAAGAAATGGGTTCTTCACACAGTCGAGGAACCCTTTAAGATGCCATTCATTTGAGTGAGTAGAACTCATTTTAATTGCGGGCCAAGACTTGAATATCATTCAAACAAATTTGTCTGAGGCCGCGGTCGTAATAATGATCCACCTGCCCGTACCGAGGTTGGCAACATCAGTTTATCTAAAATTGCACTTAGCCTACAGCGCAGGGCCGCAAGCTCCATTCATATTAATGATATAAACAGACCTGCTTATCAAAATGGTGGCGGGTTACGCCTCCTGGCCTTGATTGAATCGTCTCAGTCTCCTGTCCCTGGAGTTATTACAGCCGAGACTACGCTCTCTGAACGTTGCCGTGTGAATCCGCCATTGACAGCGGTGTCTCAGTGGAAGAACGGTGCCGTAAATGAATGTTTTGGCAAATTGCTGCTGTTTTTGTTTTTTTTGGAGTCCCCGAGCAGCGTCAGGTAAAGGAGCGTGTCCCTGAAGGGAGGCAACCCAGCACAAAGGAAAAGCTGTCTGTTTATGTACCCGTGACAAAGGGGGGAACCAGAAGCAAATGTGCCGGCATCCCAGAATGCAGTACGATTTACTGGGGGGGGTTGGAGTTGACATCTTGCTTACTGTTAATTTACCAACCGCTCATTTTATTAGCATATAGGCAGCGCATTAACTTTGCGTTGATAGAAGAACCGATTTTCTGTCTGATCATCGCGAGCGTGAAAGCTGACACTCCTTGCACAATTCCCAGCACTGCTGCACATGTGTTTTTGCCGTGGCTGATTAATCTCTGATTAATTTGAATTCAGTCAGCCGCAGAACTGACGCTGCTCAAAAGGTAAAGACGAAGACAAAGCTGATGCCTGCCGGCTGAAAAATGTCATTGTCTCAGTAAATGCCTCTCTTGTTAAAGCGCTGCTCATTTGGAGAGCAGCCGTTGTCTTTCCCATATATGTGAGATGCTGTAGACTATACAGCTGAAATGTCTGCTCGACATTAAGATTAAGTACATGCGTCTAGACGTTTCAGATGCTCCCGGATACATCGTCAGTGATGTTCCTGGGTTCACTGGGTGTTTCGACTCTTTTAATATCATACACCATACATACCTTACCTGCCCAGGGACTACGGGTGGAAATGAGCAAATTGCTATAACCCGGTACATTACATCTTTCCTTGTTTTATATAAGGTTAATGTTCTTTGTACACTGTCCCTGTTTAAATAAACTAAATAAATAAATAATAAATAAACATCATACAGGTTGATCAAGCCTCTGCTAGTGTCCAGGCAGCATGAAGCCATGATCCATGGTCTTCCCTCTCCTTCCGCGGCCATCTTGCGGCTTCGGTGTGGTTGCGCACGGCTGTCCTTCTCTTCTCCCCGACTATGCTGAGTTTGCTGTAGGCTTCATGAGACTGGGCTCCTAAACTCCTGCACCCTTCTTCCACCGACAGACGCCGCACCTTCCAGCCCTGCCTCTGACAGTTCATTTAATCAACGGCCCAACACGTGAAACGGGTAGCTCCTACATTTCTGCAATTTCACCTATTTATACGCTAGCACAAATCTCCGGTGCGGCCCCTTAGTAAATATGTAAAAATGCTATTTGTTTTGTTAGTGTCTATAAAAGCACCGCAAATCCTTAGTAAATATGGTTTTGTGGCGCTTTTATAGACGCTAACAAGACACATAGCATTTTTACATATTTGCTAAGGTGCCGCACCAGAGGTTCGCGCCGGTAAAACAAGAAAAATGCGGCATCCCCAAAATTGACATGTTTTGAGTTAATGCATATGTATTTTAGGGCGTTCTGATGGTATACCGGAAAAAATATGGGAGGACAGAATGGAGATTTATGCACATGAGCTGCTGCGTTTATCATGGCTGGTGGCCCTTGCGGCAAAGGTAATTGTGTCTGTTTTTTAGTGTCAGCAAAACATGGGTGTTAACTTCTTTCCGGCGCAAGATCAGAATGGCCGTTATTAAGAGGAGACATCGTCAGCGTGTTAGAGTAGGGGAGAGCCCCATAAAAGTAACAGTTTTGGGATTTTGCTCATTTATACAGAAAATATTGAGACTGGCATTATGAAATTTTATTCTAATTACCTTCGACATGTTAGTAGTCATTAGCTGTTTAAATTACATTCAAAACATTCGTAACTTATTTGAGTCAGATACAATTAAAACTAAGGAATGCAGTTTGATGTTAGAATCATACCACCTAATCCATATGATTGCAATCGAGGTGTTGAATAATTGTAACAGTAAATGAAAGGTTTTTTTCAGCACATCCTAATGTTAATCAAGGAAACGCATTTCCATTTGTAACATGCGACCAGCCACATCCTCAGATTATGAAGCATTGGGCTTTATTCTTGAAAGAAAATGAAGTGAGTTGTGGTAACATCCAAATAGATGTAGAAAGCTACTTTTGTTTGTTTCTTAACACCACAGTAAGCTTTTACAAAGTAAATGGGGGCAACATAGCTCAGGAGGTAAGAGCGGTTGTCTGGCAGTGGGAGGGTTGCCGGTTCAATCCCCGCCCTGGGCGTGTCGAAGTGTCCCTGAGCAAGACAACTAACCCCTAACTGCATCAATTGTAAAGCACTTTGGATAAAAGCGCTATATAAATGCAGTCTGTTTACCAAATAGCAAATAGTCGACCATATGGACCAATCTGGTGTGTGCTTATTATAAATGCCTGTAACCAGGTAACAGTTTCTTTCCCATAAACACAGCATCCAGAATATGAGGCTATGTCACAAACAGCAAGCAAATTAGCTGGACACATTTAACATTAAACACCAAACAAGCTTAAAAACTCAAATATGTTGATGAGTAAAATTGACATTTATTAAGGAAACTACACACCATTTAAAATGCCTAAGACCTCCCCAGAAGAACACTACATATACGTAGATGGTTCGCAACACCATCAAGTGTCCCTAATCTCCAAATCTGAAGCCCCCTCCATGAACTCTCTGGGTACCAACCCTCTGGTTTTCTCTTTAGATGGCTTTCTGTAAACATATAATAACAGCAAAAAACATAACTCCACATATACTGTATGCAGATGGGGACATCACGTTTTTTGGTTTCCCAGTATCGAATCCCGGCTAGAATACACTCCAAAAAACCATACTAACTTTTCAAGGACAGCTGACTTTTAAAAATGATGCATGATTTGGTTTATTGCGAATAAAAATAAAGCATTATACCCAAAAGGTCTTTCTGGAATAGTTTTTTTTATTTAGATTGCTCAGAAACAATTTTTTGGAAATATTTCCTGCAAAGGTTATCACATTGCACCATTCCTTTGGGAGTGAATTGTACATGCACAAAATTGAAATGTGCTGCGGTAGCCACGTTGCACATTAAGTTATTGACCGTGTTACATTTATCAGCCATTAAATTTATGGTGACTCTCCCCCTACGTTTGCTAAAGGAGAGAATATTTTGAAATCTTTTTTAAAACACATGACTCCTTCCATCTTTAGGATGCCTGTTGGAGAAGCTGAGAGCTGGTCACTGGAGACGGTTGGCTATTTGGTACGGAATTATTTAGGTCGCACAGGAACACGGTTTACCGTTTAAAAAAATATAACCAATCCTAACACGGAGTTAGTTCACCACAGGCTCCTTCCAGGCATTCCTCCCATGGAACTATTAGCTTCAGTAGGATCACCTGCTTAGTGCTCCCTGACAGGAGGATGACATATGGTCTCAGGCTGGATTTGATGATGTGCAGGGGGAACTTTAGTTGCCTTTCAGAGTTGCCAGTCTTTAGCTGATGTCAGCATTGCTCTGGATGTCCTCCCCTGAGTTTCTGGGCTTCTCTCCTGTTCTTACAAAAGCAGCGGCCTGAGATGCTGCCTCAGCGACAGATCTTAAAACCCCGGGTCGTGTCTCCGACGGTAGCGCCCTTCACCCAAGTGCTTTTCGGCAGCAACTCAGGATGTGCTCCAGAGTGACTCCACCAAAAACAGAGCGCGCAAGCAGGGGTGTCGACACATTTTTCACTCAAAAAAAAAAATCAAGCAAACAACAAAGCTGAACTGCGGTGGGTACGAATAGCTGATGAATTGGATACATTGCTATACCTGTTTATAACATTAGGTGAGGAAAAGACTCCCATCTGATTGCCCAGTCCCATGTTGTTTGTGGAACTGATGCTTCCATGTATGCTAATCGATAAGAGTATTAGAACATATTAGACCTGGACTACTGTAGTTCCGAGCTCAGGCTTCTGCTACTCCCAGCAATGTTGAGCAGCACTGCCGTGCAAATCCGTGCTTTCTGAGATTTTTTTATTTTGAACACAAACCGTCTCATTACACGGAGCGGAGTCAACGCCTCCAACATCCTTCTCTTCGCATTATTTCCTTGCGCTATAAATATATCTTTATTACCATAAAGAGAGGGTGCTATCAGCAATGCGTACCCTATATCAAAGCGACCGTTATCTCCGAGCGCTGCCGTGCAGACGATTCGGCGCCTCGTCGTCTCGGTCGACGCTTGACGTTTGACGCCGACCCTCCGACGGCCCGGGGACGGAACCGTAGACGCGGAATTCGGTTCCGGGCGCTCGCGCGCGGGACGGACGCCCGGGCGGCACCAAGCTGAAGCCTCCGAGCTGCGACCTTGAGATGACCACCTAGCTCTATATCGGGAGTTAGCACAGACTCGTCAGGGAGGAGGGGGTGGTGGTGGTGGTGGGGGGAGGGGGGTAGTTTGGTAATCACGGTCACTGTGGAGTGTGGCTGTCAGCGTTATCTGCATTGCATCACTCAAAGGCACCGCCCGGGTCAGCGCACCTGCAAAAAATCAATCAGCTCATCCACTCACTTCCTCGCTCTCTCTTTTTATTTATTTTTATTTTTTTATTTTTTTTTAAATTTCCCTCCCTGGCCTGTCTGTTCCCTATATTTCCCTATCTGTGCTTCCCCTCTTTTAACCCTCATAGGCTATCAGTAGGTGCCAAGAGACGACTTCTTGACCAGACTCACGACCTCCTGTCTTCACCACCCCTTCTTTGCCCCCCCCCCCCCCCCCCCCCCGATTCCTACAGCTCCATTTTGTTGGCCGATCTATTCAAAGTCCTTGAGTTGCAGTGGCCCTGTTGCGGCACCTCAGAGCCTGCTGTGACTAACATTCTCATAAATTTCTCGTCATTACACCACCAGATTGATGGCTTTGCTGCGCTGAACGAGGTCACAGAAAAACCGCTGATGGACTTACTGACTCCTCGTCAGTCGAGCCAAGCACTTTATTCATTATGTGAAGTACGAACGAAGGCTCTTTTTTTTTTTTGGACGTAATTCTGCAGTGTTTGTTGCAAGAATGGCGAGAATACAGAGCATTTATTTACCAACACATTTCCATTGGTTTGTTTTTTTCCACTGTGCTGTTGTTTAAAGAGTAAGTCTGCGTCAGCAGGCTGTTTCTGTGGGTGGCTAAGTAATGGGGTGGGCAGCCTGCAGGAGCCTGGTTGTTTTACCGCCAGCTTTGGTTCAAGAACTCCATCAGGATCTCCCTTGGGGGTTTGCAGGTAATCTTGCACGGTCTGGTAACTTGCACCATGGGGCATCATACAAGTACTGTTCCCAAACCCTGGAAAAAATACCTTTTGTGCAAGGTAGGACGCACATTTGGTAACATTACTTTTCATATATATATATGTATATATATATATGCAGTGAGCTCCATAATGTTTGGGACAAAGATTTTCCAAAAGTTTGGGAAAAACTTTTTTTGATTTTTTTTTTTTTGATTCTGCTCCGTACTCCACAATTTTAATCAAACAATTCACATGTCGTTGAAGTGCACAGCTTGCTTAGCTTTTATTAAAGGGTAGCATTATTATACATTTTGGTTTCACCATGTAGAAATTACAGCATTTTTATGCAGGCCCCCCACCATTTCAGAGCACCATGAATGTTTGAGACAAATGGCTTCGCAGATGTTTCTGATTAGACCGGTGTGTTCAATTGCAGGCGGAAGAGAGCTTTCAGCTTTTAGTCCTGATTCAAGGCTTTTTGATTGCCTTTGTTATTGGCATTTGTCAATGAGGACCAGAGCTGTGCCAGTGGAATTTAAGGAAGCTATTATGAGGCTGAGAAATAAAAGAAAAGCAGTCAGAGGCATTGGTCAATCCTCACAGGCTTACCAGAATCATTAATAACAGAGAGAGCACTGGCGAGCTCGGTAATCACAAAGGCCCTGGTCGGCCCAAGAAGATCTCTACAGTTTCTTGTTGAGATATCGTTTCTTAGTTGTACTGTGTTCGTTATAAATAACTGATAATAATAATGCATATATATTTATGAACTATAAGACTAAATCTAGAGACATGCATACACATACGGGGCATACATGTGTGGATTTGGTCATTTTTTCTATACCATGAAATACAAATAAATGAAAGTGTCGTATTTTTAAATGGATTACGATAAGTGTTTTTAACAGCTTATTGCAGCTATACACGATAGACCTACAAATTACTTGCATGTCGGTAGATGATCTATAGGCTTAGCTAACATTCATTTTAATGTGCCTTTTGCAAGGTAGATACAGTACCCTAGTTAAAAAGTAGTTAACACTAGAAATGCCACGCCAGTCAATTTGTGTGTTGTCACATTTATTGTAAATCAATAAATCTGCTGCCGTGAAATCCAAAAGGCTCCCCCTTTGTGACTTTTGCTAAACATATGCATTGGACATTCTGATATAATTTGAGTATCCGTATTGCATAAGGAAATAAAGTTATAAATGCTTACTTACTTAAAAGGCCATGACTTGTCTGCCATTTATCTTGCCCGTGCACTTTGTTCATATTGATCGCTGCGTGTAACGTTGTTGCAAAATGGCTCCAATAGTACCCAGCTGCAGCCCCTGCAGAGCAAGGCCCTAGCTGGGCAAAGCCTGCTATACTGCCCTACAAAGCCTAGCTGCAGTAACTACGCAAAGGGTAAAACTGAGAAAAACGGCTTTAAAGTGTTTTATTGTATTTTTACATATTTATATGTAGCCAAACAAGGAACGTCTCCACAATGCATAATTGTGGTTATATTTAAAAATACCTTTTACTTTCAAAAGGTGAACTGGAAACATTAAGTGGCTGTACTGTTTATTTGGTCTTATTTTGGCTGTAAATTAGCAGGGTAATAAGTGATGATATCAAAAAATCTCACATATGCATAAATTTCTGCTAATATATTACAGTTGGTTGTATAGTGAAAATGTTCCGAAATGAGTGTCCAGAGATTTTCAGCACATCACAAACGTTTCAGGAGTGGACATGAACGGGTTGATATGGTCAGTAAATAACAATTATTCAAATAATCTTGCTTTATAACTCTCCGTTTTGGTGCTGTTAACATTCCCATTTCCATTTGCGTTCCTCTTCCAAAATAGTTCTGTAGTTTTATTTACTGATGTCATATGAAATACTTTTAGTCTGATATGTTGTGATACCTCAGAAGAGAAAGAACTCCAAACAAAGCAAAAGCTAGCTGTTTGTCAACCTGAAATGTTCATGCCTGTACAGTATGCAGAGGGATTATGACTCAACTCACTGAACCAGTACCCAGTTTCATCCTTTATTCCGAATAGTTGTTTGGGTCATGATTATACTTGAGCTGATCTTGGAACTGTATTCATGGTCGGAAATGACACATTTTTCCCCTCAAATGCCCCTGCACTGAATAGATGATGCCCATATACAGTATATTGCCCATTATGCATCATCAGATTGACCTGCCACACCATAATGGATTCAGTATTGATGGAGAGTAAAATGGATCATGGCACAAATGGGTCATGAACATAATATTCTCAGAGAGCTTTTTTTTTTTTATTAATTAAAAAAAATACATTTTGTTCTTGAGGAGACATCCCTTGAAGCACAAAGCCAGAAGCCACAGCCTCGTCTGACTGACGGCCTTTATAATTCCACAGAAAATGTCCAGGAACATTTTAATCATGAATTTGGAGGCAGGCATCATAGGTAAACAGATAAGCAAATGACAGGAAGCAACCTGCAGCGAGGGGAGAGAGTGCTCACCGAGCTCTCTTCTGCTGCCAACTTTCATTTCTGCCTTCTCTTTCATTCCTTGGCTTTATCTCACTTTGACATCCTTTCCACTTTGTCCTTTAAAATTCGATGAATAATTCAACTCCTTGAACCCTCTGATAGCATGTGTCAGTCTAAATCCCCTTTGAAAACAAAATTGGTGGTGTTTTCTGAGCCCTTGGTGGTAAAATGTACTTGGACTTTGTTCATATAAATTGTTTTGCTACAGATTTTCTGAGCACTTTTATAGGAGATCGATATTTTTTTCCACACGTTCTTACCACAGCATTGTTCACACGCTCAGCCTCACCAGACCATAGGCTAAGTTACTCCATCTCAGAGCAAACATCGAAGACCATCTTTTAATACACAGTTGACCCGTGTTCTCTGTGTAAAATGCAGAAGTACTTAAGGAGAATGGCAATGCGCGGCGCTGAAATGTGCCAGGGCGTGACACCCCAAGTCAGCTGGCTGACATCTTGTCTTTGATGTGGAAAAAGTTTGCTTTCAAGCCCCCGTTTGAAGAAGACCTTAGTGATGCCGTCTGATTGTGACTGATCTGGGCTGACAGTGAGACAAGCAGATCTTATTAGCCGGTGAGCCGGGGGCTTGAGGGAATCACAAAGCCGACCCGTTTTCATTCTGTTTCGATGAGCTGGTGTGAATCTTGCTACCACCATTGCGTGGGTGGGAAATTACATTACATTACATTACAGGCATTTAGCAGACGCTCTTATCCAGAGCGACTTACACAACTTTTTTACATAGCATTTTACATTGTATCCATTTATACAGCTGGATATATACTGAAGCAATTCCGGTTAAGTACCTTGCTCAAGGGTACAACGGCAGTGTCCTTACCCGGGAATTGAACCCGCGACCTTTCGGTTACAAGCCCAGTTCCTTACCCACTGTGCCACACTCCTCCGGAAATGTAGGATGTGGATACGTACGCTTATTGGCAGGTGGTGCGCAAGACTTGTGTGTGTGTTCCACCGCGGAGGCTTACAATGCTAATTGCTGGCGACTTCAGTTAACTGTATACTAAATGATTATAGATGGGCCTTCTGTGCCCTTCTTGGTGATGTTGCAGGTTTGTGTTCTTGAGGCACTCTAATTTTCTCCACTTTTGTAAGTCACTCTGCATAAGGATAAATGCTAGTGTTTGTAATTTAATGTAATGTAATCTTGGCCTTGTGCACAGTGAGGCAGATGGGTTAGGAGGCAAAGAAAAAGGATCAGAGGAGATCTAATAAAACTGTTGCATCTGGGGGACACCAAGTCTCTGAATCCACCATCAGAGGCCACCTCCACACCAACAGGCTTTCTGTAAGTGCTGACAGAAAAAAACTGTTGAGGGCAATCAACAAAAATAAGATCAGCGGGGTAGTTGTCATGGCGATCCTAGCAGTGAAATAAACAGCTGGGGAAGCAGTGTGGCAGAAAGGTAAACCAGATGGTTGCCGGGTGAAATTGTGAGTGAAGTAGTAGAATTCATTAACCGGAATACGTCCGCAGATCTGGCCGCGTGTATGGGTGACATCCAAAGCATATGCTCTCTGTTAAGTCACCCTGGATAAGGACACTGTGAATAATGATAACGACTGTGCAGTCAGCTCCGACCAAACAGGCCGAACCTCTCTGCTGACCTCTCCGACTGGGTGGGCCACCGGAGCCACTTCCTGGTTATGTGGGAAGAAATTAAGGGGTGGACGGCGGCTGATCGATGCCGACGGAGGAGCGTGCGGAGATGGGGGGATGCAAGAAGAAGGAGAGCTGGATGAGAGCTGGAATTCAACCCCTGCGCAGTACTTCCAGCCCACACCTGGAGAGCCACTTTAGCAAATTACCGGCTGTTTGGCAGATGAGTGCAAACAGCTTTTGCAGAATTAAGGTTTATTACGTTGACATGGCGTGTGGAGCGCGGTAATGATAAATCAGGGCTAATCAGACCACTGTAATTGATTTTATAACTGTTTTCCTCACCCAAAATCAAGACTCGGCTGCCTGCGTCTAATTGAGTTGTTTGCTGCACTTTCGGTATGAATGCACTGTGTAGCAGGAGCCAAAACAGTTTTAATTATCGTTATTATTATCAACGCTTTGATGCATGTGTGAGAAGATGGGAGACCTGGCTGGGGGGGGGGCGGGGCGGGGGGGAGATCCGGGAGTCTGCGTCTGGGGGGGCGACCCTTGGGGCGTAAAGAGCAGAGCTAAAAGGACTGCGAGGGGAGGGGGGCGTGGGGCGCGAGGGGGGGGGGGTTGATCTCCCTTCCCCCAGACCTGCTGAGCAGCAGGTGCGGGGGCTGGACTGACAGCAGGAGAGAGAGAGAGAGAGAGAGAGAGAGAGAGAGCGAGGCGGAGCTGCGGCAGGTAAATAAAGAGCGGGGGTCTGCGCGGTTCAGGCCCGTGCGTTACGCGCTCTTGACCCTGTAATAACATTCCCCCTGTACGACTTGACATTTCCATCGCGGCGCCGGAGTCGGGCCGCAGATCATGTTTATTATTTCCTAGGAGGCGATCTCTGCCCCCCGCCTGCTTCTGGAGAGCAAACCACATATCACTGACTGTCAGCGCCTCAACGGCCCCTTCATGTTACGCGCCTCTCTCTCTCTCTTTCGGCTGCTCTCCCAGTCTTTATTCCCCCACCTTCCCCCATGCCCCCGCCCCCTTGCCTCACCCTCGCATCCCGTAACATTTTAAAAAGCAGAGGGGAGGGGATTTCAGTGCCTTTCTCTCTGAAACCGATCAGTTAAAAAAAAAAAAATAAAACGTGGTCAGTGCAGTCATTTCAGGCCCAACCTAATCAACGAACCAATGAGGCAAACAAAGCAGTTAACCAAACCAAAAAAAGATAAGTAAATAAAAATTTGAGTGAAACTACCTGGGCATAAACCCTCATCGGTCATGTTTATTTGACGTTAAAGCAGAAGACACAAGCGGGTACTGGGCTTGATACGTCACTGTCTCCCTGTGAGAACAGGCCCATTATGGTGCTTTTTTTTAGACTGGAGGTTACATTTGGTCACAGCGCTCAATGGATTGTAGCCTTTTTCGCCACCATCCATATTTAGAGTGCATATAGTGCAGATAACCTTTGCGACAGCATTGCCCCAGCACAAAATATCACCTGTTCCGCGGGTAGTATTTACAGAGCGTTCTCATTTTGCTTTTAAGTACTGCAGTTGCTATCGTGCGGTTGGCTTGCTGGCTCTGGTTATCATTGCGGTGACATGCCGTACCGTGTCATGATGACTAAAGCTGTCCGCTCCACACTCTGTGTAAGACACGTTTATTATGTATTATGCAGCGCAATGTGTTTAATTCACACATTTTAATTTTAGAGGCTTAAATTTGGTTAATGGAGTTGATTGAACATGACACTTTCATTCTTGTGCCCTCTTGAGGTTGTCTACCTGAGGTTGAGGTTAGCCTATTACTGACTAGGAGATATCTCACGTACAGTACGTACAGAACAATAAAGAAACAACGAAGGCAGCTCTTGCAGGTGAAAATGAGGCTACCACAATGTCCGCACTTTTAATACCCATAGCTGGCTGTAGTGGAACCAATGAACCTTTCCACAAGCTAATATTTATTGTGGAGGCGGGTGGGGGTAGGGGGCGGGGAGCAAATGTGTCCCCCCCCCAATGTCAAACTCACTCCTCCGCCCCTGGCCCACCCTACGGTGACGGTGTACAATCAGCACCACCCCAGGGGGGCGGCTCATCCCGGTCTCATTTCGGGTGGCCGGCTACTCGATTGCTAATTGAGTGCCTGCAGCCGGCCGCTGTTGAAATGTACTGTACGGCCCTTCTGACGGGCTGCGAAGGGAAAAGAAGCTGTGACTGGCAAGTATGAGAATCGGAGAGCAAAGGTCACGGAGGGGATTGCATAAACGAAATGGGACGATTGAGGGTGCCACATTCGGGGAAAAGAAAACATCTTGGTTAAAAATTGGAGGTAAAAAAGGAAGACAATCGCTGATCCGTCTGCATTTCAGAGTAAACCACAAGGTTATAGAAAAAGAACTTCTTCATTCATGTCAAGCACTTGTTATTGTAACGCGCATATGTATACCAAGGCAAACCACAGAATGATGACCATAAAAATTATATGTGTAAGTATCATTGAAGGGAGCAGTATAATAAAATTGCTTGTATATTCTCAGCATAAGGCATTCATCTGGCTTAATATTAAAAATATATCATTTGTTTTATTGTTCATCTTCCAAATGTCTAAATATTACAACGTCACAATATATACAGTAAGCATCAAAAAACCGTCCACCAAAAAAAACGTTCTGTGCATGTCATTCTGGGAGGGCGGGGGTTGTGGGGAGGTTTTCAGTTGTCTTTGGTTCAATGTCAGCTCTGCCTGGACGGCAGCTCAGATCACTCTCTCACGCGTTTCAAAGTCACAGGTTAAAGCGCGGAGCATATAGCTATTGATTTCCCTTTCAGCTTCCATTGTACTTCAGTGTCTTGTTGTGCAGTCCGCAGTGATGAATAAGGCTATCTGTTTATATTCAACCCTCTTCTGCCTCACACGCGCCGGGGCGGGGGGGGGGGTTAGGGGGGGCGCTCCTTGCAGTAGCTAACGGCACGGCGTTATATAGCAATAAATGCCACATTTAACAAACGTGGTAGAAGAAGAAAAACTCTCGGGTTTAAAATCGGCTAATGCTCACCAGAGGTCTGAAATTTCTGCTAGAATGCCTGTGGTCCAGTGCTTTGTCAGACAGAGCCACTTCATTCTCTGCTGTCTCTGCTTCATTGATTGAACCAGGCCCCGGGCTAAGATGACAGCATTGTCCTGCACAGTAAAACGTTCAATGTTTAATCAACTGTTACATATGAGTCTGCCGTGGCAAGGGAGTGGGCTCGTATAAGCTCAGATAGAGTTGAATTAACACGACATTTTACTGCGCGAATTTGTTGATAAATTTATATAAGTACAATCGGCTCATTGCGAGGCCAATTTACTTCAAATTACCCAGGTTTGTACAGGAGGACAAAAGCGCAGGGACATGAACTGTGCGGTTTAAAAAAAGGAAAGCGATGAATTCATTCCTGCGCGGCAGTCTTGCACTGACTATGCTGTTTTCATTTTCAAATCCGCTGCCACGCGACATCTGGAACGAAGCCCGAAGTTGACAAATGTTTCTTTCTTACCCTGTCAGGATTGCAAACTGCCGTCAAACTTTAAAATATACAATTGGGCTTTTAAAAAAAAAAAAAAAAAAAAAAAACGATTTAGATTTGCACATAGATTAAATTCCCTTGAAACTGATTCATGCTGAAGGCGTTAGACTTTATTGCATCCGCCCAGGCTCCAGGGGCTCGCTCATTCCTTTGAATGATGAGTCCTCCGTGTCCCGTCCATGGAAACACGTATACATTCTGCAACAGGTATATCTTACCATACGCCCCGTGCGTAAACCTGGATTAATCACGGTTGCGTACGGTGATGTTTAACTACGCCTTTTGCCAGCAGTTTTTAAGTGACAGTCAAAGCACAGAATGAAGGGTATGTGGCAGCGACAGCGGCCATGGCCTGTGGGCACCCAGCGCACTGCACACCACGCAAAGCCTGCAAGCATAGCCAGAGTCGCATTCCAATCGATCACTGCGTTTCAGCACCGAAATTACTTCCAGCTAAATTTGCAGTGCAGTCCTTTACGAAGAAAAATGTCAATAGCAGGGATTGCTTTGGTTTGTGTAGCCCGGACAAATTGCCCCTGGAATTTTATTTGTTTGGAAATAACAGGCTGTCATGGAAAAATCCACGGGAGCCCCCGGTGACCTGCCAAAAAAAGATTGCGGAGACAGATTTCAATCAGCCTGTTTTTTTGCGCATTCGCTTTCCCCAGAAAAACGCAATCACACAAAAGTTAAATCTTTTTCTTGCAATTGGACGAAGGAAATAAATAAAGTCTAAATCATCTCAATTGCCTCTTTGAGAAGCAGAATGAAGTCACTGGACGCACCAGTCTCTGCTCTGTCTTCCTCCTCCGTCTTCCTCCTCCTGCCAGCATTTCCCTTCGCAGCCACACTGCACCCCTATTGCTGGAAGTGAAAACAAGGATTTTGTATTCGTAGCTTCTGTTGAAGAACTGTCTTTTTTTTTTAGGAAGTTCTACCTTGGAGAATGGTCTTTTATCTCTGGTTATATATCTGCTTTATTGAGGGAGGTGTTTGTGTGGTAAAATGAAGAGGAGGTGGAGATATGTTTAGATTAACTGTGGTGGTTAGGCTGTAAGTAGGGGGTTGCGATCCTTCCCGCCCCCTCTCTCTCTCTCTCTCTGTGTTTGCGGCTGGGGGTGAGTTTTTCTGTGGGGTAGTCTATCTGTGGACCGAGGTATACAGGTTCCAGCAGCGCCATACTGTAGCATATGGGCAGGCAAAACGTGCAACATGGGTCCCACGCAGGGCCATGCTGCGCGGTGGTGGGTCTCCAGATGTTTTGCAGATGTTCAGGGGTTATGTCTCTGTCCGCCTTAGAGTAGAATTAGAGCATTTTAAAATGATGCATGTTGTGCCAGAATTTAAAATCATCTGGTTTATTGAGGGAGGTATTTGTGTGGTAAATGAAGAGGAGGTGGAGATATGTTTAGATTAACTGTGGTCGTTGGACATTGTATTGGGTGTTTTTGTTGTTTTGTTTTTGGTTTTTTCGAGGTGTGCGGATGATCATGGGTGGGTTATGGGCTTACAAGTAGGGGATTGCGATCCTTCTCTCTCTCTCTCTGTCTCTCTCTCTCTCTCTCTCTCTCTCTGTCTCTCTCTCTCTGACACATTCACTGTAGATTCCAGTGTGGCCTACAGTACGGGACGTTTCACATGAGATGTTCAGTCCCTTACGGCTAGAGTCCTCTTTAAAACCACGGCCTCCCGTCCGCTCGTGATTGAGTTCAGCTATCTGCTGCGTGGGAAAAACGCTCAAATTCATGGGCCTGCTGTCAGCGTTCTCATTCATGATTATGTTTTATTGTGGTTTTGTCACAGAAATTCTGTGTACAAAGACTGTCTGACTCTGATTAAGCCGTATCCCAGTAGTAGTCCCTTTGAAATCGAAAACGCTCTGAAGTTATTGCATTGTTTCTGGGGCTTGTGTTTGATTTGGAGAAGCGTAACAGAAGGAAACAAACATGTCGTGTATGTGCTACACCCACACAAATGGCTAACCTTCGCTGTGCATTTGGGTTTGGCCTGAAAATACTGCCTTCTCCACGTCTGCCTGTGGCAATTTACAGTAAAATCAAATAGCACTTCTTCACTTTACAGCTGAACATAATCTAATTTCCTGTTTACAGTAAAATTTTCTTTTGTTTTATTTTTTCCAGGGTAACATTAGTAATCCAGTTACCGATTTCACATTCAAATGATAAACTCTTTAAAAGACTGCTTTTAGATGCTCATTTGTTTGGGTGATTTTATGGTATTCATCACATTTAATTTCCTTGTCCTTTAATGATTAATAAACACTTATAAATTCAAGAGAAAGCCTTGGACTGGTTTGCAGAAGTGCACTGAAAAGATGTTTCAGTGGATAAACCTACAATGTTAGTTTCTTACACCTGTATTTTTAGTTTTTTTATGTTTTGGCTTATTTGAATGAACCTAAAAAGTTTCAGTTGAGAAAACCTAAAAAGAAATATATACACTACCGTTCTGAAGTTTGGAATCACTGAGAAATTCTTATGTTTTCGAAAGAAACTGATACTTTTATTCACCAAGGTAGCATTAAATTGATTTTTAAAATGCAGCCAAGACATTGCTAAGACATTCCAAATTACTATTACTGTTGGAAATAACATATGATACATATGATTGCAAAGCCCCATTTTCCTCATTTTCAGTGGAGAGATGACTCCGGGATGCTGGCCTTATAGGCAAAGTTTTTCAAAGAAAGGCCACTTTTGAAACTGGCAAACAAGAAGAAACCGTTAAAATGAGCAAAAGAACACAAAGATCGGACGGTAGACGATTGAAAAAGAGGACGGCATTGCAGATGAAACTGATTTTTTTGGGAGTACTGTTCAATGAAGCTGCCAGATGAGGACCTGCGAGGCATCTGTTTCCCAAACTAGAGACTCTGATGTACTTGTCCTCTTGAGCTGTCATGCATCTGGGTCTTCCACTTCTCTTTCTGTCCTGGTTAGACCCAGTTTGCCTACTTCTTTCAAGACAGTAGTGCACACCTTTGCATGAAATCTTTTTTTTTGGAAATCTCACGCATGGAATAACCTTCATTTCTCAGAACAACAATTGACTGATTTCCAAGAAAAAGCAGTTTATTTTTGGCCATTTTTAAACCGAAATTGAACTTTAGAAAATGCCAATGTACTAGATACTGTAGCAACTGAAAGAAAGGTATTTTTTTTAACGTAGCTTAATTAAACAGCACGATTGTTTTCAGCTGCACTTAATATAATGTGAGTGCTTTCTCTATTACAAAATTAGCACGTTAGCATGAATACTTAAGGATGAGGTGACAGAATGTACTGTCAGTACACTGGAGTGTAACTGCTGAAAATGAGGCTTTGCAATCATATGTAATAAAGACTGAATTAATAATAAACAGTTATAGTAACAATATAAAAAACGGTTAAAGTAATTTGCAACATTATCAATGTCTTGGCTGTATTTTAAAAAATAAATTTAATGCTACCTCGGTGAATGAAAGTATCAATTTCTATTAAAAAAAAAAAACATGAAAAATTTGTCAGTTATTTTTTGAAAGGTAGTGTAGGAGTAACACATTGAAGTGCAATTTTAGGTTTATCCAATGAAGCACTTTTTTTCAGTGTGGAAAAAGTATTGACGACTGAAAAGCACAAAAAAATGATACAGCCAACAACGACAAATAAAAATCTGCACCACACCATGGTCTGTCACAGTAACGGCTCCAAGGTTTTTGAAGTCTTCCTTTCCACACGACTATAAATTGGCTCTTACTGTCTGCCAACACCTGAACACACAGAGGGTATGCTGCTCAGACCACATAGCACTGCCAAATCCAATAACCCCCTCTGACTCAATAAAGTACTAGTATTTTACTGGCGTGAGAAAAACAGTGATTCGCCAAAGTAATACCTGGACAATTGTAACACGTTTCATTATACGATTTCACTGGGAAATTAAGGCTCAAAATATAGAAATGATGCTGTTAACAGTAATTTTTATTAAAACGTAGATGAAACAAACAGTCCTCCCCACTTCCTTTCCAGCAAAATGTTGGACACTAGCAGGTGGTATTTTATGCCTCTCCTGGAGAAAGAGGCGCATATGGTTGAATTTGTCTGTTTCTGTGATTCAAAGCCAGGAGTCTCTTTGTCCCCTGAGGGAAGTCCATCTACAAAACACCTGGGACTCCGGGTTTAGGCTGGGCAGTGTACCGACCTGGGTCAAACAATTACCGCAGGTATGACGCTAAGGCACAGTGAGGTTGGCGAGCTGCAGTGCGTAGACCCACCATTTTGAAAGCCCTCCTCAGTGGATACGCCATCTAAATGTGAAGGCATTTTCACTCTTCGATACAAGAAGAGTGCGTCGATGATATTTTTCTAATTTATTCGGAATACCTTTATCTTTTAAAACACCAGTAAAATTCCTGCAGATGACTGAAAACTGTAGAAGAAACCTTTGTTTTCACCAATGTTCAGAACAGAATCTTCCTTTTACATGAGCTTTTTCATTTTGTTCAGCAACATGTTTGCAATTATTCAGGGATCTGTAAGAGTGCTTTCAAGTTTTAGCAGCAGCTAAAGAGATAATGGATTTCAAATTCATATTCGATCCAGGTATTTGATTTCATTTGCATTGGTAACTCGTGCGATTGTGGGTCTTGCATGTTTTTACTATACTTTCAAATCAATTCGATTTCTAGCTAGTAGATGTTAGCTAGCTAATACAGGCTGCACACATACATATTACAGAGCTTACCACAGCTCTGTGAACTGTAGTAAAAAAGAAACGATAAAACTTTCAGATTCCTTGTTTTTTTTTATTATTAAGCCTAGACAGATTCCCTGATGTTCAATCTCTGACAGAGGGTCTGGGACACTGTAACTTTTGTGGCTTGATGCATTCTGATCGGTGGCTGCACATCTCTTCAGGCCGGTTTGGCAGGGCTGGGGCGGTTTATCATTTTAAGCTCCCACCCCAGCGGCACGGTAGGCTAAACGGGGAGACAGTCTATTGTGTTCTGTGTAACCACAGCAACCTGCGAGACCGTGTCTGTTTGATCAAATTCCCCGGAGGAGAGGTTCACGTTTACTGTATTAATTGATGTTTTTAGAATCACTAGTCAAATTGTCCCAAGTGGTGTTTTGTCCTTTTCAACCTGAAGAATTAGTTTAAAAATCGCAAGGGACGGCTGGGGCTTGCTTCCTGAGTGTTTCTCATTTAGCGCTGCAGCGCCAGCACGGAGAATGTTCCGGCTATGAACCGCTGCCGCTGATTGGACTCCCACCTTCCCTGGATTGTGACTCGTCAGAAGTAGCCAATTAACTCTCCGTTGGTTTATTGGAAAATCACAGCCCTGGAGTCGAGACACATCTCAGTGCAAGGTTGACATGCTAAGCTAAACCAGATTTTTTTGAGAAGGGAACTTGTTCGTTAATGACAAGAGGTACAGCCCCCCACCCCCCACCACCTACCCCCTTTCATCTTTATTTTAATTTTTAATACCAAAAAAGACGTGAATTCCACTGGATTTGCTATATGATGGTCAGGCCAGAACAGGAGGAGAAAGAGCACTGACATTGGTATAACAAGGCATAACTTATTGAACAAAGCAATTTTTTTTTGTATAAATAGGACTATTGGAAAGGGCATTACAAATATTTCCCTTTTGGCTCCTGCTTATCCTCCCCAACCTTTCCTGACCCTCTTATTTTCCCTTTGTACTCCTCTCGCACTTTCTCTCTCTCTCTCTCCCTCTGTCTCTCTTTTCTCTCCCTCCTTGTCTCTGTGGATATGCCGAGGTAGCCAGGCTTGAAAACCAATTTTGTCATAGCTTCATTGCAGAAATGTCTAATAAGCTAACATGATTCTTTCCATTACGGCCAAGCCGGTTAAAATGAGATTGTAATGTGTTGCTATTGCTGACTGTTACTAGCAGATGTATTTAATAGTGAGGGTTACTAGATGCTTGTAAGTGGGTCGCTCTGGTACGGCTCATGCCGATTGGCTAAGCACCAGCTGTCATGGTGGCCTGCAATTTTCATTCTATTGCAGTTATCAACCGCCTACTCTCGCAGGCATTTCCCTCCTTTACACACACAGCCATGACCGAATTAGATCTGTTTAAGGTGTCGCGGGCGAATCCAAGCCGATTAATTATTTATACCACAAGCTGGTTTTGGAAGGTGGGGGTGGGGGAGGGGGGTGGGGGGGGGGTAGGTGGGTTGATGGTGTGAAGGTGGGGGAGAGCACAGATGGAAAATGCTATAAAATAGGTTGTAGGTGAACTAAGCTGTTTTTCGTGAGAAATGATTTGTGGAATTCGCTGAGGTTACTTCCCTAGCGAGCTTGTAGCAACTTGCTAACGTTATTAAACAAACAAACTTCTGCCTAACTCCAAAGCAGCTATAAATACTTGGGTAGGGAGCACCTTGCCAACACAGGAGTGCAGCTGTCAACAGCCTGTCAGTAGAGCTACGTTACTTCTTTTTATTAGTTGTCTTAGCAAACAGCTTTTTAACAAATTAGAAAATAGTGAATATCAACTTCAGATATCTGCATACCACTGTGATGTTTGTTCACTAGTATAATGATTAAGAGCATATTTTTATTATATGAAATGATCTTCAGCAACAGACAAATTGTTGTGGTAGACATGCTGAAACTAGTGAATATCAAGGTCATTAAACAGTTTTTTATCATGCAAGCATGTTACTTACATGCTTTGTGTAATACTACGAAGTAATACGCAAAATGCTGTTAGTTTGAGCGCTTATATTTTACTTATATTTTTATATTTCTATGCTGGTATTGTGTGAGATGTTGCATATAAGATATGTTTAAGAATAACTGCTTCGGAAATATGCAGTTATATTTAAGGAATGATTTGGTGAAAAAAAAGGTTTTGAAAAGTCTCCAGATTCAGTAGTTACATTGATATATTACTTTATTCTGACAAATATGCAATTGGTGTAGAAAAATGGAATTAAGCAATTTAGTATGACCACACCACTAGATATACAGTATCCATTTATAAACTTTGTTTTCTCAGAGGTGGAGATGCATGCCTTTTTACTTTCAATATTCAGTAAATATCTCCATTAAAATGTTTTTGACTACGTATTTTGATAGAGCCAGTCAATTTTGCCTGACCCAGCCACATATAGTATGTTAATATCACTGCTTGTATGAATTTGTCCAAGTTCTGTAAGTACTTTTGTTTATTGCCATGCAAATACAGCTCTACGTGAAGCATAGAATTCATCATTGATTATAAAAGAGTCAGACTCATTGTACAAATAAATAGAGGAATAGAGCTCTAATTCTCTGTTCTGTTAAATTCAGTATGAAACTGTTTACCTCATATACACACACTGTAGATGTTGCAAAGAAAGTAAGAAGGAAAAAAGTGATATCTGGTTATTTTAGTGGCAACAACAGAATTATATTAATATTAATAAAATATAATACAATTATAATACAGTAATAAGAAAGATAAAAAAACAATATTTGACTTATATTCCTAGCTTCAGTGGTTGCTCTCTCACTCTCCTCCTCTGTGTGGGTTTCTGGGGCTTTCGCCTGCACAGATCACTGAAAGGGCCCATTGGCAGACTTTTATTACTGGAGGGGGGAGGGAGGGAGGGGAGGGGAGGGGAGGGCAGCAAACTCTCATTTTTGTGTCTGTCAGGTTCATTGGAGGCGGGCAGCCATGTGTGAGATCACTATCAGCTGTACTCTCTGAAGCTCGAATGCGCCGGCTACGTGAGACTGGTTTCCACCCCTCAGTGGGCAGCGCTATTTATTCAGAAACTGTCCTATAGTGACTACTGACCCAACCCGGACTATGTGGTCTTTTTATTTTTTCTTCTCTCTTTTGGCCGGCTGGTACTGGGGGAAGCAGTCTCAGAAGCGGCAGCATTCTCTGCCCACTGATTTATTAACCCGGCAGCCTGACGTATTGAGTCAGTCAGTCAGTCAGTCAGTCAGTCAGTCAGCCACTGAATGGCTCTTCCAGTAACAGGTTTTTTTTTACCAGCAGAGGTAGGTTGCAGCCTTGTTCAGGAGTACATATCCTGCTCAGCCCTGGTCTTCTTTCACCCCTCAGAGTCATAGTCAAGCTCACGGTCGAACCCTCTTGCAGTTCAGAGCACGTTCTCGCTCAAGCGCGTCAACAGTTGGATGGCTTTACGACAGCGTCCTGCAGAATTCCAGAATTCTTCCGATGCTTTGGCGAAATTAGTGGATAGGGGCGACATTAGCTCAGGCAGTAAGAGTGGATATCTGGCAGTCGGAGGGTTACCGGTTCGATCCCCCGCCCTGGGCGTGTCGAAGTGTCCCTGAGCAAGACACCTCACCCCTAACTGCTCTGGTGAATGAGAGGCATCAACTGTAAAGCGCTTTGGATAAAAGCGCTATATAAATGCAGTCCAAATTCATTTCTCATCATTCTTTTTAGGACCGTGATGTTGTGGACCAAAAACCAATAACAATCAGGAGTCGACGCTATAAACTCTATTTTCATTCATCCTCAAAAAAGTAAAAAAGTGGGGATCGTCTTGGCAAAGAATAGTTTTTGAATGTTAGACTAGCCTATTGAACGGCAATTATATCATGTGTTTCTGTATCATTTATGAACCACAAGTTCAGTACTGCTATTATTAACTTGTTGCAAAATGTGCCATTTGAATACTTTCTATTTTAACAATGAAAGTCCAGTGAAGTAATATAGTTTTGCATAATAGTGACTTAATATATTGACAAAGACAATCCATCAGTTTTATTCATAATCGTTAAGGAAGTATTATGAGTATTTTAATATTTGTTTTGGTTGTGGCAAATTGGTTGTTTCCAAAATTTGAACAGTGTTGAGCAGGTATTAGAATTAGCAAGAGAACACCTTTGTTACTGCAAGAAGCAAACAATAGTATGAAGACTTTTCCATTCATTAATCAACAGTTCTTGGTACACAGTTATAGGCAATGATTTTGCAATTTAGGCCAGTTTCCACTGATGTGGTTGTAAGTGAATATCAATAGTTGAATCCAATCCTCAGATTCAGTAGACAGCCTCTTAAGCACATCTCCTACCTACCTATATATATTTTTTAAATTAGCTTATGAATGATGGCTGAGTCAACAAGAAAGCTTTTACATCCTTCACTTTTGCATTTATGTTAGTGTTATTTTTGTCCCTTTTGAACTGGAAATATATGAAACACAAGCTGCAGCTGCAGCGTAACGTCCCTCTTTCCTGGGCTGGCAGGGAGAGCACCCAATCACGTGCAGGAGAGCAGGGTGCGGAAAACCCTCCCTTTCACTCCCCTCATCTCGTCCTGTCTCCACAATGGAGAACCGTTGGGCGATCGTACCATTTCAAATTAAAAGGGGCAATGGTGTGCTGAGAATGGACGGGACAGGGATGCTGTCCTTGTCACTCTGTTTGTGTTCCACACCTCCCGTAATAATTTACGGAACTGAAAAAAATGAAACACCCCGGTCATAGTTTATAGAGTAGAAATGCACTAAAAAGTGACAGACAGCACCAATAAATGGGTTTGGTGTTGTACCAGTTTAAGTAGGAAGCAATAAAAGGCTTTGTTTTGAATCTTCAGTACATACCTTTTCCTCATTAAAAGACTTCATTTCCTGGCTGACAGGGCTGGAGTGGTGATTTGGGTGGTCAAATCATTTATTTTCGGAAAGCAGTTACTGCAGCAGGTTATGCATCAGTCACTGAGATGAGAGCCAGCAGAGGGAGAGACGGAGAGAGCCGGGTATTCGATCTTCCGTAAAGCTGCCAGGCAGTGATGGGCCCACTGTCTCCATCCAAGAGCTGCCATATTTTTTCATTTAACAGGATTTCAGGCTGTCAGGATGCAATTTGTATCCAAGACTCTATCTCGGGATGGCTCTCTCACCACATCCACAGGCACCTAATTCAAATACCCCCCCCCCCCCCCCCTTATTTTAGTCTGTCTCTCTCACTCCAAAGGATTCTGAATGATTTTATTAACCGGACAGGAATTAAGTGTGGCTAAAGCATTTCAGGAACAACATCAACACAGCCCGGATATCTCTCTCTCACTCTCTCTCTCAGCTCAAAGCATACAAAGTTACCAACAGTAATAACAAAAATAGAGAAATAAATTAATTTAATTTAAAAAAAAATCTAATTCTGTTATGACATAGACCAAACTATCAGCAGGTGCCATGGTGCTTGTTTGAATAATTTTCAATAAGTGTTAAGAGTAAGTATTGGACATTCTTACATTTGGACAGGTCACACCCAGCACAAGGCAGACCTGTTGACCAGCGCATGGGAGAGAAGAGGTTGCTGGATTGGTTTAAATGACAATAGAAGTGTACTGAGCTATTGTGCAGTATTGGGAGGTCCCTTTATCCAGGTTCAAGGATCAGCGGGCCCTTCTAATGTTAATTCACCCATGACCTTTTCTGCGTAGTTACCGCTGTAGACACTAAACGTGTGCAGCTAATGTAGAACACAGCTGAATGATTTGTCTCCAGTCACTCCAGACATGCTCATGTCAGACCCCTCCTTATCTCACCCCGCTGGCTGCCTGTTACAGCTCGCGTTAAGCTTAAAACATTGATACTGTCCGACAGGGCAACTCCAGCAGACCTCCCATCAATGTTCATCCCCCTACAGCTCAGTCAGATCTCTTTGAGCTTCCTACAGGACTCAGGGCAGTAAATTCCACTGCTATCTTCTGAAGCAGACTGATGGACCCCCCCCCCCCACTTCAGGCTGGCTCTTGGTTCCCCGCCCATCCCCACCCCATGTCACTCCCACCTTTTAGAATAATTGAGTTAACGGTATTTAGGTTATATATTTTTGCATTTCTCTCTTCTTAGGGCTTGTAATCTCTACGTGTTCAGGAAGTGTATTTTTCTTTGTTAGCATAGTTCAGTTGCACACGCGTGTTTTAGTGACGTTGCGTCTACGTTCACGAGTCTGGGAATGCTGCAGCCGGGCCTGGCTCTGATGCTCATGTTAATCAGGCTGATCGCGCGTATGCTTCTCCTTCACTGTGAGTCACTCTGGGTAAGAGCGCCCGCTAAGTGAGTGTAATGTGAATTAAAATGCTCATTCTCACTGCGCAAGGCAGCCTGCTGCTACGAGCTCATCCGCTTACCAGTCTTCTGGTCCCCCGGCCCTTAAAGAAACCGCGTTCAGCGTTGAGCGTTCAGCCTCCACACGACAGCCTCGGAGAGGCCAGACTCCAGCCCGCCCTGGGCTGCTCCCTCCTGCTCCCCGCTTATCCCCCGGAAAGTCTCGTCGTCCAGCCTAAGCAGCCGACGGGGTCCGGGGGCTTCGCGCACGGGCGCATCTATCACTGTCAGCCCTAATGCCGTGTGAAACGGTCCTCCCGCCGCGGCACGCCGGGGGGAGGTGGGGCGGGCGGGGGGGGTTCGTTTTTTTTTTTGTTTATTGTGTTTGCGTTCTGTACTCGCGGCCGCCAGCCCCCGACGCGGCCTCCTGACGCCCGGCTGACAAAAGCGCATGAAAGCAATTTCGGCGCTACACGCGCCTGCCTGTTAACGCCGGGGCGCTGGGACGTGTTCCTCCGGCTCCTGCCACCTTCCCATCCGGGGAGAGATCGCGCGCGGGCCGCGGGAGATCTGCCCGTTCCGCAGATTTTTTACGCTCGCTCCGAAAAACAGGGAAATCACAAATACGGCGCCGGGTTTGTAACCCTCGCGCTTGCCACGCGTCCCCCCCCCCCCCCCCCGAGTGCAGTGTTTATTTTCCAAGTCGCGCCGAAACTTGCTGAAGTGCGGATTTCCATTATGGACGCAGGAGGAGAGGGTTAGCTGGAGCGGCTAGCGGCAACGGCGGCGGGAGAATTCTTCTCGCACGCGCCCCCAACGTCTCCTCCTCCTCCTCCTCCTCCTCCTCCTCCCGAGCGCTCCTGTCTATCCGAGCGCCGGCAGGTCCTCAGGACGGCCGCCTGCCGCGCGCGTGGTTCCCTGAGCTGAGGCTAGCCTTGGCGGCACAAAGGGGGCTGATGGGACGGAGGGAGCAGTAGTGGAGAGAGCCAATGAAAAGAGCGGGATGAGGCTCGCTGAAGGACAGGCAGGCTGCCTGTCTGCGCCTGAGGGAGGAGCCTGACGCTCCGACCCCGACGGAAAGGGCGAGGCAGACGGGCAGAGGCCGGGACACCGCGATTAGCCGGGACCCTGGTGTCACGCCGCTGATGAACGATGAGGAGAGAGTGCGACGCGGACCGCCTCTCCGACGCGCTCCAGTGCCGACCCCGGCCTCCTCCTGAGGAGGAGGGGAAGGACGGGCCTGCGGGGCCTCAAAGCCATTCCCCTCCAAATGAATTCATCTTTCCATATTCTGGCACAGCGGGCACAGATTGTTCTTTTCATAAAAATGATCGTGTCATTTCGGGTGATTTGGCGATCTAATAAAAAGGGCCATGGAGGATTAATTAATTACGCACAAATTAGACAGCACAAGGATCAGGCTACAAGCACTCTGGCGTCCTTCATTTTTCAGTTTCAAATTCAAATCTGTTTTATTGGCATGAAAAGCGCAATGTATTTGCATTGCCAAAATACATAAAAGCAGCACAGTTAATAAAAGAAATAACAATAATAGTGGTGAGTGGGATGGGGGATGTTAATTGTCGATGAAAACAAAACATTTACAATGATGACAAAAATAATGATAAAAACACTACAAACAGCCCAACTTCTCGGTCGGCCCGCCCGCTCAGAGTCTCCAACCCGCCCAATTTTAAAAATAAATACTCGTACGGCGTCTTGAATAAAACTTGAATTAAAGTTTCAAAGAAATAGCGAAAAACTTTTCCACAAGCAACTTTTGAGAATCAGCGTTTTCCTGATTTCCTAGTTCAAACCCCACCCACCAGCAACCCTCTGCATGTCGGACGAACGGAGCCACTAATTGACAGGCTTCAGGTGCAATGACAACCGAGGAAGAGGCGGAGGAGGGACAAACTGCGCCAGCACAAATGAATGTGAATGATAAGCTGAAAGAAGAATTTTTTTCTTTTTTTAAACACCCAATATAACAAAAAATAGCCTAGATTATGACAAGCCATCCAAAGTCTTTTTCCCCCACTCAGTAATATAAAAAATATCCCAATTGGGCGGGAGTCCAATCTGGCAACACAATCTCTACCTCTCTCTGTGTCTGTCTGTCAAACACACTCTTTCTCCCCCATATATTCACTCTCTTCCTCATACACACACTCTCTTTCCCTCACACACACACTTTCTCTCTCCCTCACACACACCCTCTCTTTTATACACACTCTCTCTCTCTCCCATGGACACATACACTCTCTTTCTCCATCTCCCTCACACACAATCTCTCTCTTATACACACTCTCTCTCCCCTATGCACACATACACACTCTCACCCTCTTACACACACTCTGTTTCTCTTTCTCTCTCTCCCTCATACACTCTCTCTCACCCTCATACACACACACACCCTCTCTCACCCTCATACTACACACTCACCCTATCTCTCTCTCTCTCTCTGTATCTCTCAAGTTCTCTCTGACATTCCTCGCGAAGAGGAAGCAGAATATAAAAATAAAGCTGCGCAATTTTTCATGCTGAATATCGTTACCCTCAGTTTGTGTGAATGCAAATGAACAGCATTTATCCAGAATGCGCTCCCTCTCTCTCTCTCTCTCCGCTCAAAAAGGGTTGTCAGCCATTGGGGCTAACGGTAGCACTTTCTTGTCAATCACCTCGCGCACTCCCTTCCAAGGAGCGGATCACAGATTCGGGGCTGATGCCTGGAGAGCCACAGCATCCTCGGGGGTGAAACCCGTGAGGAACGTGGAAAACAAATTTCACTCCCTTCCCCTTCCTGCCACGGGCCCACCGAGCGAGCGCTGCTGTTCTGTGCTTGAGGCCCATGGAGCCTTGACCAGTGGCGTCACTATGGCTGGTGACACCCGGTGCGGTCGACCGTTGGTGTCACCCGATCGTGGTGACCGGGGGGGGAGGGGGGGGGGGGGCTGGGTGCTGGGTGCTGGGTGCTGTTGGAAGTTCATCGACGGGCGGGGGCTGGGGGATTTGTTTGGGGGGGATGTGCTGACAGATGTGGGCTCAAGGAATTGCGAGTTTTGCATTCAAACGACAAAGCGCTTCTCTTGGTCACACTAATGCCGCTAATTAAATTATCAACGGCCAGTAAACTGCTTCGGGTAAATTCAACACGACGCTATACAAAAACACTGCACAAAAAAAGATATTGGCAGTCATTTCGGTGTCGCCCGTCTCTGATGGTGACACCCAGTGCGGTCTTTACCCCCCTAGTGATGGCACTGGCCTTGACTGCTCGCTGTAAGAGCCTGCAACACTGAACCGCCATGTCACAATTCAACCGCAGTGGTCCTTCTTAGTTAATTAGAAGGCCAACAACAGAGAACTCAACACTTAAATACAGGATGTTCAGTCGGTTATATCGCACGGTCATTGATTATCGCTAAAGACCATTAACATCAAAACCGCCCATTCGGAGATGCCAAGCGTTCTGGTTCGTGTTGACTTGCCGTGTTTGTGTGCCCATGGGCGGGAATACCCGGGGTCCCCATCTAGCGTGGTGCCGACCAACTGCCAGCTGCAGTGTTGTGCCGCCCCCCACCCTCGTCCCCCCCCGTCCCACCCCTTAGCCTGTAAGTAATGACGTGTCATTACTTATTAAAAAGCAGAGAGCATGCGTTCATGTGGAGACATTCTCATGGACAGTGGGCAGAGTGAAACACAAGTAAAGAATGTTTTTAAAAAAAAAACATCTGAACATCTTGGTACAAAAGAGCCAATGAGTGCCATGCCCTGTGCTTTTTAATAAGTAATGACACATCCCAAGGGATTGTGGGATGAGCTTTTTTATAAGTTTGTGTACCAACAAGAGAGGGAGGGGAAAAAAAGGGATTTTTCAGCATATTTCACAGGGCCCGAGGAGGTGACATTTTGGCTCTTAGATTCGGAGCAGAAGGGAAATGCGTCGCGCTCATCCGCAGTTCAGGGCTGAGTTCCCTCTGTTCATATCCACTGCACGTGTCACTGGGCCCTAATGGTCTGTGAAATGAAGAGAGGTAACCTCGAACCCTTACACTACAGCACAGCCAGAGGGAAAAAACAGCTGAATTTGTCTGTTTAATTGTAGATATCACAAAACCGCCATTGCACACATTAGTGGAGAGAGAACAAATAATGTACAAATGTGCAAAGAGCATCTCATCACAGTATGTAAGAACTGGTCCCCATAAATGGAGTAGCTTGATTACTCATGCACTTTATAAAGATGTTGAATTTATTCTGCTTGTAAATGCATCTGTGAGGTACCAATGGGATTCCATTCTGTTCCAGAAATAAAATCCATCTCAGGGGCCAGTAGATGCTGAAATGACTCACAGACTTGGTGAGAAACATCACTACTGGGAAACCGTAAGATATACAGTAACTATGATAACATTGTTGCTAAGAGATACACCAGAGCAAATCTTTGCATTCCTGTGTAAAAGCTTTGAAGTCATTTTGAATCTATGCAAGCGAATCGCAACCATGCACGTGTGCATACAAAGTGGTGCCAATCAAATAACACGGAAAGAAGGAACAAAAAACAAATGTGAAAAAACAGCTGCGAGATTCTTCTGACAGTCCGGCACGTACTGTATCCACAATGTGTTATTCTATATTAATGTTAAATTGTTTATAAGCTTTGAATTATTTATCAGCACGTATGTTTGTAAAAATCGGGGTGAAACAGTCATATGAATAATTTCAGGAGTTTGCACCCCCTGGGAAACGTTTGCAGGAATAATGAAAACATCCATTATAAGTCAATGCTTCGCCGTTTTCCAGGTTGCAGCTGGTTAAAAACGGCATAAAAACAGGAATGTAATCTTTGTACACACACACACACACACACACACACACACCTATTGCCTACTCCTTTAGGCCTGGCAGTGTTCGCAGGTCTGCTCCATGTATGCGTGATAATGTATCTTTGCATTATGGGATGGAGGCAGCCCCAGAGAGGTGCTCCATTGTGCTGACAACACTGTTGCCATGAATATTTTGTAAGGTACTGCCTGTTACAACCTTCAGAATATATCCTTTTCAGCCAGGGGGACAAAGGCATATTGTAAAATCAGACTGACTGCTCTTCACAATTTATTATTTCTCCTTTTATTGGGTGGCTTCTCAGGAAGTTGTTAATATAATTGACCATGAAGGAAATGATCAAATGTCTGTGGTTTAGAACGCTCCAAAATATGTTTTGTAATCATTCCGCAGTACTCCTTGTTATACGCATGGGTAGTTTGAAAATTAATACACTGTTGTACGCTGTTCTTCCTGATATGCAGGGGCAGATGGGAAATTAATCTTGCCACATTCCTTTTTGATATGCGAGGGCAGGTAAATTAAAGCTCTGTCATGTTCTCGGATACCTGCAACTGTCCAAGCTAATTTAAAAGAAAAGCCCAGAACTGCAGGGGTCTAGACGTAGTATGATTTGATCAAATCCTATTACACCCTGGGAAATTATTCTCTAAAAGTCTCAATGTTCCTGCGGGCTGACATACAGGTACACTGCAAGGCAATTTGTTCTGGCATAGTTTTCTCTGGATTGCTGCGTACATCGCTAATACACATGAAATGACAAAGCGGACCCCAGGAAAATATTTTGCTGGCCCCGGGATATTTATTTTAGATTGTTTCACGGTTACAGTCAGTGCACAGCGCAACGTACGCGACGGATCCCGTGCTGGATTTGAACCGAGCAGAACATAATACGATGATGCGGGTCCCTCCCAGGCTGGCACCAGAGCACTGCTGGAGGCTGCAAAGCTAACGCCTGTGGAATTTAACAGCGCTGGTGAATCCAGGGACATTCACAACATTTTACTGTATCTTTTAAGTTAGGAGATCAGGCTCAAAACACAAGCCTCCTTCCCAAAAATAAAATAAAATAAAATAAAATGTATCTCCCCATTGTGGGGACCAAATGTGCAAAAAATAAAGAGATCATTCAAGGAAGGAGTAATCACCCGTGAAGGAAAACAATTAGCGAAGAATTATGGAGGATGAACGGCAGTGTGAACCGTGATGGGAACATAGAAGGCAGCCCCCCTCTGAATAAAGCCCATTAACTTTTACAGCATAATCAATTAACCATATCAGACAGCCTGGCACACGCGCGCGGAGGGGGGGCAGCCGGCCCGGGGGATGCTGGGGGGGGGACGCCCGGTCTACCTGAGGAGAACGAGGGCGGTCGCCGCTTGCCAACTGCTCCGAACGAGGACCCACGCCCGTGTTACATTTGTGTTGTTTACCGTTTGGGGCGATATTCCAAAAGCGGTAAAGCGCGCGGCAGCAGCGACTGCAGGATGTCTGCATGGTAGAGTCGGACGCAGCTACGCGATAGAGACTGATACGTGCTTTCATAGCCGTCTGGAGGAAATAAGCCATCTGTCCATTATGCAGTCGTACTGGACTTCACCATGCAAATGTCCTGCATTTGTAACATCAGGTACCGTGAAATTACCCCAAGTGCACAAGATACCGTGACGTGCTGTGCAGGGTTTTTGCATAACGGCTGCAAGAGGCACCTCAACGTAAGGAAGGCTTTCGATTGGCAGGGTTGTATGGTCTCATAGCAAAAGAGTGACTCCTCTGGCCAATCAGGTGGCTGTACTTTGTCTGCGCCAGCTATACTCACACCATGCTCCCTCACACAGTACATAGACTGCACAAGGCATCTTGGAGGTCTGTGGGTTGTAGAGATATAGTGGGCTGCACATGCTTGCCTGCTCCCTCTGGAATTTGCAGAGGAGATGGCTGTGATGATATGGGGTCATGAATTCAGGAGGCATTCCAAACTGGGAGAACGGACAAAACTCCGAGAGAAAGCTCAGTTTTAAAAGATTGTTTATTACTTATGAGCAGCGACCATGGGTGCTAAATGCATACTGCTGCTAGCTTTGAGGCTATGCGCTTACCAGAGAAGAACTGCTGCCCTGCTATTGAGCTAATGTGGTTCACGGTGCTATCGCGCTAACTAAAGGTCAGGTCTGACGAGTACATTAAAGACATTAATTTGCAGTTCGTTCGAAGCGGCCTTGAAGGGCAGGTTCCGATGAGCCGTAACGCGCGGAGTGACAGACAGCAGTAAGAGAACGGCGCGGTTACATCCTGCTAATGAGGTAAATGAGCGTGGCGACAGTTGCTGTCTGACTGCGGAGCACGCGCTGTCTACGAGTGCCTCAGCCCAGTGAGGCCAAAGTGCCCATTCTCCACCCAGCACTCTCTCAGTCTATTTGAACGAGCGTAAAGCAAAACTTGGCACATCGAGCTTAGGAGATAATTAGGTTATTTATTTTCTGAACATGTTTCTGAGAGGGCATCCGGGAGCAGTGTCTAAATCTGAATATTTAAAGCAGGGGAGCACACATCATTGTGGTCCACACAGCCTTGGCTATTATAATTTAACTACAGTTTAACCGTCCTACCCATATATAGTAACATGGAGCTTTGAATAAAATGCAGTAGTTCTGTTATTAAAGAACAAAGCAGGCATTTGAAATCTATTAATTATTCATATTGTAAGGTAGCGTTATCTTTATGGTGTTATATTAAGCCATGAAGGTGAACAAGTAAAGCATTAGCATGCTGGCAGTGATAATATGAAGTCACGCCATTTCATTTCATTTCTAAAGAAACTCAGCTTGGCCACATTTCTACAGATGTAAAAAAAATTGGTGGCCTAAGAGTGGTCCATAATCCATAGGGGAAGGCCATGGGGGAGACTTTATGGGCAAACAATCTTCCATGCCACTCCAATGGAAACATGGCAGAGAGGAAGTCACGACCAAGAAAGGCACTGTAATGTCAATACATACACATCAACTTTATTAAGGAGGCAGTGGCTGTTGTGCTCAGACTGTAAACTGGTGGGCCCAAACTGGGCACAGAATTACACAGCATCTATGAATAAACAAATTAGCATGGCTATCACAACAAATGTCATTTCATATCCAATACTGCCAAATGTTCATTTTACACTTGCTCTTATCATCACAGTTAAAATTACCTTTCAGACTGCTAATACCTTACGGGCCACTTTCAACCAAATGAAAGATGATTGCCGCGCATAGTGCAGGTCTCCTGTGCCGTGTTCCAGATAGATTAGGCAAGGCGGGATGTCGACCCTCCGAAGCAATACAGAACTAATGTATTAATGATATTATTATTATTATATTATCACGTTGATTTGTCTTTAAAGCTGTCATATCGGGGGCCTCCCGGTGGCTCGCGCCGTAGAGACGTTTGTTTGTTGTCATGGAACTGGGTTGTTGCCGTGCCACTGGGTGACTGAGTTCCATTGCTGGCTCGGGCCCGAGGTCCGCATTTGGCGAGGCAACAATTTTCTGAGCCTCATTTACCTCATAAAATCACAACGCAGCTCCGCTATCCTCCGTTAGCAGGGATGAGCGCGAGAAATGTTGAAAAGAAATTGTGCCAGAAATAAGGACTCATGAAAGAACTTAAAAACTTTTTATCTGTAAATGTTGCTGCTTTTGTACACACTCGAGCTGTGGTGGAAATGTTTTGTAAATCATAGATACCGGTCTGAAAGATAGTAGTCTTACGTGAAAAAAAACAACTCCGGCTCTGTTCACACAGGAAACTGACACTGGAAACTGCCGGAACATTTAAGGCTTAAGACACTTATATATGAAAGGGGTTTTATGTTAGTGGGTTTGCTTTTGAACAGGGGTGCACACTAACGGAACAGATGAGACGGTAGCCATTCCGAGTCAGTGTGATTGACAATCTAATGACCTTTCCCGGAGTGTCTACGGTGGCACCCGTGCAGGCCAATCAAATTTCTCTGGGGGCTAGTGTCACCACATGCCCCTCCCTGGACACGCCCCTGTTCAAGGGCCTTCAAAAATAGCCAGAGGGTAACTTGAGGCCCGTAAGATAAGGACACCTCCAGTGGAAGGCTTCATACAAATGAGACTACAAGAGGTCACATGGGCTCATTCAATAAATTGATGACATTCTGCATGAGTGATCTGGAGTCAGCCGCGATGTTCTCCTTCACCGTGCACCACCTGATGTGCATGCGGGAGATCAAGCCAGTCAATTGGGGGATTGGCGCTTGACACTGACAGAGCAGCAAGTAATGCCTGAATGTACGGCTTCCCAATCCATTTAGCCCAAACCAACATTGTACGGTATTTTAACCATAGCCAAAAAATCAAACCAAAGATTCTGAGTGAATGCACAGATGAAAAAAAGGGGCCCTGTGCTCCAAGAGCATGAGCTTCAAGCACCGTGTGTTTGTTACACGAGACGAGGAAAGACAGAAGACAAGGTTGTGAAGATGGACTCATGAAAAGAATGGATATTAGGTCAGAAAGCAAGGCTACTCTCTGGAGTATTAATTTAGGTTATTGCGCCGTAAAAGCTGCTGTACCACTTTGTAGATTGCCTCAATCGATTGCGCCCATTTTGCCACCGCCACCCACCGGCCCCCGCCCCCACCCCCGCCCCCAACCGAGTGTTTGAAGGACAGTCCGTTTCCGTCAATCACAAATCTACATCGCATCAAACTTGGGACACGGACGACAAAGGAGCGAAAAGCCAACCCAAGAGCTAAGACCCTCTTGCACACGCTTGTACTGTGTACGGCTTCCAAGATGTTCTAACTAAAGCACTAAATAACAGAATCCTTCCATCAGCGTTCTGGCTCAGCGTGAGAGAAATCAGTGGAAATGAAAGCGTGCCGGGATTAACGCTTGTTAAGAGAAAGGAAATCCTTAATTGCCTTGTATTTTGCCAACTCACAATGAGCCAGAATTGCTAATCTGTCGCTTAGGGTGAGTGTTACGTCTGCCATGTGTCTAAACAAAAAAAAAAAACCATACAATTCTGAGAAAAGGCATTCCGAGATTTGAAAAAGAGGGCTGAAGAGAAGTCGATGCCGCTGCTGTGATTTTTTGAGAAGCGCACGACTGACTGCCTTGACAGCAGCTGAGGCCCCCTCTTCAGCACAGTCCACCATCGGGGTGTCACTTCTGCGGCCCCTTGAGGGATGCATTTCATTGCAAACAGAAAAGTACCACTACGGATAAAGGATGGACACATAAGTGCAAGCAAAAATGTTAAAAAAAATTTTTTTTAAATGCACCTTCAACAATAAATTCAAGTGTATTGGTTGGACCTTATTATTTTCGGTGTAGATGCATTTCCTACATTTTACGTGTAGTGTATTGTGTACAAGCTTGGCATTGTTCCACCAGTTTATTCTTCCACTCGCAGCCCGTGGAGATTTTCATTTTTTATTTCATAAAGGGAAGAATATGAATAGCCCTGCGCTCTCTCCGTGACACTTCTCCCTCTCTTGGCCTTGATAATATCTCTTTTTTGGCAGTCGTTTTTATTATCGCCGCTTCGGAATGCCTAATCGTGTTTGTAGGCCCGTGCAATCGCTGCGGCATCCTGAGCGTCCTCTAGTCCTGACTGGTGCGCCTGTTGTGCAGTCCCTCCCCAAACAGCAACGTGCCCCGCAGTGCACCTCTCTGCAGGACTCTCGGGCGCTGTCATGGCCTGGGATTTGATTCTGGTGTTTTAGCCACATCACTGTACCAACTGTGGACTGAAGGAGGGTGCCTCTTCTTAAAAGACAGCAGTACCATTGGAAGTTTGTTTGGCTGTATTTTAGTAAGGCAAGTGCATATGGCTGAGCAAAGTGCTGCAAAATAAAGGACTTTGCTTCATTGCACTTTTCTGAAAATGCTCCTGTTAGCCATAATCATTATGAGAACACCCCCTTGGTATAAGAGTTTAGCTTTTGGTCCATAAAGTCAATGAGTTGAAATGGTACCGAATTACAACAGGGAGATCTCCCATCTGTGGATGGCCTGGAAACGAATAGCTATGTGGCCAGATTTGAATTATGGTGGAAAAGCTCATCGTGTCTGAAGGAATGACTGCTTTAAAATCATCGGATATAATTTAAGAGCACGAGAGTAGCACAGCTGCCCGATCCTCTGTGTCATATTAATTGCAGAACTCCTGGCACACGTTAAATGAGACTGGGAGAAATGGCAGTTGCATAATCTTTCACAGAGGAAGTGAATCGTGCTGGAACAGTGCTCCCATTTCTCCGTTCCTGCTGACGTCAGGCAGGAAGCCTCGAACGCCCCCGCCAGCCCCGTGAGTCTGGCGGCCTGCAGACTGAGGGCGAACGACTTATCGTCCTTCCACACTCGCAGGCCAAGTGAAACAATATCTGGTTAACCTTCTCAAGGTAAGAGAGGGAAAGAAGATTGATGCGGGGAAATCTAGTTCTTGCGCCCGTAAACCTCTTGTTTAAACGACCCTTCGACAGGATAACACGTTTTGATGAGGAGATGTGGCCGGGAGACGGCGTCCTGGTCTTTGCCTCCGCGTGGCGAGCGAACCTTGATGCGATTCTTCCCCTCTCCTGCGCAGCTTTCTGCAATTACTCTTCCGCTCTGTCCACTCGGCGGATATAATTCCCTGTCCCTGCCGCATCACTCCTGACTGCACACTTCACCCGCTGAGGTGGACGCTCACATCCCCATCGCTCGCACTTCTGTCCCCTTCTGTTCCATTAACTTGGTCAGATTGGCCGTTTTGGCTTCAAAAAATTGCTGTTCGCAACAGTACTTACGTTCGCTGTTGTTCCTCTGGCTTTCTCAGATCTAGTCAATTCCTTGAATTTCAACCCAGTAGGAGTTATTCAGAATCTTGAACATAACATTTCTAAATCTTAATTTTGCACCTTGGATTTTATTTTCATCTTTTTATGGACAAGTACATTTGCTTTAGGCTTACCCAGTATTTTATTTTTCCAAAATCTTACTACCCTGCACCCAGTCCACATTCCTCTCTGCCGGCATGTAGAAAATCTTGGGGGGGGGGGGGTGCTGTTGGATTTTGTCGATCGTTATGCATTCAAACGACAAAGCGCTTCTCGTCACATTCATACCCCTAATTAAATCATCCGGCAGTAAATGCATTGTCATCCCTCTGGGTGCATCGCAGATAAAGTGGCCTGTACACATTTTTGAGTGCCGTGAGTAATCAAACTTACTTTTCCCTGTATTGCACGGAATACTTTGCTTTATTACATAAATAATTCGTAATGACCGAACGTGAAGTGTTAACAGAAACTGAACAAAACTACACAATGCACAGACTCGAATCAGGTCGCCGGTGTAACCTGCCACCATTGTTTGTGTTCTTTGTTCACGTGGTAATGATTTTGGCCCTGATATAGAGTGTTGTTCTTTATTTTCAGCACCGAGAGGAGTTTAACCTCTCCCTACTGGGTTATTTTTCATTGCGTATCGATCTCTTATTGACAGCGGCCACGGAGGCTCCAGATAACTGGGGGGCACGATCTCTACTTTCACTCACAGAACCAGCCAGCTGATGGGGGGGGGGGGATGCTTTGTGTGGTTGATAGACTGGACTACTGAGAGAGAGAGAGAGAGAGAGGAGTGAGAGAGAGAGAGAGAGAGAGGGAGACGGATGAGAGAGAGAGAGGAGTGGAGAGAGAGAGAGAGAGAGAGGGAGACAGAGAGAGAGAGAGAGAGACGGAGAGAGAGAGAGAGGGAGACGGAGAGAGAGGGAGAGAGAGAGAGAGAGATGGAGAGAGAGACGGAGAGAGAGAGAGAGTTCTCCTTGGAGCCTCAGCATCAGAGCATTTGTTTGCTTGCCAGTTGCCCTTATCCAAACACTTGTGTACTGCAGCACATTCCCCGGTTATACCACCTTGATAATTTCTGAAGTCATTTGGTGTAAGTATCCCACTAAAAGGAACAGTAGCAGTAATCTGCAGAATCAAAACAGTGTCCTTCACCTGATTGCGTTATGTCTACCCATGTTATCTGCTGTGGCATACTGTTCTCTGGAGTTAACTAAATCAGCTCAATTCTATCCCTTTTTACAGGTCCATGGATTGACATGTTAGGAAAAAACTTACTTGCCAATGGACCAATAGGTGTTCATTTATTGCAGCATAACAAGCTATTTTTCTGATTTCTCACAAAAATTAAACATTCAACAGATTTTAACAGGGATGAAAATATTACACCATGCTAGATTTCAGTACATATAGGTGAGTGAACTGAGTTGCAACCTATAAGAGTGCACACTGGCTAGACATGTTTTGCAATTTGAATGCTGTCATACAGGCCTACATAACCAAACTATTTTTAGTATTCCGTCATAGCAACAAGACAAAGCCAACCATAGCCCAAAGGTAAGCCAATACAGTGGTTAAAAATACAGCTCACTGAATAGTGAAATAAATAAGAGGTTTTTTTAAATTTATTATACCACAACATTCCACTCTTGATATCTGTGACTAAATATGGAATAAATATACATTCTTACCATTGGTTTTACATGTACAAGATTCAGTGGTCATTTATTGTTTTGAACAATCTGTTTGAGGAATATACAAATAGAAACATACAAATCGAAAGCTAGGGTCGGTATTTATCACGGCCACAAGCAAAACCCCACTCGCTAAATGGGTGAGGATTGGCCAGATTTGGCATCGGCTCAAAAGGGGTTAATAGGCTACTTTTTCTGTCTAAAATTCTATGTTGAAAGCAAGTTTATCGAGCCATTTCCATGTTTGTCTTGCCTCAAGCTTCCGTAGTTCACTGCAAGTTCATTCCAAGTCTAAAATGTCTTTGAGATGTAGCTGAAACACTAGATGGGATTTCTATTACATTTAGGTATTTACATTTAGATTCAGGGATTTATAAGATGCTCTTATCAAGACCAATTTACATAAGAGCATGCACAGAGTCTTAGGCATTATGCAGAGCTGAAGCAAAATCATCAGGGTTGCTGGTAACTGGTAGTAGTTAATACAGAAGCTACTAAAGTTCATTAAACTACCTATTGAGTATTACAAAGTCAAATTAGAAGGCTGGCTTTAGGTGCAACAGAATTTTTAAAAGGTGTGTTTTATAACAACAGTCAAACTATATATTATTTTGATTACTACCCAAGAAAACAGAAATATCAATATATGGATGTTACAGCATGCAGTTAATTCTTCCGTTCATTTTTTAATGTTATAACATGGCTGATATACAGTAATGTTAGTAGCTAATGCTGGCTTCGCACAGAAAGCTCAGATAATTAAAAGGTTGTTCACCATGTAGCAAAGATTAATTCAGGGCACGTCGTCACTCTGTTTTACCATTCTGACATATTATGAGCACGTCACCGAGCTAGCTAAGCTCAGCAGATCAATAATATCTGAATATTTCATACCTGGCATTGCATGTCCAGGCCTTTGGTGCTGCAGACACCAAATTTCCACTGAGATGCTATTTCAATTCAACCTTGAAACATGATCTTACACTGGTGATTATTATTAGTAGTAGTAGTAGTAGTAGTAGTAGTAGTAGTAGTAGTAGTAGTAGTAGTAGTAGTAGTAGTAGTAGTAGTAGTAGTAGTAGTAGTAGTAGTAGTAGTAGTAGTAGTAGTAGTAGTAGTAGTAGTAGTAGTAGTAGTAGTAGTAGTCGTAGTCGTAGTCGTAGTCGTAGTCGTAGTCGTAGTCGTAGTCGTAGTCGTAGTCGTAGTCGTAGTAGTATTACATATTATGTTATAATAATGTTATTCCCCATGTACTCCCCAATTTGAAATGCCCAATTGTAATTACCAGTTCTCACTGCATGCTACAACCTCCACTGGCCATTGGGGAGGGTACATAGGAACACGTGTTCCCCCGTGAACCACGTGATGTCACCCACCACTTTTTAGTACACCATAGTTGTACTAAAAACACAGAAATGAGTCAGAGGACATTTCACATGCAGATCAGCAGTTGGGCTTATGGGCGCCGCCCTGTTGGCCAGTGGGGGGATACTGGTGTGTAGACCATGGTGCTAACATTGCAGCTAACTGAAATCTTCCCATGCCTCGGGGGATGTCAGCCACTTGCACGGTCCAGATTTGATACCAGACCACAGGGATACACAGTGGCATATTAAGATCAATATTGATGTAGTGAGTAGCCATTGTGATGCCTAGCAATGCTATCTGGAGCTAGGTAATCTGTTTTAGGTATTAATATATTGATAGAGAGCTTGCAACTGATACAGATATCCACAGAAACAAAGAACACTGGCTTAAGCTAGATGTGAAACCTCACTAAGCATTAAAATGCTAAGCCTATTAATGCTTCTTTCTGTTTACTAAGACCATAACATACAAGCTCTATTAACTTTTGCTGCTACCTACCCTGTTAACCAGTGCTATATAGCACATACCCATCATACCTATTTTTCCATATAACAATATAATTCTAGTTCAAATTGCTTCTTTCATTGCTTCCAAATTGATAGACATGTCAAATGTGTTTGGCTTGCACTGAACAAAAACAGATTGTTCTTGTTGTGACAGAATAAGGCTACAAGGACACGCTCTCCCCTCCATCTCTGCATATCAAAAGGACTTTGAATTACTTCTGTCACCGAGGAAGATTAATGAATGGTGTTGAAACTGCTTGTAAAGTATAATGCAACATGTCAGCCTTGTGTCACTCTGAAAAAGATTTTGTTACAAAGCCGCTTAATTCTCAACAAAGTAAGATGTTCTTCCTAAAACAGTACAAACTTTCTTCAACGTCTTTTTATTGCTGAACGTGCTGAAAAATACTGGTTACCCTTTTAAGAACTAGAAAGCAGTGAGTGAATAGAACACTGACAGAAAATACAGAATTTATAAACACATAGCTTTTTACTGAATGTACAGTATGTTGTATTATCTTAGCACTTCACACACACACACATTTGCATGCTTTGTTCAACAAGACCTTGGTCAAACCGTGGAATAATACACCTTTCATTTGCATTACAATAGTAAACGTTGAGGTGAATCTGTGCATGTGCCATTTGTAAGATTCCAGGGGGGTTTTGTCGGCAAGATCCACCAGTTGAGGACTTGGTCTCCCCTGCTGCTGTGCATCCGCTATCCCGATCAATCCAGAGAATAGGAGGTTTCGAGTGTGAACATTTGGCTTCTGGCTCAGTTTGCATTGGATACATGCAGTGTGTTCCATAGGGGATAACAAGCAACATCCCAATCAATGTCGCCAGAATAGCATTGCAATTTCTGATCTGCGTTTGTAGCAACATTTTCAAATGAGTGGCAGAAATGCATCGGTGACTAAAGGCAGTGGGAAAGGCACCTCATTTAAATCAGGTTCCTATTTACAAACCTGGCTCATATTAATAATTTTAAGACTGTAGATGTTTATTTGCTCCTTTGTCCACTACCTCTGTGGTGTACTCTCAATATCTTCATGTCAGAGCTGTTTTACGTAAAAACTAAGTCTCTATTTATTCTCGCAAAAACTCGCCTTACTTTTTCACCTTCCCATTATAAACAAATTCTATGACAGATGGAGAACATTGAGGTTGTGAAAAAATGAGAATTAAGGAGCGGAATAAAATCAGTAACATTTTCTGGTCATTTTTAGTGTATCCCTGTTAGTGATTTCACCTTGTGACAATGTGATATAAAGACGCAAAAGCTTGACAGATTGCATCTGTTTTCTTTGACAGCTAACAAAAATAGCTCTGATGTATAAAGTTAACCTCCGACACTGTATGTGGTACAACCTCCTGAGAAAATATAAAGTGATCCTTCATACTCAGCCTTCGAAAGCTGGCAGCGAAGAGGATAATCCAGACCCATCTAAACGTAGAAACCAAGTTCCTTGGTGGAGGGACCTTCATGAAAAGACTACCTCAGTTCCAAAGTTTCAGATGTCCCAACCCCCAGACCGTATCTCCCTCGGGCTTACCTTGCGTCTTCCTCTCAGTGTGCGTTGCTGAATCACGGCGGGCTTTTAGCTTCAGTTGAAGCCTCTCTCTCTCAGCGAGATCTCGCTCATCTCCGTCCGTGTCAGCCAGAACAGCCAGCTTTCATCTCAGCTTGCATGAAACACACTGACAGCTCTCACCCCCCTTGTTAATGCCACCTGTCGCCCGCAGTGTAGCGTTACAGTACAGTCTGGGTGTCAAATCGTAGCCTTTAAGACGTGATGTCGGCGCCCAGATACATTAGCATCTTCGTACTGTAACATGGTTTTGGTGGCGGAAACTTCGCCATCCTTCTCGAGACCTAAAGAAATTTGAGCATGATGGCTTGGTTTCTGTGCGTTCACATGGTTGCTTCAAGGGGTGGTTCTTTCATTTGGGGCTGGAGACAATTTAAAGATCTGGGACAGGTGACTCACTAAATCAGACAATAGTCTGATGTGTTTGCTTCTTGTCCTGAGAGCTTAGATTGCCAGGCCATGCCCTCATGAATGAAAATAAAGAGAAAAATCATTGTTATTTCAGTGTTGAATATCAGGGGTTGATGACGCACAGATTATTGATGCACAAGTGGATCCAATTATACCAATTCCAGGTTTGGATTTGTGAGAGTGTGTCTGCTTTCTCGAGCATGTCTATTCTTGTACGCCGTTAATGTTCTGGGCAACAACTTTTTTTTTCCACTTGCCCTGGCAATTGTTTCAGCCATCATACTAACGATTGGACAGAGGAGCTTGACCAGCACAGTGTAATGATTTCTGCGAAATACAAGAAAGGCAGTTCACACTTTGCGCGAGCCATTGCGCTCATTTATTAATGCCAAAAGAATGCAGCTCACTCAGAGCTCAAACAGAGGGAAAGCAGAACTGGCAGAATAGGACCACAAGCACTGTGACTGTATGCTCATTTTATACCCAACTTGAGGCTCATAATGTAAATGTAAATCCTGGATTAGCTACACGAAGACAGGGAAGTAAAGACACATGGACTAGTAAGTAAGACAATGTCAGCATGGTGCTTAAACCTGAGATTAGCAAGACCCCCTAACCTACGAAAGGCATCATTAAGCGCTGGAAAGGAATAAACTCCTTTACCAACATGTACATAAAGTATACACAAGATGCGGTGGCTACCTAGTTAGCCAGCCACAGCTACAATAGTCATCCATATACAGGGGCTGGACCAGGACCTACACAGACCCTGGGCAATGGCATCCCTACAGTAATACTGTCGAAATCTTGCAGCGTTAGATGCAGCAATCAAAATGATCAAGCATACAGACAAGATGAAGGATGGTCAATTTGACCGTTCATGGCCATTTAAGGAAGTGTTTATATATTTTTTTTTCCTTATGCAATATTGATACTCAAAATTAAATCAGAATTTTCAATACGTATGTTTTGGAAAAGTCACAAAGGGGCAGCCATATGAATTTTATGGGGGCAGGTTTGTGAACCTCCTCTCCACAGTCAGACATCCAAATCTGGATATGGAGGTACCTGTCATGAACAAAATTAACACCAAGGACTTCAGGAAGAAATCTTCAGAAATGAAGCATTAATCATAGAAGAAAAGAAACAGGCCCCAACTACAGTCCACAGTGATGAGAGATTGAACAAGAATATTGAACTAAAATGTACTGTTCCAAAGAGCTTGGAACTTGGAATTTGAATGGTGGAGAAGTAGAAGAGAGATGAAAAGAGTTAAGGCGACAGTCTGTGTCTTTTAGATCTAGGAAGGACCAGTGGCTTTGTGCATTATTCAGACCATCAGGGGTAGGAGCATTCTTGCTGGATCAGAAGAAAAAGCCAACAAATTATTTTAAAGCCAAATGGCCTCAACTTATAAGAAAGGATAAAAATTCCTAGATTTCTCCCTGCCTTTTCCATGTTTCCAATGAGCTAAACAATGATGAATGAGAGAAGATGCCCTTTGCTCAGATAAGGTGAATTCTTGAATTCATATTGGGCTTACTGGTGATTCTTACAGAATATACAGTCAACTCCATAATATTTGGGACAAATACATATTTTTTCTTGATTTGGCTCTGTACCCCAACATTTCTGTTTTGTAATCAAACAATTCACATGCGGGTAAAGTGCACATTCTCAAAAAAATGTGTCTTTGCCCCCAAACATTATGAGGCTCACTGTCGAATGCCAAACAAATTTATAATTTGACTTTAAACACGTTGTCCTGGACCTCATCTGAAAAGGCCAACAAATAATTGAATTGAATTGTTTTTTTTCTGCTTGTGCCCCGAAGGCCAAGCTTGAATGCTTTATTCTGGGGCCCAGTTTTAGAGAGGGACACCCAGAACTGAGGGGGAGCACCAGCAAGATTAGCTGAGCTCTGCCTGATATAAATTGTCCTGGCGCTGGGCAGTTTGCCACAGTGAAATCCCCGAAGCAGGTCTGATTCATGAGCAAAGCCAAGTCCAAACTCTAAAGTTCGGTCAGTCCAAAAGTAAGCGGTGCCCAGCTTGACACCAGCATGCTCAATAACTCACTGGGAACTTCGGAGATGATTGACAAATGTGTGCAGTAGTGTATTGAGCCGGGCAGAGGTGTATTAAAACTAAAATCAGTGTCTGCTGACACATGCATCGCATACATCTTTGAGCTATGATCTCTTATAGTGTGGAGCATAGTGCAGGCAAGCCCTCCCCACACTTTCAGGGGAGGGCCACAACTGTCACTTTTGACAGTTGTGCCTAAGAGGAGGGTGGTTTATTGATTCCTTCGGGAGTTATCAGCAGTGTGCACACGGGGAGGGGAAGGGGCTCCTGCTTAAAATGTACACAGTGTGTGATGGCATGGAGCCTTTGGAAATGCAGCCGCTCTTCGTTTAGCGTAGCTAATTCCAAGAGCCTGTCCAAAACTCTAAGAACAAAGGAGATGGACTGTAATTTTCAAGAGATATGGTGAAAAACATGTCAGTTGTGGCATTGGTTAATAATATGGCAGGGTCTGGATTTCATATCAGACTGTGAAGCCCACCGGCATGGTGTTTTTCCCTCTCATTTTTGTGAGACAGAGATTCGTGACAAGGAGAAAGTTTAACAACATTATGAAATTGTGTTTTCATTTTCAGGAAACAAATTTCCCACGAGTCTAATTATCACGATGAACAGCATTCCCATCATTCATGTGTTGCGACATGGAATTAATTTAATTGGGACCTTTGGCCACCCCAGGAAAGAAGCATGCACTGATAATTATACATATGAATGCTCTAGTACTCTTTAATGAAATAAAATCTCATGCAAACATGAAGGATGAGCTTCATATATATTTTTTTTTTTTCAAAGAATGTCAGGACTTGTTGGATATACAGTTACACCACATGCATCCCACATAAAATACAAACACAAAAACTGCATGACTGGATTTTGGTTTGTCAAGTTAAAGCCAGGTGAAGGTGCAAGATGTCTTCTTTTTTTTTCCTTTTTTTTTGAACCAGAGGCAAAATTCAGCGTAGGAAAGATTATTATGGCCCGCTGTTCCTGCCTGGCGTCAGAGCCCGTAATTACATCCTACCCTTCTTGAGAGGGAGCAGAGTGTAACTGTTGTTTTCAGCAGCGAGAGCATGATTGGATCCCCCAGGTACGGGGGGTTTTTGATCTGAAAATAACAAAACAAAAGGCTCTGTGGAGGACTTCAGAGTGCGAAAATCCGCCGGTGTCTCAGAGCCCCTTGTAGACGTCTCCATCCGAACCGGCGGAGGCAGAAAATAAGCAGCCCGGATGAAAATACACAACTTGAGAACGTCTCTGTCGAGCCCTCCTTTCGATCTCGCAAAAAGCCGCAACCTAAACTCTCTTTGTTCAGCCAGCCGCCGCAAAACGCACGAAGAAAGTGTCTCTCTCTGTTTAACATGCAGCGCTCGCCAAGGCTTATTTGATTTATCAAAAGAAAATAAATCAACACTTTGAATTTTTTTTGGAGGGGGGGTTTATTTTTCCTGAACTTCAGCTTCTCTTGCATGCAAGCAAGCTTGTAGATGCTTGCTAAAGCAATTATTATTCCTTGTGTAAACTATATGATTAAAGCTGATTTATGATTTCAGATGAAAAGAATATCTGAAAAATCAAGCAAAAATATATCTTCTGATGCTCATTAATAGCATTTTGACTTTTTTTGTCAAAAATAGTTATTTGGCAACAATTGCTGCACCTTAAGAATGCTTTAGTTTCAAAATTGCATAACCGTTCTATTGCCTGGATGGGGGTTTGGCCATGGAGGGCTGAACAGATGCTGTATTGCATCACTCCTCCTCATTGAATTCAGTCAGCATGCCTGTGCGGTCAGTTAAGGTCGTTGGGATGCTGAAATTCTTTCGTGCATGTTTCCATCACTGTTGTGCATTCTGTGCTAATATATTTGTGGACATTTTTCGTATTCATGGTTGCCCTTTAAAATGCTTACTTACCATTTTAAAGTAATAATTGGTTTCAGATATTTTCCTGGAGCCATGAAAATTGGCTCACAATCCCTCTTCCTCGTGTTGTAAGGACGCTCGGGATGGCCTGGTGCAATGCGAGCTGTAGTGTATATAATGAACCCAAAATAGAGCCAAAAGCCACGGAGCCCCATGGGCATTTTGTGCATTTCCTACGAAGGAAAAACACCAATAATGAGAAATGTGGGCAAAAAAAAAAAAAAAAAAATAGCCAAGCCAAGCAAAGCAAAGGCTAACGAAATCCCCGAAGACATTTAATTATCCTTTATATTACTAGAGGGGAAAAGCCAGGCGAATGTCTGGGTGACCCAAAAGTGATGCGCAAATGGGGGTCTTTGCGAATGGGAGAGCAGCGCTGTCACTCACAGGCTCTCCCCCCGCATGCCCGATAGCTCCGCCTTTCAAGCACGCCGCATCACATTGCCGGCGGCGGCTTGATGAGCGGACGAGCCGCAGCCGCGCGCTTGCGAAAAGCGACCGCTGCACGAGGTCTCGCCGGCTCTTTTTAGATTGCGTTCCGGCGGCGGCCGTTAATAGGCGCACAGCTGCACAGGAGGAGGAGTGTGACGGCGGTGAGAAACTGCTGAGCCTCAGACCCAAACTGGTGAGGGGAAAAAAACGGCATCCTGGTGAGGAGGAGCAGGAATCCTCATTAACCTCGTTGTTCAACATTGAAGTGTGCGGAGACATTCTATAACATCAGTAATGTCACTGTAACTGTACACTAAAATAATTAAGTTTAAACATTTTTATGATTCCTTATATACTGCATGTATAATAATGTGTTTTCAACATCACATTGGTCAATTGGAGCTGCAGATTGCACTGGCCTGGTAATCATGAGAGCCTGGGGGAGAGAAAACAGCAGAAATAATTTTATTTTACTTTATTATAAAGTCTAAACAAGGTCTGCTGCATTCTTGGCTAGTTCTGTGTAAACATCAGGGATCAATATTTTATAGTATTTCTGTTCTTTGAAATCTAAGAAAGGAGGAGTGAGAATTCTAATGCATGCATATATTCGCCTCCACTTAAAATTAACCAGCGGGAAGGATTTGGAGTCTGCTGTCTTTGGAGGAATTTGTCCTTAATTCCTCTTTTCCCTGGATAAAGCTGCCATCCAATTTGTATTGAATATTTCATTACTGTCAACAGAATGGTCCTTGGGGAACAATGTCCCAGAAGTCGGTTTTAATTCACAGTGGCTCACTTTTCGCTAGATCAAACTACCACTTGGAGCCACATTCAAAATTTTTCGAATATTATCAGAGCATGGGGTGAGGTTGGGGTATGTTATTCCTGGAAGCACACACTCTAAAAACTAATACAGTTAGAAACGAGAAAAATTAAGGAAATGAATTGCATGAAGCCTCTTGAGTTATGCCAACTTGTTGTAGGATTAAGCTCACTCACAGTATTATGCTACTGTATGAAGTACAAGTACAGCCAATTAAATTTTCCTCCACATTATGATCCACAAAACATTTTTTCAGTGCAATCCACTTAATATCTCCCTACAAGAACATAAGCATTTAAGATGACTACACTCATTAAAATTGATTGTATTAAAATTTTCTTTCATCATTGAAAGCATTATTGAACTGAACCTATTTAGTAACTTACTTAACATAGGGGCGGAACACTGGTGCAGTGAGTAGCACTGTTGCAAGAAGGTCCTTGGTTGAAACCCAGCTAGGGCCTTTCTGTGTGGATGGGGCATGAACTTTACAATTCAAAAAGTTTGGCTAAATTAAATCCTTAGATTTATATTTTCATCTTGATTTGCACATATATTATTTGCATTGGATACTAGCCCCCAGAATAATTTCTTAGAATGTATGAATTATACTCATTCATAGTCAGGATTGCTTTGTCTTGTGCTTTCGATTATAAATAAGAATTTTTCTGTACACTTATAGTATACAGTATATACCACAATATAAACTATACCATGCCCCTCCCCTTACTACCCGCCCCCCTCCTACTAGTGGCTGAATCAGGTAATTATTTATATACGTATTAAAGGAAACACCAAAACTTAATAATTTGGAAAGCTTTACAAAAAAAAATCCAGTGGAAAACTTGCAACATTGGTAGCCACATTATAGGAAAGAGTTGGAGAATCAAAGAGCTGTGAAAGGAAGGAAAGCAGAGAGGAAACCATGAGCCTTGATGCCCTGTCAGTTTCCACAAAATAATGTGGGTGGACGTACTCCAGTTCAGGAAGGAAATGAAGTGGACCACATAGGCAGCAGCCTGCATCTTCTCTGCTGCCAGCCCTGCAGGCAGGAAAGCGGACAGATTACAAAACCCTGTTATGAAAATTAACTTCACATCAGATGATGCCTCCGCTGTTTCTTAGCGACTCTTAGCGACTCTCAAATTATAGTTCAGTAGAAAATTATTATACAAATTATATTCAATTCTCAGGCAAACCTCAGTGAAGCTGGTATATGATCTTATGATTATGAAACTCTATTCATTTTTCATGAGCTAACCTTTATTACTTTATTACTGTTTCTTTTTGAAGTCCTTGTGGGCAAAAAATCTTACGCAATGGATTTGATAAACTTCCACTTTTTTTGCAATGCGATAATATCCTCCTGCTGAATTTGGCAACATTAAGTGGTATGAAAACTTCCACAGTGTGCTTTTTAATAGACTGCTATGGAACGCAGGCCCTTTCATGGTTTATGATGGGTGAAATTACCCCAACTCACCCCTATTTCAGTGGCAATGCCACTTGGGTGCCATCCCCTCCTCTCCTCAAGTTTTAGCAAGTTTAACGATCTCACCTTTTCCATTGGCATCTCCTGGAGTATGTGACTGGCTCACTAATGCCACCACATTGAAAAGCTTGACAAGGCTCCATTTATAATCGTGGGCTTCAGAAATCTTTCAAACCTCTGCTGGCTTACTTTACGCCTTCGGGGGTCACAATACCTATGAATTTAGAGAGAGCTCATGAGACCTAGCGTGTGCCAGTGTGTCACGCAGCTATCAGTTCACTTTGAGATGGATGAGATAGAACTTGCCCTCAGTCATAGATTCTGTCGTGGATTATGGGCTTGTTTTTTGACCTGACCTGATTTCTTCCGACTTTGGACCCGAATAGTTTCTGTTCTGTGGAATGTGGTTAACCCGGAGTTTAATTTGGAGCACTGTATCCCGGATTCCTCCTCCGGAGTCTTGCTTTTGTAATGGAAAGGCACGGACTAACAGGTCTTCCGGAGGCAGTTCCGTACACAAGGATGCAGCTCCAAAGATTTCTCCCATCCAAGCCCTGGGCACTGAAATCCCTCTTGACCAATATGTGCATCTCCCCCCACTCTGAAGCGAAATTAAAGGAGAAAAACCGACTGCTCTTTTCTGATAGTAGCACACACAATGAAATGACTCCAGGATTTGTTCTTCGTGAGCTGGAACATCCAGGCAAGTACAAGCGGCTTTGGAATTACTTGAAGTGTATTTTCTTCTCTTAGATGATGAATGCCCTGAAGCTGGCAAGTCTTCAGTAACTTCTCGAAACATCGAAACTATCCTTCATCGCACACAAAAATTGACTGTGCCAATCAAAAACAAAAACATACAAAAGAACTGACATTTAAAAAAATAATAAAATCTTCAAAAACTGAACTCAATAACGTGGTACACTATACATGCTGTTAATGTATACACGCTCATGCATTTTCATTCTCATTCTTTTTACTGCTTCATTAAGGCATTTCTGAATCGTTACAACGTTTGCAGTCCAGTGTTTTTATACGTGCAGTTAAATAATCACTCTAAACCAGTGGTTCTCAAACTCTGTCCTGGGAGATGTCTGTGTGTGCTGATTTTTTTTTTTCCAACAGCAATTGCAATTCCAGAAGTTTAACAAGGTGTTAATTTTTTATTAATTATGCGTTTCATATTTGAGGGGTTATTTACCAACTAAAGCCACATTTTGTCAGAAATAGCTATGCATGACATGATGAATCAAAGTCCCATATTCACACTGTGTTATAGTATATTGCAAATTATTTGCAAATTATTTCATAAAGAGATGTGATTTTTTTTAACTGATCAAATTAAAGACTGAGGTGAATCAATAGGCTTTTAATTGGCAAAAGTGTGGACATCTGGCCACTGAAACTAACACCTGGAAGCTAGTGAACAGTTCAAAGACAAAGCAAATGATAACGAGCTAAACCTGCATCGTGTTAACAGGTTTAAGGGAAAAAAATGATGAAAGTTAAACACATGTTCAACAACTATAATTGACGTGATTGGCTGTAACAAAAACCAGCATACCAGCATCACCGCTTGGTCCTGGGGGACCTGCTCTAGAGAACAATATCAGATGGCAGTATTGACAGACATAAATCTTGTGTCTGCTAAATGAGTTGGCAAAGGATACACTGGGACAATAACGCAGTAATGGAAACGATTTGGCCTGGATTCAATCAACGTTCGTCCTTCAGTTGGGAACACGCATTTAAATGCAAGTGCCTTTCCTTTACAAACACAGTTAGATGAGTTGAGCTACCCACTAAACTACTGTAGGTCTGTGAGAAAACAAGGTTGCACGCATACTGTTATGTAGTCACAACTTAAATGTTGATTGAGTGTGAACAGTCATCTATTTACTGAAGTTGGTTCGCTGAATTTGAAAGAATTTCAAATGTTACAATGTCAACACATTTTGTCACATAAAAAATTACCAGTGAAAAGTAAATTGCGATCGTGAAGATCGTGTGCAAGGACAAACCCCAACCTCAGGCGTTCAACGAACTGTACCGTAGAAAAAGGCAGTCTCTGTTGTTTGAGCAGACAGTTAATGCAACAGTATGTGTTTATATTTGGGCTGCGGTTAGGGACGGAAATTAAAAATGCCCCTTTCCCCCAAAAGCTCAGCTTGCGCATGCTCCACCCCCCACTCCCCCCACCTCACCCCGGGTGTGTCTATCAGTTTTCCACCGCTGTTTGTTTTGGCAGCCCTATTGAGCCACGGAGCAGGGAACATTTCTCTGGGGTTACGCACGGCTTTTTAGATAAGGCCTTTTACCATATTTTTGAAGTGGTTTATCTCTACGAGACTTTTATATTGCTTTGTTTGATTTCTTTCCCCCTCAGCTTTTCATTTCAGCTGGATGGTCTGATGCATAGCAAGGGAGGGGAGGAGGGGAGAGGGGAGGAGGGAGAAGGAGAGGGAAGAGGGGAGGAGGAGAGGGGAGGAGGAGAGGGTAGATGGGAGGAGGGGAGGGGCGAACAGAGGGGACTAAGTCACTCTGTCCTTCACAGACAATCTGTCCACTGCGGAGCAAAAAGAAACAAAAAAAACAATTCACTTTCTGTCAATCGCGCATCACATGTTGGCGGAATGTCTCGCTTTATACGGCACAACGCAGTTTTTATTCTTTTGCCCCACGCTCTGATTACAGACCTCGTTTCTGACGAGGAGCGGTCGCACTGAAATATTGCCCAAAGTGCATTGGAGAAATAATTGCGTGTTTGCCGTTTGAGCGTTTTTTTCCGGATATTTCTCGAACGGTGATGGAGACGGACGCGCACACACGCCGCGGTGCCGGGCTGACAGGCTACAATAACAGCTAATGCTTTATTCGGTGTGTGGTTATGCCTTTCTGAATTGCTCGCTCTCGATTGTTTTTAGGCCTCAATAATAGCGAGCTGCTGCCTCTCCTCCCTTTTTTCGGCCGCTTTTGCGAGCCGTGAGGCTGACGCGTTAAATGGCAATTTGATTTTAATCCGAGCGAAAGTTATCGTTCCTGTATAAAATACACGTGGCTGCCCTGGAGACACCCCAGCCCTGTAGAGAGGGGTTGACTGTGTGTGTGTGTGTGTGTGTGTGGTGGGTGGGGTTAAGAAGTCTTGAGATCTCATCACCCGATTCTTGCAGGCTCCTCAGCTAGGGTTAACCAATTTTCCCTAACCAGTAAAAGAGAGTGTCGTGTTGATACAACGAGCTCCGTTGTTTTTGTAGCCGATTTTTTGCGCGAGCTTAAGGACGGCTAATGGAGCCGAGATGAGGCGTTGTGATGAATCCGACTCTTCCCTCGGCAAACAGAGAGGGCTTCCCGAGGAGCTCCTGATCTTATCTCCACTCAGGTGCAAGCGAGGATAATTATTTTCCTCGCCGCTCTTATTGTATTTGATAATTAAGCGATTCTCGGGGCCGACTCTTCCCATTTTATTAATAATAGGCGAGGGTAGGCGGGCGAGCATTCAAATGAGCAATTATCGCAAGGTTATCGCTGCAGCCTGACGCGCCAAACGGCATTTTCAAAAAGGAGGCCACCCACAGAAATCCATCTACTGTGGTATTAGCGCTTTTTTACTGCTTCCCTTTGTTCGCTCGCCTAGGTGCTTAACCCTCTGTTTAAGCTGTCTCTAATCACAATGCGGCTCAGCTCGGCGGCACGCGTAAATAGCTTCGATAGTGCCGCAACCCCCATCGTCTCCACCCGGGTTTGGGCAACAAAAAGAGGTTCTTTTTTCTATTCTGTGAGTTTTCGGAGCTTCTCTGTGGGGAAAAGACGTGCTTTTTGCACAAGATGGCTTCTCGAGTGAAACGTTCCCCGTAGCCCTCGTGTGCAGTAGCCTTGAGTTATTTCTGTTAGGTCTCACAGCTCCAGCTGACCACTTTTGTTTGTGTGTGTTTTTTTGTGGGTTGTTTCCAGGTCTTTATCCGGAGCAGAAGAGCGCGGCGGGAAAGAAGGAGTTTGCCTTCGAGTCAGCAGGAGGACCCGGCCCCTTCGCGACCACCCATGACACCGAAAGGGAGGTCCACCCGGTCACCACGGCCTCTCCGCCCAACTTTCCCCACCATCGCCCGCTCTTCAAGGGGTTCGTCCTCCACGAGGGGTTGCTCACAAAAGACTTCAGGGGAGACCAGCAGTTCTTCGCGGAAGATGGGGCCTTGGCGGCTCACCCAACGACGCCCGCGCCCGGCTCTCGCTTCTCCGACGACGCCTCGACCCGGGTGGTGCCCCACGAGGATGCCCCCGCCTACTCCGACCTTGCCACCACCGCTGCCACCACGGCAGCCACCCTTGCCATGACCACCGCGGCTGCCGTTACCATGGAGCCGCCCGTATCCATGGTGGATGCCATGGCGGCTAAGGGTCGCGGGAGGACCTCTGAGGTGGAGGTCGCAGTGACCACCGACTCCTTGACCACGCCCGTCATGCTGACCTCCGACCCCCCGCCGCGCAGAGACGGCCCCGCCCTTTCCGTGCCTGCGAGGGACGGGCCCCCCGTTCGGGACGCGGTCACCGTGGCGACCAGCCTCGCTCCTCCTCGGGCCCTGACGACTTCGACGGGGCAGGGCGAAGAGGAGCCGCGCGCGCCCGGGGCAGGACGCAACCCGGGCCGCGGCGGCGAGGTCACCACCGCGGCATCCTCCACCTCGTCCTCAGGGGACGTGGACGAGGAAACTACGACAACCACAATCATCACCACCACCATCATCACCACCATGCAGATGCCAGGTACGTACAGCTTAGCTGTTGGCACGGATACAGCTACGGTACCGTACTGAATATAATATAGTGATTATATTCACACCCGCTTGAATCTCTGCAGAGCAGTACATGCACTCGGGTCTATAAATAGAAATAACATCTCTGTGAACATATTATGCCTGTTTGAATGTGCATCTAGAAAGTATGTGTGTCAGTATGTAAATGCAGTATTTACATTCTTTGAAGGTAAAATTGTCTTTAGGCAGTGTATACTTTAGACCCAGATGGAGCCCATTACAGATGGCACTTAGCGTCGAGTGACCTCTCTTTGTACCCCTCACTTCCAAACAGCTGAGGGGCTTAAAGTAATTGCTGCATCAGTATTCCTGCTTTTCTCTCTCTCAATCAAGTGCCCCTGAAATGTAGCCTGGAGTACCAGACAGCTGCCTGTGCTGTTCTGTCTCCTTATGTGAGTTTAAAAAAAAAAATAGGGAAAGAAGATTCTGGTGAGAATGATCCAGGCACTTGTCATGTCACAACTTAATTGACAGTTTACCCACAGGGCCTCTCTAAGGGCGAGATTGGGAAATTTCCCCAAGTTCTGAGAGCAGGAGCTGCGTACTGTGCTGGGCTGTGCTGAGGGGTGGAAGGGGTGGGGGTGGGGGGGTGGGGTGTAGGCTGCCGTGCCCTCATTGGAATGGCGGACATGTGCTCTGTCCGTGTCACATGGGAAGCAATCGTGACACGGACAGCGCGGAGAGGGGGCACTCTGAGAGTGCAAGACTGAGACGACGTGCGAGGTGGAGTTTTGAGAAGCGCTCCTCCTCAGGAACTGCTCCTCTCCCAAACTGGGGGGGGGGGGGGACTCGAACCGCAGACTGGCAGGACTTCAAAGCGACCGGAACTGATCCGGGGGCCAGCCTTGTCCCATGATCAGTCTGCGGGGACAGAGGCCCCCTCTGTTTGTCCTGAATAAAAACGGGGAAGCTGGAGTCTCACTGGGAGGTGGGGGGGAGAGTCTAGGGTGAAGGAGGGGACAAGGGCTGTGCTGAAATTAGACAAGGGGAGAAAGAGCGCCTTATTATCTTGAGGGAAGTGACTTGATTGCACTTTTTTTTTTTTGTCTGTCTTTATCAGTTCCGTGCAACATGAACTACACCAGTCCAAACGGGTACATCGAGACTGCGTGGTACGACTCCAGCGCGGACTGCACCTTCACTGTGACCGTGTACCTGGGATATGGAGTGGAGGTCCAGGTATGTACGAGCCCCTGTTGTGGTCATCGGTAGCGGTGGGACATTTTCCAGTTTCCTTCACATGATGACAAGCTGATTCGTCCTTGCAATTACTGGAGCACTTTTTTTGGGTGCCTTAGCAGACCTGCTTAAAGGTGTCATAGAGCATTTCCGGGTTTCCTTCACACAGAATCCTGGGAAAAAAATACATGAATAAGCACCCAACAGTTATCTGTCTCCTTTCCAAAAATGATCAGGCTTTAGTAGACTGATAGGCCACAGAAATTGTTTGATAATTTTTTTTATTTAGGTATTGTGGGAGAAAAGACATACAAATAGACAAAGCTAGGGTTTTTATTTAGCTGCGTTTTTTTAGTTACTGTACCTTATCCAATAGGAAAAACTGTAACTACGAGCAGGAACTGTCATCCTCCGCTTTGCTATGGGGTGTGGACCATGCAGTGGTTAGCTGGAAAAAAGAATCGCACATTACAGTGAAAAGTACAGTGCTTTAGTTAACTTTAACGAATGTTGCCTAATGAGATCGGTTAGCAGGTTCATGGAACCCTTGTTATCGCTCTCTGAGGCGTGGTCATGGGAGACTGTAGTTGTAAAAAAAAAAAAAGAATCTGCGATCAAACGACCAATCACAAAAGTCTAAGCTGCTACTGACAGTGACCAACCAAAGGAGTGGAGACATCAGCCACCCTCTGTCCCATTCCCCGCCCCAAAAGTCCCCTGAAAAATCTCCTCGCGAGCGGGAGAGAAGCAAGTGTGCGCGTCACAGCTCTGCGCTCCAGAGACCGCGCTTGTTCACACGAGACAGAAACGCTCCCCCCGCTCGCTGGCTTCACGGCTCCACGCTCACGAACGCTCCCCCCGCTCGCTGGCTTCACGGCTCCACGCTCACAGACACCGTTCGGTGCGCTCGCCTCCCAGCTCCACGCCTGTGTGATATTTATGGAACTGAATAAACGCCACAGTCCCACCCATAGTCATCATTAGCTGGGGTGACCCTTCTCGTTTGCATCTTCCCCATTTCCCATAGGTACAGCGGGAGCAATTCCCCCGATGCGCTCTTGCCGCAGGTACTGCATTACTGCAGTCAGATCTGAGCGTAGCCTCCAAAACTGAAGTCCAGTCCCTTCACCGCTACAACGCCATACTGATACCTCCCCATGGCCTTTAACCACATCGCTCTGTTTATCATAGTGAGGCATGATAGCGCAAGTTTGGTGCAGAATTGCAATCAGCTTTTTATTTATTCCTGTGGGCCTATGAAAAATAGACATACTCTGCTGAATCAGGGTATGTATACAAATTAGCTGCTGATTCATGGTAAAGTATTGCTGAATTGTTTTTGTTTTCCCCCCAAAAAAAAAAAAATTAGGGAGGAATAAAAGGTAAATCCATTCAACACCTGGAGCAAAATACAAAATGAGTCTAGGATATAAAAAATGCATCTATCCACCTGCCTGGTGTTGTTGCGATTTATTAAATGATGTGCAATTTGTCTGCTTGTTTGTTGTTTTTGTCTACTCCGCCTCTGTCTGCTGTAATCGATACACTCAAGATGAGCAAAACAGCAGAGCCAGGCGTTTTTGTTGGGGACAGATTCGTAACGATCCATTTAGACGGACGGCGGTAGCGTACGTAGGCCGGCGTCGGCAGGCGCTGTGGCCGTATGTGTGAAAGGTCAGCCCCGTGGCCCCTGCCGGGTTGGGGGGGGGGGGGCTCTGATACGAATGCAAACGGGCCTCGTCCCCCCTTGGGCCCGCCCCTCACGGTAGCGGAATCCGCGCCTCAGTCAAACAGGGGGCTTATCTGCGCAAGGCGCACCGTCTGCGTTATCTGCGGCCTGCAGACGCCATGTTTTAAGCACGTCGCTGATAAACCATACGCTGCTTTTCTTTTTTCGAGCATTTCCGTGGAATAACATCAACGCCGTGCGATTTCCCTCCAGTCTGCTAAAAAAAAAAATGAAAAAAAGTCACAGCCATTAGCAGAATGCATTGAGGACGATGACAGGGTCCGCGTAACCGATGTCTCCCTGTGACCTCAGGCCCCGGCCAGCGTTTGTCTGGGCCTGCACTGATAGTTTTTTCCAGCCATTATGCACCTGCTGAACTGTGTGGACCGAAGTGATTTAAAGATTTACAATCACCTTCGCTCGGGGCCCCCCCTTCGTCCCCTTCTTGATGAACTGCTCCCCCTGCATATTCATAATGTGCCCGGGAGCTGGCTGGGCGAATAATGCATCGGGAGGAACGAGGCGTTTGCGCGAGGAGACGGTCGTCTCGAACGTCACAGCGAAGCTGCCCACCGGCCTCAGGGGAACCGTTTAAAACTCCACGGGCTGCTCGATGGCTCCGCTTGGCCCCTGCCCGTGCTGCTAAATGCCAGGGAAAGCATGCAAATGTCTCATTTCTGTTCCTTTTTTCAATTATCCTGAGAGCCTGATGCGTAAAAAAAGCTCCTCCCGTAATTAAGTTATGGATTAGAGTTTCACTTCTCAAGTTTATTGGAGGCTTCCTGATTAAAGGAGTCTTTTAGCAGCTATCGACTGCGAGCTCACGGGTCAAGATAGATGTTTATTGTATAAATAATGCAGACATCCTGGGTTGCTTTTAAGATGGCTCTATGCTACGCTTCATCCAGATTTCACACTTGGTTCACCATGGTTCAGAGGCTGCTAGGTTCAATTTCCGAATTAATTTCTTTTTCTACTCAATAAAGTAATGGAATCTCTGTGCTTGGCTAATTCCTTGTGACTGTCATTGGTCACTCAGGTTTTGTAGAATGGTTCAATCAAGCACTGAGTGCTTGTTGCCATGAACGCAAGCAATCTTCGTGTCATCATCTCCCAGTCTTAGGGTACATATGCTCTCTCTCATAGTGATGAGTCAGCGCTCGGCTCTTGGCTCATGCCGAAACCCTTGGCAACCTATCAGCTGGGAATGCTTCATTCACCAATTACACGACCAAACTTGAGATCCTCGACTACAGGACGTGCCTCGTCTTGTGCCTGTTTAAGACCAGGATTCAGATCCTTCACTTTCACCCAGAAAGTGTAAGACTGGCATTAGCATTATCAGAGTGTTGGAATCATTTAAAAATATTCCCATAACACCACTATCTACCAGCCAATGGCGGGACATGCAGAGTACCTCATTCCAACAGGGAAGGGGATGGCACCCTTACAGTTACTGTTGCACTCTCAGGCCTGACTGGTAATAGTCCACCCCAGCACTTTCGCACGTCATCAGCACAGTGATAAAGCAGAGGAACTAGAGCTGCAGTAGGCCCCCTCTCAACAACCGGACTTCTGTCAAATACACACATCATGGTAAATTTAGGACTCCCGAAAGGTGAGCTATTTGCTTCATCTTTTCATTTTAACAGAACAACATCTGTAAGCATAGTGCTCTCCATTAGAAAACATCTATCAGAGAGCAGGCTGCCCATCTGAGTGCCCATAGTGCAAGGGTCTCAAACTCCAGGTTCCAGTGGGCCGCAGTCTCTGCTGGTTTTTGTGATTTTTCCTTTCAATCAGCAGCCAATCATGGCCTTGGGAACAAGGTGTGCAGACTTTTTAGCCAATCGATGCCTGAAACTAAGCACTTAAGTGCAGGAACACATCAAAAACCAGCAGACCCAGCGGCCCTCTGGGATTTGAGTTTCAGATCCCTGCCGTAGTGCGATGGAGAAACTGCGTTTCTCTCCCGTCGCCTTTCCGTGTTGATCAAGCTTAAGAAATGCGTAAGCGCCTTTCTGGTGTACGGGGTAGAGATGGGTTGCCTCTTCAGATCTATATCTTATGAACATTTCTCGAGGGGGAGGGCACAGCAGGGTGCAGCTCCCCCCCCCTCTCCCGTGTGCTTTTTGCACTGACGGGCACAGCTGGGAGTGGGAGTCGTCTCACAGAGACCCCTTCATCTCTGCTTAAAACGGCACCTCGTCCAATTATGCACATTTCTACACAAGGGTCTCGGGTGAGAACATCAATTCCCCAAACATTTCCTTTTTTCCCCGGTGCGGCTCCCGAGAGAGATTGGGGGGTGTCTGGTGTTTCGGGCTGTGGGTGGCGGGTGCCAGTCTAGGAGACGTGCCACTCTGTGATGATAGATGTCACCTGTCTGTTTTTGCTCTCACCGAGAGCTGCCTACCGGAAATCCTTGTTTGCGTGTGCGTCTGTGGGTGTATGCATTTTTGTGTGTCTGTGGGTGTATGCATTTTTGTGTGTCTATGGGTGTACGCATTTTTGTGTGTCTGTGAGTGTATGCATTTTTGTGTGTCTGTGTGTACGCATTTGTATGTGTGTCTGTGGGTGTATGTATCTTTGTGTGTCTGTGAGTGTATCTATTTTTGTGTGTCTGTGGGTGTATGCATTTGTATGTGTGTCTGTGGGTGTATGTATTTTTGTGTGTCTGTGGGCGTATGCATTTTTGTGTGTCTGTGGGCGTATGCATTTTTGTGTGTCTGTGGGTGTACGCATTTGTATGTGTGTCTGTGGGTGTATGTATTTTTGTGTGTCTGTGAGTGTATCTATTTTTGTGTGTCCGTGGGTGTATGCATTTCTATGTGTGTCTGTGGGCGTATGCATTTCTATGTGTGTCTGTGGGCGTATGCATTTTTGTGTGTCTGTGGGCGTATGCGTTTTTGTGCGTGCTTACTATTTCCCTTTGTGATTTTAAGTGGTTGTGGATTAATTCGGTTGAATGGCTATTTTTGCGCCCGTCTGTGCAGCGGTGTTCCAGCTCTGGAGGCGTCCTCTTTGCGAAACCTCCGGCAGCCTCTCGCCTCCTGCATCCCGATGCGTTTCCTCGCGGTCGTCTGCGGAGGCAGCCCCTCTGCTCTCGGACCCGCCCGTGCCCAAAAAGTGCCCACGAGGCTTATGAGAAGGACAGTCTGCGGTGCAGAGCGTTTTGGGCGGGGCTCTGAGAGAAAGTGGGGGCCCCTCGGGGGGAGCAACGGGGGTCAGCTCCATTTCAATTCCATCGAACTGAGGAAATAAATAGAAATTCCGTTCATTAATTGAAAAGCAGCCCGCGATTCTCCAGCATCTCTCAGTTAATGAGTTGAATTTCAGTTCATTTCCTGAGCCGAAATGGAGTTGACCCTGAACCTGCACGATGCCCTAGAATAGTGCAGGGAGAAGATGCGCTTAGTAAGACCAGTTGACCCCTGTCCACCCCAGCCATCCAGCAGTCCTGGTTCTGGTCTACTTCCAGGTGATCTGTGGACAGAGCCGGTAAGCCGCGCGTCTGCATTTTCCTCTGTTACCTTTGATGCTAAAAAGTAAGGACCCATCCGTCAGCCCCAAGCTCACTCAAGCAGATAGAAGCAATGCGGAGTCTAGTGTTTATCGGGGGAAAAATCTCAGCCAGACTCGGACTGTTAGACCTGAGAGTTATCTCAATCTGCGGATTTAATAGTGTGACATCATGAGGTACAGCTCTGGGGGGGTGGGTAGCGCTATGAAAGGCAATGATGCTGAGCTTTTTGTGAGCCCATCATCTTCAGCCTGGACTCCCTCCGGTCTGAGTCCTGTAGCTGTGTTCAGAGTGTTGAATGGCAGCCTACCTGAATGGGGTTCAGTGCTTTACTCTGATCAGCTCCGGTGCAGCACAGTGCAGAGAGGGTTGCGTTGAAAGCAGGGCGGGGGCGGGCAGCTAGGGGGGGGGGGGACTGGTGCACTCACGGACAGTGCTGGTGAGGGGGTGGGCTGCCCTGCCTGCCGTCTTACATACATTTACAAAGGTGCACCATACACTCAACACAGAAGTAAAAAAAAATATATTTTTTAATTTATTTCCTTTATTTTTAGCATCTATCAAATCATTATTATTATTTTTGGGTAAAAGGTAGAATAAAAAACTTGTCTGGAATTTTCAAAAGTGTTTTGACAAGCATGCAGGCTTGCATTTCTGGCACAGAGAGCTGTCCTAAAATGAATGGCTTCTACATTTGCCTGACATTCACAGTCTACAGAAGTAGCAACAAATTCACTACAAATGTGCTCTACACTGCCCGGGTCCTGCCCAGCCTCTCTCTGGAAGTGCTGCAGGGTCACTCCAGTGAGGTGCCTAAGAATGTGCCTGCTATTTCCGGAACATTCCGTCGGGTCTTTGGCGCGTGCTGAGGGGGGACGGTCGGCTCTCACACGTGCACAGCTTTCAGTCAGCCTGCAGATGTGCCACCGCCCTGCTGCTGGCTTCGCTAATTTGAGAGTATAATTCCGCTGTCTGAGGGTGTAATTTCTGTGAAGAGGCAGAACCAGGGCGCCCTGCTTAGTTAAGGGTCTGAGCTGAGTGGGGGGGGGGTGTTCCACTATGCTTCTTTTTTGTCAAGCTGACCCGTGTCTGCTCAGCTGTCTGGTGTTTCCGGTTCTGGCCTACTTACAGGCAAGCTGTCAGCAGAGCCAGCAAGATGCTTCACTGCATTTTGCTCCTGTCGGCTTCTGTCGAAAAGGAAAACTGAGACGATAGACGCAAGAGATAAAAAAGAGGAAGAGCAGGAAGGAGGGTGGCGCTGTTGCTGTTCGCAGTAAACAGGCAGGAGTAAACGGAAATAGTCTGTCCTGTCCCAGGCTCGTATGGGTGAAACAAACTTTTAGATGGGCAGCAAACGCACTTGGCATTTTCTCTCATTAAATATCATTAAATACCTATCATTTAATATATTTCACAACTGGCTATGTGGAAAATGAAAGCATATTCGGTCTATTTTAACTCTCTGGAATTAGCATCCCACCCGAGGGTGTTTGCGAAGTGTGTCTGATCCTCTGTCATTCAAGCAAATATAAGGTTTTTGACTAGAGTTTAGTATATTTGGGAAAGACCTCAGCCATAGACTGCAGACATGACATTTCTGGATATCTGCTTCTGGGCAGTTTTTTGGGAAGTTATTGCATTCTCCCCCCTTGTGTGGGGGGAGGGGCTCTACGACCAGATCACCCTGTCATCTGCTAGAGCCAATGGGATTCGCAGAACCTGGAGAGATCTCCTCAGTGACCCCCGACTGAACAGTAGTCTGTGGGACAAGGGGGAGGCGTTCCGCACAGAACACTCTGCTAACAGCCAAGGTCAGTGCAGAGGAACTGACCGTGGGTCATCGCTGAATTAGCTGTGGATGACCTAGACCACGGTGCAGTTCGGGGAGCTGCAGGTGCATCATCGGCTGCATCTGGCAGCGCGGCCGGCGGCGCCCGGGCACAGCGCACCTGCAGCGCAGAGGCCGGTCTCCGCGGTGACAGCAGAGGTGGAAGAGCGCTGCTTTATCTGCTTGTTCTTTGCGACGCGATTCGTTTTGCGATGTCGTCCGTGTCCTCTTGTATAAAAGCGCGAGCGTGGAGTCGGCCCAACCGGTATTTCTGCAGACCGGCGGCGGTGGGGGGGGGGGGGGTGGGGTGGGGGGCTCGGAGATAAAAGGGAAAATGGGTGTTTAGCACGGAGACAGTCGTGCAGGTGGAACGGAGCTGCTGTGCTTTTTTTTTTTACCGTGGGGGCATTGGGCTGTCCTATAGCAGCACTCTGCTGAGGCGGTAATGGTGGTGCTATATGCAGTTTTGTGAAGAAGAAGAAGAAGATGAAGGCTGGCTGAGCTCGTTAGGCTCTTTCTCTGCCCACGCCGTCGTTCGTCCTCGGGGGCGGACGATCGATGCCGCGCCGCGGAGACGGCCCCCGATCGCGCACGGCGGAGAGAGATGGGCGTGACCCCGCAACGTCCGGGCCCCGCTGCGCGCGGTGTCCCGCGGGGGCCCCGCGCATCATCCACCCGGTTTATTGGCTCTGAACCCAGACCCGACGGTGCTTCTCACAGCCTGGGCTACGCTCCCCCCCCCCCCTCCGCAGAGACGAAGACTCTGGTCGAAGGAGCGCAGCGTCTGTCCGCTGAGTATTGTTTCGCGGGGGGGTCACCTGAATTATTCAGGGCTCATAAAGTGTGTACTCTCCGCAGGGAGGACAGCTCCGCCCCCCCCCTGCGCGCTGACCCCGCGCGGGGCTGTGACCACGCGGCCGCTGAAGCGTAGCGCCGTGTAGCCGCGGCAACGCGCTCCCACGGGTCCCGGCTCGGAAGAACGCCGTTAAAAAACCGCAGATCCTGGTTATCGCATTCCTCCTCCTCCTCCTCCTCTTCCTCCTCCTCCTCGCGTCGCCCTCGTCCCTCTCGCCCTTTCCGGGGTCTCGGCGGTTGGAGGCCGCCCCCACTCGTCTCGCGGGCAGGACGTTCCCCCTGGGGCGGGGGGAGTCTAAATGTGTGCTGCGACTCAGGAAGTGGAACGCTGAATGTGCCCCACGAGAGGCAGTTACCTTCCTCTGCAGCCGGAATCAATGGAGGACACTCGCAACTCACCCCTTCCCCTGTTTCATCACACTGGAGGGACTCAAGTAAAATCAACACAGAGCCCGGTTTCCTGTCACACAGTTCCCTCTGTAAGTAACTCAAGCCTGCTGGTTAAGCTTTGTGTTCGCGGCTCCCCTGAGTGGCCTTCTCATTCCAGGGCTGTGTTCCTTCTCGCACCGTTAAAACCACTGCCACTTAATGGCTGCTCAATCAATAACTTTTTTTTGTTTGAAAACCGCAGACTCACTTCCTCCCAATTATAATCCATAGCTGTTTGATTCTGGGAGTGAGCCCTGGCAATACAAGCCTTATTTAAATGAGCTGTCCTGTACCTACTCTTACAGAAACTCGCTGCCCCACTGCACAGCCCTGCCACACACACACACGCACACACACACAAACACACACGCACACACGCACACACACACACACACACACACACACACAACACACACACAAACACATGTACACACACACACCCACGCACACACACACACACACAAACACACATACACGCGCACACACACAAACACACATACACATGCGCACACACACACACACACACCCACACACACACACACACGCACAAACACACGCATGCACACACACACACACGTACACACACACACACAAACACACGTACACACACACACCCACACATACACACACAAGCACATGTACACATGCACGCACACACACAAGCACATGTACGCTCACACACACACACACACACACACACCCACACATACACACACAAGCACATGTACGCACACACAAGCACACGTACACACACGCACACACACACACACACACGCACACACACGCCTCTCTCCCCACTGGAAACAAAACCATTTTCCCAGCGTTCTGGATAAAAACCCAGAAGGAGGAGTGGGTACGGTTTAAAGACTCCGAGGCGAGTTGTGCGAACTTCGTCGGCTTATCCGGCCGGCGAAAGATTTGCACAGAGCAGAGCCGCCGATGACAAAAAAGTGCAGCGGGATTAGGCCCGGGGATCCCGCCGGGCTCAGATCCACAGGCCGCCGTGCCGCGCTGGCTGCTGGGAACCCTCCGTTTCGCAGGGCCGGCTCCGGATCAGTCTCAGAGACTGCGACATGAGCATAAAAACTCGAGACTTAACGTTAACAAGACTTCCGCAGTTCCTCTGCAGTTTTGTTTCTGGTATCCGCCGAGACACTGAGGCGTATCGCTGCTGTGCTGGTGGCAGGGGGGGATGAAGCAGCAGCAGCAGCAGCAGCAGAGAGAGCTACTTCTCTTCTTTTTCAGGCTGCCGTAGCACGTATACACACAGTGGCCCAGCGCCTGGAGAGCTTTCAGGACCTTGGACAGCGGCTGCCCGGCCGAAAGGCAGACACAGCTGCGGTCGATCATTGCTGTAATTAGACTAGGCTGTGTTGCTGTCATTGTCAGTTTTACAGGCAAAACTGGATGAGATGTGCAAACAGTCACTGTTTAGCTGTTTTTCTTGTTCAAGGCAATAATGATCCTCAGGTAAGTGCGCCGCTGTTTTTGCAAAATCTCCATTTGTTTGGCATCGGTGTCTTATTTAATCACCACCTGACATGGCACTAACACCTATGTCACAACAATATCATACTGGCCTGCAATTTTTTTTTAGTCTTTTTTTTTTTTTAGTTTTTAGTTTTTTTTGTCTAATTATCCTTTGTGCCATATTTAATAATAAGCAAGTTTTCTAGTTAAGACAGACAGAGAAACTTTTATTGCCTGACGGTGCGTAGCCCCTGACCAAACGAGCACTGGGAATTCTGCTGACTCGTCTGTTTTTAACTGCCAGGAAGTGTTTTCATTTTTCTTGATCAGAAACGAGTTGTTTTGCCATCCAACTAATGAACTGCATCCATAAGACATAATAAGACACATTTGGCAAATTCAGCAGACTTTTTTGCTAACCGTCCACAACTAGACTTCCTAAAAGAGGAAAATATTGCAAGTGTGCTTATTCCATTAGCTGATGTGGTAAGATCAGGAGTAAAGGGAGGGCAGCGTCTGAGTTAACACCAGCACTGACCCGAGGAACGTAAGGAGAAGCAGGTTCGCGGGGTAAATGTACACCCTTCATCTTCTGTTACAGCAAATGGGTTCTGTGATCCATTTGAATAACCTCGACTCGACGAGAAGTCCCCGTCCAATAGACCTTCATTAATTCCTTTTTTTTTTTCTTATAGCGCAATAAAAAAAGGCTGCATTTCAATGCAACAAGTGAGCCCGGTCTCTTTTCAGCACTCTGTTGGAATGGATTAAAAACATTGGGCTGGGGGAGGGGGAGGGGAGAGAGTGGGAGGGGGAGGGGGGGCAGAGTTTGGGAGGGGTGATTGACGCCCCAATGTTTCACTCGGACGGCGCCGGCGTCTCTCTCCCTGATGAGAACGGCCCCCGCGGGCGAGCGAGGAGGAGGAGGAGGAGGAGGAGGAGGAGGAGGAGGCGAACGGGCCTGGGGGGGGGGAGGCGTGGCGCTGTGCAGTCTCCTTTGACTAATTGAGTTTGTTTTGGCAGCGTCGTCCCGCGGTGGCGTGATTGCAGCTGCTCGGCTTCTCGCCGGTGACAGAGTGGCTTTGTGTTCGCCGCGGCTGACGCCGTGCGCCGCGGTGTCTGCTGGGGCGGGTCGCACTGCGTTGTCTCTTTTGTTTTTCGACCGCGCGCTCGGCAGATTCGTTTACTGCCGCCGGGGTGAGGCGCGTTATGTTACTTTCATGGATCCGCCCACGCGCGCGCACGCACCCTACTCTCCTGCAAAACCCCAAACTCCGGGTTCATAATGGCCGTTCATGCAGATCTTAGAGTATCTCTGTAATTAGGTTTGCCTTCTTTGCAGGTGTGTATGGTTACTCGTGTGTGTGTTTGTGTGCGTGCGTGTGTGTGTGTGTGTGTGCGTGCGTGTGTGTATACATTCTTTGTGGAGCTTGGTGAGCGGAATGTCCCGAGCATATTTCAGTTAAAGGTGAATGATGGCGATGCATGTGGCAGCGATAGCATTTAGCCCTGTGTGCCATGCCAGCTCCCAGTCCAAACCGCTCATTGGCCTTTCACCCCCTGGATCTCTCTGCTCGGACAGGGGGAGTGGCCTGATAGAGCCAATGGCAGGGAACAGGCATGGTGGGCAGGGTTCTCTTGATCGTCAGGAGGGGGGCCCCTCTGGATGCCGCTTGCTGCTGTCACAGATAAATATGTAGCCTATCTGAGTACATGCCATCGTAATCTCACCAGTTCACATTTTCTACCCTGTCCCCCTGCTCCTGCGTCCCTTTCAAAATACAATCATTGTCTTCGCGTTTTGTGCTTTTCGCGTTCAGGAGAGCAATTGCTCCCGTTCCCCCACAACAAGAGAGGCTGTGTGCAAGGTTATCGGCCAATCGACCGGTCGCCTAATCAGAGAGAACGATGCTATTTGACCAAGTATTAGGCACTGTAGATCTCTGTGGCCAATGGTTCTTAACCCGAGAACTGCGCCACAAGATAGGTTACAAAACTTATTTATAATTTTGTCAGTCAGTCAGTCAGCCAGCCAGCCTAGTGAATGCAGAGATTAACTTCTCAGACCCATGGGAAGAATGAATTGCAAGTATATAACATAATGGTAGACATTTCCGTGACAGCAGTATGCAGATATTGTGACACGGTGGAGGAAATCCAGAGAGACGAGCGTAACACAATCAATCACGCCCTTTATATTCCCCATTCGTAACAACAAGAGTGTGAGCTCGTTTAACAGTATTATCTGTGGCTTTGCAACATCTCCCGACAAAATCCTGCACTACACGCATTATTTTTGTCAGTTATTATTACTGAATATACTGCTGTTTGGTTGCGAGAAGCAGGCACTGGCACATTTAGGAATGAGGAGTTATTTGGTCAGTGGAAAAGATGCGATATAGCAGAAATGAGGCACTGTATGGTTAGAGTAGTACAAAGTAAGTCTGGTAGGAATTAGGCACTGAATGGTTAGAGTAGCTATAGTAAGTATGGTAGGAATTAGGCACTGTATGGTTAGAGTAGCTATAGTAAGTATGGTAGGAATTAGACACTGTATGGTTAGAGTAGCAATAGTAAGTATGGTAGGAATTAGGCACTGTATGGTTAGAGTAGCAATAGTAAGTCTGGTAGGAATTAGGCACTGTATGGTTAGAGTAGCAGTAGTAAGTATGGTAGGAATTAGACACTATGGTTGGAGTAGCAGTAGTAAGTATGGTAGGAATTAGACACTATGGTTGGAGTAGCAGTAGTAAGTATGGTAGGAATTAGACACTATGGTTGGAGTAGCAATAGTAAGTATGGTAGGAATTAGACACTGTATGGTTAGAGTAGCAGTAGTAAGTATGGTAGGAATTAGGCACTGTATGGTTAGAGTAGCAATAGTAAGTCTGGTAGGAATTAGGCACTGTATGGTTAGAGTATCAGTAGTAAGTATGGTAGGAATTAGGCACTGTATGGTTAGAGTAGCAATAGTAAGTGTGGTAGGAATTAGGCACTGTATGGTTAGAGTAGCAGTAGTAAGTATGGTAGGAATTAGGCACTGTATGGTTAGAGTAGCTATAGTAAGTATGGTAGGAATTAGACACTGTATGGTTAGAGTAGCTATAGTAAGTATGGTAGGAATTAGGCACTGTATGGTTAGAGTAGCTATAGTAAGTATGGTAGGAATTAGGCACTGTATGGTTAGAGTAGCAGTAGTAAGTATGGTATGAATTAGGCACTGCATGGTTAGAGTAGCAGTAGTAAGTATGGTATGAATTAGGCACTGTATGGTTAGAGTAGCAGTAGTAAGTATGGTATGAATTAGGCACTGTATGGTTAGAGTAGCAGTAGTAAGTATGGTAGGGATTAGGCACTATGGTAAGTGAAGTAGTGCTGGGTGTAGGAGGTACAGTATGCTCTTTGGTTCATGGTGCAGACAGAGGTACAGTAGGAATGAGATCCTGGCATTGTGGCATATACATTATAGTAGGAGGAAGCCTCTGTTTGGTTAGTGGGGTAAGAGTGTGAGAATAAACTCTTTGTGACGGTGAGCCCCTCCTTCACCTCCATGACTCACACCGTGCTGCTGCTGGATCACAAGCTGTCCTCTTTCCAGGCCATCCTGCTCCCCCTCCCTGTTCCTCTGGAGACCGTGCCGTGTTTGTGTGGAGCAGCGGGGCCCACGCTTCATCAGAGCAGCGCTGCGGCTCTCCTGTACCTCAGCTCTCCAGGCATCGGGAGACGAGCGCTCTGCTCCTTCCCCCACGCTCCAGAACCGGAGCGCCTCACATCCCCCCCGGGGAGAGCGCTTTCTGCTTTCATTCTGTGTGTGTGTGTGTGTGTGTGTGTGTGTGTGTGTGTGTGTGTGTGTGTGTGCATGTGTTTGTGTGTGTGTGTGTGTGTGTGCATACGTGTGTGTGTGTGTGTGTGTGTGTGTGTGTGTGCTGTGTGCGTGCATGCGTGTGTGTACGTGTGTGTGTGTGTCTGTGGGTGCGTATGTTTGTGTGTGTGTGTGTGTGTGTAGCAGTACAGGACTGTGTGCGTGTGCATGTCTGTGTGTGCTTCTTCCAAGTCTATCAGTGTACGGTACCAGTTTTCCAAGTACAGAGCTGATGAGAACCCTCCTGTTCTGAGAAAATGAACAAAGCTCAATACAGATCATTTCACCGTCAGTCGAAAGACGAAACCCATGATGGACCATGCTGTTAGGAGTAAAGTGTGCATATGTCCATCTATATATCTGCAGTGCCAATGTAATGGCGGTGCCCCTCGAGGACCATAGCGGTGGTCATGAGATTACCGTAGCTTTGCTTTATCTGGAGAAGCTCTGAAAGGCCCTGCCTGGTCTTCCATTTTCCCATCAAAAGTGAGGAGGTTGAACAAAAGGGTCCTTCTTGGACCAATGCAGATGAGTTCCAAGAGTTAGGTAGTGTTGCTTTCTGGGAGAGTGAACCCGTGCTTCATTATCAAAAAGATTGACAAGTTCGCTTCCATCATACAGCTGACTTATACATAGCTTCAGCAGATGAACTATTATGATCACTGTTATGGGGTACATACATGTCATCTTTTACCTTTGAATGCAATGAGGTCCCATCATGGTTTTCAGTGCATTTCCAGTAAAATTGTAACGTATATTCCACTGCCAGTGTAATCAGTAAACTATGAAGACGATAGCACAAGTCCTGTGCTTAAACCCCAATATATACCCTTGAATGATTTTTGAACTGCTATGTGAATGGGTACACAAAGCAGCGTTTCGATATTTTGGAATGTTTAGATGCAGGGGGGACTGTTTATTATTATTTCTCTCGCAAGCAAGTGGGGGTGTTGCTGGAGCCCCAGGCCATCGGCCGGGCCGTTGTGGCTCCCGTTTCCACACAAAGGTGCTCGACCTTCGGCGGCGAAATTCTTTCAGGTGCTCGTGAAGCGTTGTAAAGTGTGTCACAGCAGTGTATTGTTTGCAGGCATCCCCATTTCCTTGTCAGGAGGAGTGAGAAATACGAAAGGAAATGATCGACGCTGGAGCTCGGTTCAAATTTATGACATTGTCCTCGTTCGACTGCACACAATCGGCTCCCGCCCCCCCCAGTGCGGCCCCCGCCCCCCCCAGTGCGGCCCCCGCCCCGCTTTATCCTGCTCTCTATTCAGAACGTGGCGGCGCGGCACGCAGGAAAACGTGTTCGCCAACAGAAGGTCAAAGATTCAAAACCAAACTGTGCATTATTCTCACGGTTGTCTCCTTTGGCTGCAGAACATGATGCAAGCGAACTTCCGATTGATTTATCCTGTACAGCTCTCTCTTTCTCTCTCAGTTTCTTTCTCTGTCTCTCTCCCACTCTCTCTCTCTTTCTCTCTCTCTCTCGCTCTCTCCCTCTCTCTCTCCCACTCTCTTTTCTCTCTCTCTCTCTTCCTCTCTCTCTGTTTCTCTCTCTCCCTCTCTCTCTCTGTTTCTCTATCTCTCTCTCTCCCTCTCCCTCTCTCTCTCTCTGTCTCTGTCTCTGTTTCTCTCTCTCTCTCTCTCCCTCTCTCTCCCTCCCTCTCCCGCTCTCTCTCTGTCTCTCTCTCTCCTTCTTTCTCTCTCTCTCTCTCTCTCCCTCTCCCTCTCTCTTCTCTCTCCTCTCGTCTGTGTTTCTCTGGTCTGGCTCCGGACGCGGGCGAGCGGACGGACGGACGCGGGGAGACATTGCGCGGGCCCCCGGTGGCGTCGGGGCGGATGACTCTCGTTGAACTGTAATTGGAGAGAAGCTTTCTCGAGCATGCCCCCTCTCCAGAGGTCTGCCTCCCTCCACTCCGCCTGCGAGGGGCTCATTATCTCCACAGCGGGAGGGAGGGAGGGAGGGAGGGAGGGGAGTGGAGCAGGAGGAGCAGGAGGAGGAGGACTGATGCCCGGGAGGCAACGCTACGGGATGTGGGATGAGGAGGAGGAGGAGGAGGAGGGGGAGGAGGGGGGGTGAGCTGGTAGGATTCGTCATTAGGATTCCGAGCGGCGCTCCGCTTTAATTATTTCGGAAAGGGGCCGGGTTGATACGGAACAGGGGCCCGGGCAGCCCCCCTGAGCTGTCGCTGCGCCTTGACGCCGGCCGCTTTGACAGAGACGGGAATGCGGGAGGCGCGGGGCGTGGAGGGCAGGGGCGCGGGAGCACTCAGGAGTGTCCTCTGCTTCTCTGGTCCTCCTGTGTCCGTTTGTCTGCAGAGGGGAAGAGAGAGGGGGAAAAAAAATCTCAGGTCGGGCAGCAGAGCCGGATTGATTCCCTCTCGCTCTTGCTGCCCCTTCAATCTGCGCTAATCATCTCCGGGTTCTTTATTTCACCGCGCTTACATTGAGCAATTTGCCGGGCTTATGTGCCATCCGTTTACGCTGGCGCGTATCTGCCGGTGCCGTGCGGATTAAGTGCCTTGCCGAGCGGGTGCTGTGGCACTGTGCACCTGGGCTTTGAACCCGCACACCCACCTAAACGCTCTACATGCACATGCTGCGCTGTTCAATGCACCTGTCGAAAACACACACCCTCTGTTCAGCGCAGCCGTCCTGACCGTAGACGCCGTTACGCGAGCGCTCGGGCGGGAGCGGTTTTCGGTTTGATCTTACCCCCCCCACGGTCACCGGAAAAGCCTCTTCTCTCCGGAAGTTTCCGAGCTGCGAGAAGCCCCCGGAAAGAGAAACGGGTTCATTACCGACGTCCGCTCTCTGGCTCCGAGCGCCTCCGTTGTGCCTCGTCGTTGTTGTGAGGGGCTCTGCGCGTACGAGTCTGATGGCTGAGGCGCGGGTTTCTCAGGGCCGGAGAAGGCCTCTGTTCAGTTTAAATCCTTTCAGGTTTTTTCTTTTTTGCTGGGGGAGGTGAGTCAGCCCCAGCAGGCTGGCTATCAGCTCTCCGCAGCCCGCCTGGCCGCCTCTGATTTATTCGGCTGTGAGACGGTCCCCCTCGCGCCCCTCCCCGCCTGCCCTCCTTTCCAGGGGTTACCTTTTTTTTGGAGATTTCTGGCGCAATTTCCTTTTGATTTCAGAACGCACGCTCGGCCAGAGAGAGAGCAGCCCCGGGGAGGGAGGGAGGGAGGGAGGGAAGGGGCGAGAGCGAAAGAGAGAGAGAGAGAGAGAGAGAGAGACAGACAGAGATAGAGAGAGTCCGAGAGAGATGTTTAAGCAGAAAGTCTGTCAGAGATTTTCAGAGATGGAGACCCAGCGCTGTCAATTTGTCTCAAGTCACACTGGGTAATTTTGAGAAGGCTCCATTAGCTCTGAGATGCAATTTGCAGTAGGCCTCGCTGAGAGGAAGAGGGCATCCCTCCACTTATTGATGTTTCACTAGATGTTGCGCTACTCCTCAGCAATGGGTGTTTACCCACACGGAACAGCAAAAAAAAACCAAAAAGCTGTACTGCTCTGGATGTAAATACATTCACAACAATCCCCTAAATATAGGAATAATATCAAAACGAAGGCAGACTGCATCGACCACGAATATGGAATTAACCATCTGGGATTGCGCTGATTCATGTAATTACAGCGTCTGTATTGAACACTGTTTGTTATCAAGTCAGAATGACTAGCTTGTTTATCACTGGCCTGCTTACATATGTGATACTGAATATGATAATATGTGGGGTCTTTATATGCGCTGACTTTGGAGCTATCTGCTTTGCCGAGAGTTTGCCAGTGCTGCTGTGTACTCTCGTTCAATGTCGTGTGACAAGGGAGTCTTCTGTCCTAGAGCCGCGTGTTCTTGTTCAATGTCATGTGACAAGGGAGTCTTCTGTTCCAAAGCAGTCTGTACCACTCACTCCAGATCAATGCGCCTATTGATTTCGCTTGTCTTCTCTGACAAACATCCTGGGATCAATTACGTTATGGGGAAGTGATAGTCAACTGAAAGCCAGCCTTAGCTTCGGATTTACACTCCGTGAAGGACGTCGTCCTTCACAGCAGCCCGTGCCTCTGAGCGCCCCGTGTACACTAGGGGGTGTGATAGCGACATCGATTGGACGATGACTCCTGTGGGTAGTGAGCAGGTTCAGTTCCTGTTGCCTTCATCTCATTTTGTTGTCTTTGTTTATTGTTTATTGTCATTGTCTTCTTTCCCTGTGGCCACCAAGCAGTGACCAGGTTACTGCGTCAGGTTATAGCATGCAGACGTGAGTCAGGTTATAACATGCAGACATGAGTCAGGTTATAGCATGCAGGACGTGAGTCAGGTTATAGCATGCAGACGTGAGTCAGGTTATAGCATGCAGACATGAGTCAGGTTATAGCATGCAGACGTGAGTCAGGTTATAGCATGCAGACGTGAGTCAGGTTATAGCATGCAGACGTGAGTCAGGTTATAGCATGCAGACGTGAGTCAGGTTATAGCATGCAGACGTGAGTCAGGTTATAGCATGCAGATGTGAGTCAGGTTATAGCATGCAGACGTGAGTCAGGTTATAGCATGCAGACGTGAGTCAGGTTATAGCATGCAGATGTGAGTCAGGTTATAGCATGCAGACGTGAGTCAGGTTATAGCATGCAGATGTGAGTCAGGTTATAGCATGCAGACGTGAGTCAGGTTATAGCATGCAGACGTGAGTCAGGTTATAGCATGCAGACGTGAGTCAGGTTATAGCATGCAGACATGAGTCAGGTTATAGCATGCAGACGTGAGTCAGGTTATAGCATGCAGACGTGAGTCAGGTTATAGCATGCAGACGTGAGTCAGGTTATAGCATGCAGACGTGAGTCAGGTTATAGCATGCAGACGTGAGTCAGGTTATAGCATGCAGACGTGAGTCAGGTTATAGCATGCAGACGTGAGTCAGGTTATAGCATGCAGATGTGAGTCAGGTTATAGCATGCAGACATGAGTCAGGTTATAGCATGCAGACGTGAGTCAGGTTATAGCATGCAGATGTGAGTCAGGTTATAACATGCAGACGTGAGTCAGGTTATAGCATGCAGACGTGAGTCAGGTTATAGCATGCAGACGTGAGTCAGGTTATAGCATGCAGACGTGAGTCAGGTTATAACATGCAGACGTGAGTCAGGTTATAGCATGCAGACGTGAGTCAGGTTATAGCATGCAGACGTGAGTCAGGTTATAGCATGCAGATGTGAGTCAGGTTATAGCATGCAGACGTGAGTCAGGTTATAGCATGCAGATGTGAGTCAGGTTATAGCATGCAGACGTGAGTCAGGTTATAGCATTCAGGCGTGAGTCAGGTTATAGCATGCAGACATGAGTCAGGTTATAGCATGCAGACATGAGTCAGGTTATAGCATGCAGATGTGAGTCAGGTTATAGCATGCAGACGTGAGTCAGGTTATAGCATGCGGACATGAGTCAGGTTATAGCATGCGGACATAGATCAAGGGTGTGTATATAGACCCTTAGTCCCCAGTTATGGGAACCAGATGTCAGAAAAAGCCCATCAACATTCCACTTATCAACATTTTCCCCTTTTCGTGTTTGGGACTGCTCTACATTCGTGAATATTTTTAGCGAGGCTGAGTCTCGGCACCCCTGCGGGTCCCCAGAACGAGGGTAAAGGCAGCGCTCCCCCGCGGGCCGCTAAAAGGGGCTGCTTCCCACAGAAGCGCCGGGGCAACAGAAGCAGAGGGAAGCCTCCAAAGTGTAAACACAAGAGGATCCCCTCTGAAGGAGCTGATGGATGCTCCTGTCGGCTCTGCTCGGGCTCCCTCCTCATGTCCTCCGGGGGTAAGCGGCACTTCTCCGGTTCGGCGTTCCGTCGGGGGGGTACAGCCAATGGTAGCGCGGCCTGGGGGTTTTCCCCTCCGTAGAGAGAACGCGTGATGCGTTCAGCGGGGAGCGTGCTCTCCCGAATCCCCCCCCCACCCCCCCACCCCGGTTCCCCCGTTTGTACCTCCTTATAATACTTTGCCGAATCTCGTCCAGGTGACGGGGCGCGCCGAGCGTGCTCACAGTTAAACAGGCGCAAAGGTCAGCCGTCTCTGCTGGGCTCCGCCCGCGGGATTCGGGCCCCGCGGTCGATACGCATGTTAATGCGCGTCGCGCCAAGGAGGCTGAAAAGAAGGCTCCCTTTCTCGAACGCAGAAAGAATTGCTCTATCGATCGGAGCACTTTCGCTTTTAATTTGGCCGGCCCCGACAAAGGAAGCTAAATACATTTGGCGCTGACCTCGATTTAAAAAAAAAAAACTCGGCGAGAATGAGAATGGAAACGTGGCGAGGCTTGTCAGCGACGCACCGCTTGCCGTCCCGGGGGAGACGGTTGGGCGCGAGCGGCCGCATTTGTTCGCATGCCCGCTGCGCCCGCATGCATTGCTGCGCCTCTGGAGGAGAAACATGCGCGGCTGCACCGGGCAACTCCCAGTCGAAGTGTGAACGTGAAAAATATAGTGCGTGCTTAAACAAAAGGATCCGTTTGCTTGATCCTCAAACTGCAGTCTGTGGTTGGCGGTGGGGGGTGGGGGGAGGTGGTGGGGTGGGGGGGTTATCTGCCGTGATTAGATTTTTAAGCGGCCTGTTTTTTTCCTCCTCTTATTTCCCGAATTTATTCTCGACCGATTGACACGTGACAAGCTATCGCACGCATCAGGTGAGAGAGCAGGAGAGGGGCAGACCTGCGGCGCGCTCAGGTTACCTGGGTAACGGCGGCCAGGTGAGATTCCGTCGGAACTGAGCGTGCGGCTTGTGAACGACCTTTGCCGCCTTTTCCTCCTCCTCTTCCTCCTCCAAGGGGGGAAGGAGCGTGGAAAATTATTCACGACCTGCGCATTTTTTTACGGCTCTCCCGTCTCCTTTAATCCCCCACCGGCGAACGGTCATCATCCGCCATTAATTGCTTCTCACCTTTGCGGCAGTCATCAGCCTGGGAGACGTGACTATGGAAAGGCCGCCCCTCCTCTCCGATCCCCGCCCCGCCGTCTCGCGGATCCGCGGCGCGGTGGCGGCGGCTCGGAGGACGGGGAGCGGGGAGGCGGGGAAAACGAGCGGAGAGATCTCGCATGCATGTATTCAAATCTATGCAGCCCCAGTCCTTTTCAAATATTAAAACGGAATGTCATGCCTGAACAGCTCCGTGAGGAAAAAAAAAACAGAAATAATAAAAACAGAAAAACATGAACTTAGTCATCAAACGGGAAAATGAATGGGGTTCATAAGCGTGTCTCTCATGAAGGTTTTTAAAAATGCAGGGGCCTCTTTCACATTCGGCCACGGCCTCCAAAAATGTTTTTTTATAATACATGTAGATTGCCTGTCAAGTAAAATATCCTATTTCTGTGTTTTCATCGTATTTTTGCAGTTGGAAACTTAATTTAAATCCTAGTCTCCCCGTAAGAATGTAAACAGGCCTGTTAATTCAAACACCGGATGTTAAATCTCTTCACATTTCCCTTAATATGCTCAACAGTGTGTTTAAGAAGGAAGGGAAGCGAAGGGCTCGGAGAAATGGCTTCATAATGGCAGGTGTTATTATACAATATGACATTACCATATTTACATAACCCAACTTGTTTTCTCCAGGATGGATTTTCTCTCTCCCCCTGTCTGTATCTTGCCTTTTTTTTTTTTTCTTTCTTTCTTTTTCTTTCCCATTCCGGTGTATTGCATAAAACCAATTTTCGGAGCGGCGTGTAGGGATTGGCGCGATAATGAAAAGGGAATTGGCGGGGTGAATGTTAAAGCGAGATAACTGCAGCCGGGGAAGAGCGCTTCTGAATGGGGCCCGGTCTGGGGGGAGGACGGCTAGCGCCGCCGCCGCCGCCGCCGCCGCCGCGCCACGCGCTGCCAGAACAGGGGGAGGCTAATTGGAAACAGATAGGGGCGAGCGACACCGCACGTGTTTAGCATGTAATGAACATTAGCATTAGCAACGCGCCGGGGCGGGGCCGGGGGGTCGGTGGGGGGAGGGGGGGGTGTGTGCGTGTGTGTGCGGAGAGCGAGCAGATCACAGGAGTTCCGCGAAAACACTCGATTAGGACCGCGGCTCCGAGTCTGGAGATGATCGTCGTCTTCCCGAAGCCGTGGCGGCGTTTTACATTTTGATAACGTTCATATTTCATTTTCTGACAGTGGTCTCCCGTTTGTTTTCTCCGACAAAATGCTACTGTGTATATATTGGAATTTACCGTTGCTATGGAGAACAAATTTGCCGGGATCAATCGACAGATTGCGCCTTCCTTTTATGTTTTATTCAAATCCACATGTTTCTGCCAATAACACGGGGTCTAGGGAACGTTTGTTTGTGTTTTTTTTATTGGAGCACTACCTATCCATGGTGACTTGCAAGTTGCAGATTTGCTCATTTTGTTTAGTACATTTTTGCAGCTGTGTTGGATGAATTCTCAAAGGGAGGCAAAAGTAAATAGGTTGCTTGCCTATCTGCTTCATTCTGTCCATCCAGGTCCTAACATTTGCATCTGCGTGCAGTCAAGCCAAAGCTAAATCCGAAGGTGGTCAACAGTTAGTATTTTACAGGTTTCACACTGAAAAGGAAATGTGTTCCCCCTAGAACCCAATACATGCGTTTTTGATACGATAGTACAACACATCAGGGAGGATGCCGCATGTGATTACTAACCGACCGTTTGGATGAAATGGTTTCGCCCGAACCCGGTTTAATTCCTGGAAGTGGCGGGATGGATAGCAGGCAGGTTTTTTGAAGGGCACTGCAGAAGGGCGACCCCCCTTCTCTGTGCACAGGGAGATAAGGTTCTGTCACAGGGGTGTTTAGAGAGCCCCTGCCACCTCACAGACAGCCTCGGACCACACATTAGCCTGGTCATCACCCGCGTATCAGCCGCGGCGGGAGACTGTGACAGGCGCCCAATCGCCTGGGCTCAGCGTGCGATTCTCCTCTGCGTGGCTGATAAGTGCGCCCGTCTAATCCTCTGCCTGCGCTGCCTGCGCTGCCTCCTCTGCCTGCGCTGCCTGCGCTGCCTGCGCGGGGGAAAGCCGCCGAGCGGCCAGCGTCTCACAAGAGCCCCGCCTGTGTTACTACAGAATGCGGCTCTGACACACACGCACACACACACATGCATTCACACACACACACACACACACGCACGCATGCAACGCACGACACACACATGCATGCACACATACACGCACGCACACACACACACACACGCACACACACACACACTCACACACTCGCGCACACACACACGCACGCACACACACATACACTCGCATACACAGCACTCACACACACACGACCATGCACGCACACACGCACACACACAGCAAACGCACACCACACACACAGCGACACACACAACGCATGCACACAGCATCATCACACACACACACACACGCACTGCACACACATTCACAAAGCAGTTTAGAAATTAGGGAAATGCATCAACCCTAACATTTTATTTGAAGTCTTGTTTGATAATATAGCACTGTTGTTTCACGGTTGAATGCGCTGTGGGTGCATTGTCATTGGTGCAAAAGAGAGAGAGAGTGCTTTTACAACTGCGCAGGACTGGTGTGAGAGCTGGCAGTCAGGCTTTGGGTTCTCCTATGTTTATCCGCGTGGTGTTCACCGAGTGGCCCTCTGCTGTAAGGCAGCGAGCTAGCACTCCTGCTCAGCAGCTGCTGGGGCTGCATCATTCACTCCCTCTTGTTCCCTCTTGATCACACCCTTTAATTAGCAGTCTAAAATCTGTCCCACACTCTCGCCCCCCCCCCCCCCCCCCCCCCAAGGGGACAGGAGTTCTGTAAGAGGCAGGCCTGACTAATTGGGAGAGAGTTCTCTTCTACCTCTGCTCTTTGTAGAGGGAATGTAGGGGGGCAGCAAGGGGGTGCTGTGAGGTGGTCGTGGGGCAGAGGGGTGTAGTTGAAAACCGACAGTGGAGTCAGAAGAGAGCGCTCTGGGGTTTGGGCTAATCTTCAGAAGCTAAGTGGTTCCACTGTGTCAAACTACAATTTACATACCGAGGTGAAACGTTCACTGGTCTGAGATCGGAATTTCAGCTTAACTGCCTCAGGCAAAAAAGCAGGCCTTGACCAGGCATTGACACGCTGATGAAGCAACATCTGAAGTAAGAGGGAGAGGAGGAACTGAATTTACACTCCCGGCTGTGTATCAAATACAGGGACCTATGGTCAGAACATCCCAGTGAGCCTCTAATGATTGCAGGCACACAGTTTCTTCAGGTGTGAGGCTGTAGCTCTGCAAAGCTGAGTGGGGCCCTGGGGAACTTGGGGGCGGGCCAAGTGCAGGGCCATGGGGAACGCCGTCTCGGAGGGGGGGGGGCTCAATCTGCGGCTGTTTCTCCCTTTAGTCTGCTCTCACACTAATGTGGTCTGACCACATTTCCACCCCCCCCTGCACCTGTAAGGCATTCCCCTGTGTGAGGCCAACCAAGAAAAATAAAGCATTCTTCAATGTCATTTATCCAAATTGTATAAAGCATTAACTAATTTATTTATGGATATCAGCATTTAACTAATAGCAATCTCGCACATGCTGCTGCTTGACTACGTTTTCAGGGCCTTATTTCAGTCAGGTACAACAGTGAGAGCGTTTATCTCCTGGGCTCCCAACAGAATCTGACTGTGTGTTTATCTGAGATGCTGAAGCAGAATACAAATTGTTTGAGACTTGGATTTGCTTTCATCAGTGTGAGAGCGGTTTGGCATGTCTGCCTCTTTTCTCACTTGTTCTCCCTCTCTCTTACACACACACACACACACCCTCTCTCCCCCATGCTTCTCTCTCTCTCTCTCTTTCACACACACACACACACACACACACACACACACACACACACACACACATACTCTCTCCCCCATCTCTTTCTCTCCCCCATTTTTCTCCCTCTCTCTCTCTCCCTTCCTCTCTCTCACTCTCTTTCTCTCACTCCCTCTCTCTCTCTCCCACTCCCTCCCTCTCTCTCTTTCTCCCACTCCCTCTCTCTCTCTCCCACTCCCTCCCTCTCTCTCTTTCTCCCACTCCCTCTCTCTCTCTCCCACTCCCTCCCTCTCTCTCTCTTTCTCTCACTCCCTCTCTCTCTATCTATATCTCTCTCTCTCCCCCCCTCTCTCTCTCTCTGTTCTTGAGGAGTCATCTGGCAATCCTCCAAGCAGACAGTCTCTGCCAATTTCCTCACCACCCACTCGTCACTTGGTTATGAGGAAGTCTTATTTGAATAATTCAATAATTATTTGTTGTCTCCTACATAATAAGCAGAACAGAAGAAGTGCTAATAGAGTGGCATCTTTGGGGAAGTCAATACTCTTCATTGTGTGGAGGAAGCGTGTGCAACTGAAATGCACTCTTCAGGGATGCCACGAACAGAGTTCTTTTTTTATACTTCTATTTGGGGTCAGGAAGTATTTAACCAACACACACGAAAAAGGACAAGACATTAATAAAATTAAGTAAATGGGCATGTGAATAGTACAGTGATAATATTTCACGGTATGTCATTTTCGCATAGTTCTCATAATTTTGCCCCAAATTGTTGCTTACAATCCATAGCAAATGTGTGTATATATGTACATACATATATAAATACATACATACCATATGTAAGTTACTTAGCTTGTTCTGTCAGATGTCAGTTGCATGCATTAATACATACCTTCCTACATTAATGCGTACGATACATGCATACATTCATACACGCATACACAGTAAGGTCTGTGGATGTTCATGAGCAGCCGTGTCATTATATTTGGAAAGAGACGCTGCTGTTGAGTGTTTTGAATGTAAATTTTTTGGGGTTTTGAGCAACACAAATATTGGCCCCAGTGAGGTTCATTGTACCAGAATGAGCTGCAGAGGATATTTGGAAAAAGTGTCCAATCTCAGCAGAACAGTCTGGAAGCACAAATAGCATTTTGGGTAAGTGGAAAAATAGCTTTATTTTATTTTTGGGTGAATTGCCCTTTTAAGACAAAAATCAATGGAGGCAGAGGGTCCCCTTGCCTTGTAGTTACCTTTTGAAATGTTAAAGGTTGAAGATAATAACTTTAACCACAGCTCTTGGGCCTTTTCTACATTGCCTTTAGCCATCCTATGAAAGTACTTTAAAAATGTAATTGTTTGCTTGTTTCAAAAATAATGGCCATGTGACTTTATCGAAAGCTTTTTCTACATCCTGAGTAATCATGGTAACAGGTTCATTTTTGTTTAGGGATTCTGAGATATTGTTTGATGAATGTCTGACATTGCCATGTTTGGTTTAAATCTTGTTTGTTAAGTATTAATTATTCTAGGCGTGAGTTTGGAGTCTTTTGCCTAGAGTTACTGAGAGACCCCCATTTAGAAGTCTTATTGGTCTGTAGAATGTGCATGTGGTTCGATATTCTTCTTTATGTTTAACTTATGATGACCACTGAAATCCAAGTTGTAGCCCATGCTTAAATTTCTAGGGCCCGGTTTGATGGGTACAGGCAGGTTTTTAAAAGTCATCACTCCCTGAAGATCTGACTTGTTGCTTCACTGAGACTAATGTATTCAATCAGTTGATGCTATTTTCCTTGGTTACCTTTGGCAATTAACATTTTTGTAGAAAACACCTGTTTTTAGCTTGTCTGGCTTTGAATTGTATAGTTGCTGATAGAAATGAATAATTTTTGATCTTCCAATTATTTTTTGTTTAAATTTAAAATAATTTAAGTTTACAAAACGTGCTCTTTTATTTTAGTTTATTGATCTCTAAGCCCAGATTTTCAGTCCTCTTGGACCACTATCATATGATTTTTTTTCTGGTGGAGAGTATTCCGTTTTCAATGATATGTGAAAGGAGTTCATTCAAGGCTGTTTTTTGTATTTTTTCCAAGCATTCAATTTCTTTATCCAGTCTATTTAGAGAGAATTCTTGTCCTTTGCACACCAAGACATCCAAGTATGGCATTCATAGTCACTAATTATACTGTATGTATGTTAATGGGCGTTGCATTTTGTGGCAGTTGCTATATTTATTCTTTACTGGTTGTACTTTCACAATGGAAAAATAATTTTATTGTTATCAATGATATTATTTGGGTGAGGACGATGGTCTGTCGAACAAAACATTAACACATTTAAAGGTGGTGCTAAATGAGTGAAATTGGCTAGAAACAGACAGACTGTGTTTTGTCCTCTCCAAGCACTTGTAGGGGAATTTTCGAGCAGCACAAACATTCTCAGGCTCTGAAAACAGTCAGTGGGGCAATAAGTGGAATATGCAAAAAGCAGAGTGCAGGAGATTCTTTAATTCTTCTATAATCACAAAAATCGTTATGAATTTGCCATTAAATTCAAGACAATGATCATTTTTCCAGATACTTCATGCATTCTGTTTTTCAGGCATGTTTAAAACATGTTACTGATCATTTGATAATAAGATAAACTATATTAGTCACTCGTGTCATGGGAAATGATTATAATGGCTGCTCACATCTCACTGCAGAGGACTTTTTAGGTAGCGCAAATGACTGTGAAATTCTTACACAGGCTGTGACATCTGCAGTGGCCCCATGCAATATCCATCATGGTTTAGGCACATAACATCAAAACTACCGGAAAAGAGCCATAGAGCCCTCTCACACTTGTTTTGCATGCATCATTTCAATGACGTTACTCAGATTTGAACAATTATAATAACCACCGAGATCCAAGTTTATGGAGTGTATCAAAGCTATAGAGCAATCAATGGAGAGCAGACAGTTTGCATGATGCGCTGAGTAAAATTAAACAGAATTTTTCATGTCCGGATCTGTGCTTCATTTTTCCAGATAGCAAAGGGAGAAAATGTGATTTGTTTTCTTCACCGCCAAGCAACACTTCTAATTTGCAGTTCATGCCACGTTGATCACTTGTTGTTTACTCACAGGTGGTGTTGTCATCGAAGCATGTCAAAGGCTGGACTGCCTGTGTGTGAACAGTTTCAAAGCATTTCATTCTCAGTTAGGGCGTGTGGAGATGTTTCTGCTCAAAAGCGCAGTCAGAACCCCGAGCCTGCAGAACAGTTTCTGAACATACTGAAGAGCCCAGAGTGAACTGAAAGGCTGGCTTTGTTCTGAGCAGGACGATTCAGAAGGATACAAAGAAAAAGCAACACACTCAGAGAAATTTTCTAGTCTCACTGTCTCTCCCTCTGTGTGTGTGTGTGTGTGTGCGTGCATGCGTGTGTGTTTGTGTTTGCACATGTGTGTATGTTTGTGTGCATGTGTGCGTGTTGTGTGTAGCTTGTGTGCATGTGTGTATGTGTATGCGTGTGTACACGTATGTTGTGTGCGAGTGTACGTGTGTGCATGTGTGTTGTGTGCTTGTGTGTGTATGCATGCGTGCGTGTGTGTGTTTGAGTGTGTATGCATGTGTGCTTCTGTACATGTGTGTGTGTGTGTGTGTGTGTTTGCATAAGTATTCTCCAGCACTACGTGTTCATGTGCTCCATGCTGGCTGAGCGAAGTGGCATTCTTTCACATTCCATCTTAATAACTCCACTATGTGCTGGACATCTTGCAGTACCCTCTTATTTACTGCACAAACAAATAGTTATTTCATGAATACGCTTATCGTTATCTAATGATTTCTCTGAACATAATACGGTAGAAGTGTTTCCTCATTAGAGGCATTCATAACTCCACATTACTGCACGATTTGCTTTTCTTATCAAGATTCCTTGAAATTAGAAAACTGCACATGTTGAAGAAAAATCTGGGCATATATATATATATATATATATATATATATATATATATATATATATATATATATAATATATATATATTTTATATATATATATATATACAGTACATGAAATAATGGTGCATTTCTTTTAAGAAATGACTGTAATACATTTATGTCACTGTAAAAACGACTTGCAGACTTCATAGAGATTGCATACCTTTCCTAGTGCCTTTGAAGGTCCTTTGTTCTGCTTGTGTGGATGGGTTTGTTTTTCCTCTCTCACTGCTCCCCTATGTGCCAGCACTGCTGGTGATTAGGAGGCTCCATGTCTCCTGACACGGATCCGGTGGCTCATAATGGAAGCAGGACAGCTGTTCCTGGTTGTAACGACAGGCCTGGGACATGTGACACATGCCGAGGACCTGCCAGCCCCAGGCACAGTCTGGCATATTCTCACTGTCTGCTCCTCGGGGTCCCCGGGGAGCCGTGTAGCTGCTCACAAGGACAGGGCTGAGGGGATCCATCGCAGCGCGCCGAATGAGCTCACATCCACCCGTCCATCTCCCTGAAAACAGACAGAACAGGCCGCCCAGTCCCCATCACATTCCCCCCTTGCACATTCCTTATTATTCCGCCCGCACTACCCTGCATGTTCCTGAATTTTCCTACCACACTACCCTGAACGTTCCTTAATATTCCCACCACAGTAGCCTGCACGTCCCTTAATATTCCTATCACAGTAGACTGCACATTTTTTGTAATTCCCACCGCAGTACCCTGCCTGTTCCTGAATTTTCCTACCGCACTACCCTGCACGTTCCTGAATATTCCCACCACAGCAGCCTGCACCTTCCTTAATATTCCCACCACAGTAGCCTGCACATTCCTGAATATTCCCATTGCAGTAGCCTGCACGTGCCTTAATATTCCCATCACAGTAGCCTGCACATTCCTGAATATTCCCATTGAAGTAGCCTGAATGTTCCTCAGTATTCCGATCATGGTACACTGCATGTTCCTGAATATTCCCATCACAGTACTTATCATTTTCCTTAATATCCCCATCACAAGCGATGTCTGTACCACTCTATTCCCAAAAGCAACGCATCACATTTTCCCCTCTATTTCCTTAGAAACACACAGTCTATACCCCTCTATTTCCAATGCAAAACATTGTTCAAAACATTGTGCATAAATATGTCACACAATGTGATGCATTGTACATAACCCATAAAACCCTGTTCTTCCGTTCCATAGCTACACCCAGTATATCTTCTCTCTTCACATTACAGAACTTTCTGCATAACCTTGCAATTTGTAGCTGTCCTTTCTCTCATGGTTACGTGTGAACACTGCCGTTAGACTACAGTTTGACGGCAGCATAAAATATTTTGAAGTTTAATCCCACATATGCAACTCTGTTGGGACTCAAAGTATGTTGCATTTGTAAGGAATTGGATCATTTAATACAGAGAAAAATAAACTCAGCAGTGCGATACCAAAGCATTCTCAGAACATTTTCAAAAGTTCACTTCAAAGTTATCAAACATGGATGAAATAGTTTCAGAACTTTCTCCCAATGACATAATTTTCTCATTTTCTCTCAGTGTAGAGCCCAGTCCATTTTCTTTTCATCAAAAGTATTTTCAGAGTTCAGCGTACCGTACTTCTTGTTTTTTTTTTTTTTTTTTTTTTTTTTTTTGTCTGTGAAGGATCAGGTTAATAGGCATTATGGAGGTTCCCTGTGATTTTTTGTACCAGCATTGTTACACAATGTGGACTGAGTGGGGAAAAAGTGCTGTAATTTGAAAGTTATTACTTTTTTAAGTGTGCTTCATTTTCATAACCATTGTTTTAATGATCACCAGAGATGAGTGTTGCTTTTTTCCCAGAGAACATGAAATCTGCTTGTAATACTGCTCTTTGTTCTTTCATTCTCTGACGTCTCATTGTTTTCCATATTTGGTAGCTACTGTCGTGAAAGACTTCTAAAGATTAATTTCTGCAGACTCCAGATTTCAAGGAATCGTCAAGGACAGTCACCGTCTTGTGAAGAAAGACGCACGTTCTTTGAGTTCAGGCATGCTGTAACTCAAGCCTCACTGATACAACAGTATTATGCTCCATGTCTTCTGGCCAGAGAGTGAAACACAGACTAGAATAGTCCAAAAATGCCAACGATGCTTACATATTGTAAAAATGCCTATGATGACAGATAACAAGGAGGATGATGGCAAAACATCAAAGAACAGATGGACATCGAGACAGAGAGGCAAGGTCCCAGCTGGCTGTGTCCTCCCCTCTGCCCTTGAAATAAAGGAGAAGAAGAGTTGAAGGAATCTGTGAATGGAATTCAGAATTCCTGTCACAGATAAACTGCCTTCAACGTAATGTATGTTAACAAACAAAGCACTAACGGAATGTTCCAGAAGCATGCAGACATGGCCAGAGTCCATAAATCAATCACATTAAAAAAAAAAACACACTTTGAGGGGAAAAAAAAAAAAAAGCTGAAAACAGAAACAGTGTTGCGGCATTTCTTTTGCATGCTGTACCGTACTTGAATAATGCAACTGTGCTCTCAAGCAGACGGAAGCATTGCTCCTCACATTACCGACAGCTCATCAGTTGAAAAATAGCATGTGAATATTCCTCTTGGGTCTGTGGGGAAGGGGCAGCGCGTGATGGATCTCACTCTTCCTTCATCATCGCCCGATCGCGGCTTTCATTTCAATCTCTTCCGCATCTACTCTTTTTTTAATAAGGATCGTTTTAATTAGGAGGAGTAGCCGCCACCGCTGTTTTCATTACAGCGAATAGCTGGCACCAGTCAACAGCCGAAATGATTTTTGCTTGGCTTTGCACCTTCTCCTGGTTGCTGTACACCGCCGCTGTAATTAGTTTGGTCAGGAGTCGGCGAGTGAGGGACACGGCTGTCTGCCGCGACTCCTTCCTGCCCTGTCAAAACTAACGAATGAAATCCCGCGCGTCAGCCCAGGACAGACTGCGCTGCATAATTACAGGCGGACGCGGGGCAGCCGCTGGTCCCGGCTCTTAGCTGGGACTCGGTGACTTTTTTTTCCACAGGTGTAGGCTCACGTCGGGCGCGGCGATTGCAGGAAATTGAATTGTGTCGGGCGACGTGCAGGAGACACTGTAATCCCGCGGGGCGTTGTGTAATTACGCGGTAATGCGCCCGCATTATGAGGCGTCTCCTCGTTATTGGATTACTCTCCGGCGGACGCGCTGGGTGGCATGCGGAAGCGCGTGGTGCCCTTGCGCTCTCACCGGCTGCTTGGACCCTTCTCTGATTCATGCAGAAGGGCCCTCTGCTTGTTGGGCCACTGATTGCTGCATCCTTCTAATGGCTCGTCATAATAATAATAATAAAAGAAAATAAATTGTTGTGGTTGTGGTTGTGGTTGTGGTTGTGGTTGTGGTTGTGGTTGTTGTTGTTGTTGTGGTTGTGGTTGTTGTTGTGGTTGTGGTTGTTTTTGTTGTTGTGGTTGTTGTGTGGGGGGCCTGTTCAAATTATATAGTAGCATGGAAAGCTCAGGCGGCGGCGGCGGTGCATTCTGGGTAAGAGCTTGTGGCCACAGCCAGGGTATCTGCGGGAGAACTCTTGATTCCTGCCCTCGGGAAACCCAGCAAGCCTCAATCCCCGTGTCCCCGCGAAGCCCGTGACAGACAGCCCCGTGCGCCAGATCCATTTTCATACCGCCGGTCGCCCCGGCGCTCACCCGCGTCATGCTCCCAGACATTTCGGTCTGCCTCGGTGACACTTTCATTACCCTTGAGGGATCGGTCCAGTGGAGGGCCTCGTTCCCACCTCGCGGGCCCGGGACAGGGATCATCCATTTTAATGAGGCACGCCGCAATCTCGCGGCGCCTTCGCAGTAGATGAATTATCGGTATTCATTTAATCTAGCAATAATTATCTTTGAGGAGGCGCACTTTCCCCCTAACCCCCCCCTCCCCGCCCCCCCACCACCACCATCATGCGCTCTCGATATTTCAGTGCTCTCTCTCCAGCTCAGCTGCACCCAATTTGGAGACAGATGTGTTTTACGGTTGCTGTTGCAATAATCCAAGAGTGCTCTCAGAATTAAGCGAACCATTTTCCTAGATATTACAAGATGATAGAGAGGTTCTAAAACCAAAGAGAGTAGCAGGTGTATATTTATTGCGAACGCGCACTGATAGACGCTGTGTGTGTAAGAATGCAGGGGCAGAGTGCTGCGGTCTCTCTCTGCTTCTTCATCCGCTGGGTTATCAGGACTGGACAGGTGTGTAATGAATGAACGTGTCCATTTCATCATGTGTTCAGAGACCATGGCCACTGGCCACGGAAACGGCCATGGGTCTCAGCTGATTGGCTCCCTCGTTCAGCCTTGGCCTTGGCCCTCCTTCCTACGAAACTGCACAGCACGACATCACCTTTTTCCATACCAGAAAGAATGTTTTTTTTATTTTTTTATGTATTGCTCGAATCCAAAGACGAAACAGTGAAGGGATATATGAGAAAATATCAGCAAATATAGACACTTTAAAAAATCATAAAATACAATTGGTGCCTTTTCAAAAAAGACTGAAAATGTGTGATAAATACCTTCAGTGACAGAGGGAAAAAAGATCAGTGATTGAGTTATCGTGATTTGATCTAAGGTGACTTGTACAATTCTACATATTGGTATCTACCATTTCAGGACATATTTTCCCTTCAGTTTTCAAGATGTCTAAGATTGTTAAAATAGAAAAATACTGCAACTGGACTAATATTACAGCAGTACTTACAGAGGATATATTTTATATCTGGATTAATTTTTTTTACATTTCACAATCTTTTATTCTTTCAGTTGATTGTTTTCTCTCTAGAACCTTCCTTTTGTTTAATCTTCTCGACTATTTTGGAATTCTTCCAGAAGCTTGGGGTGTTTTTGTTGTGTTCACCTAAAGGACAAAAGGAACATCATTATGCCATTTACATGACATTATGACAACACAGTATTAAGTGAGAACATTTTAGTGTTGTGATAAAATATTTACTTGGCTGGACTCATCGTAAGTACACAGCTATGCCAGGATTTAACACATTAAGGCTTTAATGGCATTTATGTGCAAATGTATCATCTAACATAGCCAACTATCCAACAAGCATCGAAATGTTTTAGATTTACTGTGCTTGTTCCTCCTTGGAGTTTTTGAAATGAGCAAATTAATTTTTACAGGTTCATCATCAGGGGAGGTCCTGACAGATAAATGAGTAAATCACTGGGGTCATGACTGTCAATCATTAAAAACTGCACATAATTACTGAGGAAAATGCAGATGACCATTCATATATTATCTGGGTCAGAGGTGTTTATGCAAAGTTCACTGGGCCTGCTTCCAGCCTTTTTACTGCGGGCAGCCTTTTTGGCAGGTAAATGATGGTCTAGCTGATTGTGTTTTGGTTTGGAAGCTACATGTTCTGCATATTAAGAAAGTGTGCATCTGCATTTTAACTTTCATGATCGCCACAGACTCTGCCAAGGGGAACCTCAAAAACACCTGAAGTATAGTGACCGTATAAGCTATAGTCAGGGGCAAACAACACAGCTAGTTCACAAGTTAGATAGATACTGAATTTACAAGCAAATGGCAGGTATTTTAGGGGTAAACAAGAAATGCCTTCACGTTAACGTGACACCTACAACAATTTAATATTCTACAAAAAGTAAACTTTAGTTCTTGTAAATACTAGAAGAGATGAAATCTTTTAATAGGTCTGTTACTAGCGCTGTTTATTCATTTGCCTACAGGCAGGGCTGTCGCTGGGAGTGGTGATGATTCTAGGGAAGTATTTTTAAAAATATACTACTCAAATAAAAAATATACAGTGAAGGGATACATGAGAAAATATCAACTAATATAGACACTTAAAGGAATCATTAAATACAATAGGTGCCTTTAAAAAAAAAAAAAACAACTGGTAAATGCATGCAAAGTGACAAAAGGAAAAAAGATCAGTGGTTCATGTAAATCATGTGATTGCAGCAAAGATGACTCGCTATTCCATATATGGGCTTCAGGCAGAATTGTCGCTAGTGGGGTGAAAGGTGGTGATGATTTAAGGGGTCACAGCTTGGGGGGGCCCACTGTTGAAGAGGAAAATCTAATAAGATGGGACCCAGAGCTATATTCTTTCAGGGGGCCCTGAATTCCTAGCTATGTCCCTGGCTTCAGGTGTTCATTTTTGTTTCCATTGAGTCAGTTAGTGCCATTCACTGTTGTCTCCTGTTGGCATAGTTTCTCCTTGGTTTCCTCTGCTCCAGTGAATTAGCCGAGCCTGGACCAATAAACAGAGGCTCTCTCGCTCAGAACATGAAAGGAATTTTAAACCAATCAGTGATGGCCCTACAGACAGTTTTAAATTGAAGCATGTTCATGCCCTCGTAGGACTCATCCCCTCTGAAATTTCAGCGATGAAATTGCACCAGATGTTCCTCTCACAACGCGGGGAGACTGCTCGTATATTTTCCCCGTGTATTTTCAGATGTTCTTCGTGTTCAAATGATAAAAAGCATTGGCCTTTTGTGGAGTGCCCACACTTTCAGCTGCAGCTGCTTCAGAAACCTCACCTTCCGGGAGCCTGCCGGGGAACAAAAGATAATTAATTTGCCGCTTTAAAGCGCGTCTTCAGCGAGAGAATAAAGACGACCGGGCAGTTACCACAGGCTCTTCATTCTACTCAGCAAATTGGTGGTCCACATAGGTTCTGAATCCTCCTCTCCAATCCCGTATAATCACACACAGACACACAAAACCGCTGCTGGTTTGTTAATGGAAATAGGACAGAATGAAGCATATCTCAAGTGGTTCATTTATCACGGCCAACACTGAGAAAAACCGACTCTGATTTAGAATGAGTTCGGAATGATGGGGAATGTCAACTAAATTAATATCGCGGGCGAAGTCGACCGTGACGGCGCAAATTGCAGCAGGAGCGTTTCAAAAGTGCGCTCCTTGTCTTGTGTCTCGCTTTTGAGCCGGGGCCAAGTGGCGGAACTGGGCGGGGGGGGTGGTAATTGCGGTTTACTTTGGGGAAGGGGGCTCGACATGTACGCGCATCAGCACCTGGCATTAAGTTGAAGACATCTGTTCTTCCCTGGGCTGTGCTCTGAGGACAAAATAGTACCCTGAAGGTTTGTGACTGCGGGCGATCGGTGTCTGTGGCTCACTGCGCCCCCTGATCGACGCTGGACTAACCCCGCCCCTGACCGAGGTGTCCTCTCCCGTGTGTCCAGGTCCTGAACGTGAGCCTGTCGGAGGGGGAGGTGGTGACCCTGGAGGACGTGGGCGGACGCGAGCACTCCGTCCTGGCCAACGAGTCGGTCCTGATGAAGGGGCTGGTCGTGCGGAGCTCCAGCAATCAGATCTCCGTCCGCTTCCGGAGCGACCGCCCGCAGCCCGGCTCCTTCCTGCTGCGTTACCAAGGTGAGTCCGCACCCGAGCGCGCAGCCTTTGCATCGTCAACCGCCGCGCAAAGGCCTGTACGCAGACTGACGCGGACCAGGAAGTTCCCAGCACTTCCCAGCGTTGTCTCGTCCGGACAAAAAAAACAAAAAAAAAAAAACAGGGCCCTGATTGGAGAGCGTTCAGCCGTCACACAGACCCAGCACGGCCTCTCTCTCAGCTCCTCACCACCCAGGGCGCTTCCTCACACAGTGTTTAACCGTCGTAAATATCGTTCGCTCTCATCGGTCCCCGAAATGACGGCCGCTGTCGATGCCGTTGGCGGGAAGTGGCTGGGAGAATTACATGCTAATCGACATTTACCGAGCTGTCAGAGGGAGCTGCAGCAGCGGACTGCTATGAGGCCTGTTATTCCCCCCACCCCCCCACATTTCTATTTCAGCTTTCTGTTTTTCCAGCTCAAGCACCGCAGAGCCAAATTCTTTTGTTTCTGTAAGCTAATGAACTATGACAGGCTTGTAGCCGGGTAATGCAATCTTACATGGCACTAATGTGCCTGTTGAATAAGAAAGCAATTTCTGTATCTCTCACTCTCTCTTGCTCTCTCTCTCTCTCTCTCTGCCTGGGAGGTAATCTGCGCGGCACACTACATCGCCTGGAGGAGCTTTGTGGGTTAATGTGAAAGTCTCTCATCCTTCTGTTAAGCACACGTCAATTATCTGGCTCAGTTCGGCAATATCTCAATAACAAATTATTGTAATATTATGACACAAATTCCAATTTGTCCAATTGTGTAGAGCTGCAGCTCAGACTCCATAAGACAATCCGTATTGCACAGGACAATAATACAGAGCAATGTACAAAAAGGCCATTTTCAGACCAAAAATCCAGATCATGTGGGAGACGCTGCAAAGAATTCCTCATATCTTTGTCTACCAGAATAGTGTAATTCTGCAAAGCAAACATAGGCAATGAAATTTGTACAGTTAAATGTACAGAATATCCAGGCAGTTGCCAGAGTATGCAGTCGCATTTCTGTCCAACATAGCAATTTTGGAGGAACCGCAAACCAACCTGACAGAAAGTCATCACGGGGAAGATCAAGGATCTGAAACGGTTCCTGCAAAGATTCCCAGAAGTGCTCATTCTCTGACTGCAGTGACTGATAAATTAGCCCTGCAGCTGCTAATTAGGGCATTGGAAACAAAGCTGTTCCAACATGTTCAGAAATAGATGTGCTGCTATTGTCTGCTTTTTTCTCCTTTTTTTGCTGTCTGTGACTTGGGAGCTTGGTGGTTAGAGAAGAACTCACAGCCAGTTTAATCACTTAAAAAGTGTGTGCGTGTGTGTGTGTGAGTGTGTGTATGTCTTTGTGTGCGTGAAATAATTCTCATTTGGGTTCAGTTCTTATGTTGAACTGAAATGCCTTTGCTACATCTGTACTTTCTGCAGTGACAATTGCAGGTCAATGTGTTTTACAAGAGGTGTTGGTTGTATTCTTGTAGAATGAATCCTAGACTTTAACTGTTCCATTGCTGAACTGAAAAAAAAACTTTTTTTCATTTTACCTAATAAACTGTGGACAGTTAATTTGCTTGGCTCTTTGGAGAGCATCTTTTGAGTTTACAGATAGATCTGAAAAGACAACAAGCACGTCCTGAATTGCGTATGGGTTGTATTACAGCCCTTCTCTTTCTTAGAAAGCCTAAATAGGAAAGCTGATATGTGGCATGACTAAGAGAGAACTGTTATTCTGTAGTCTTTGTGACGTCAGCTCAATTGCAATGAAGGGCCTCTCCTTTCCATACTGTGAGTGGGTTTCAGAACCCACTGGAGGCTGATGAATGATGTGAGCTCAAAATTGGCAGCCCCCCACGCCTCCCTCAGGAGGGGCATCCATTAAAGATTCAGCTCTCAATCACTCAGAACAAAGTAAGAGAACAGATCACCTTGCCACTCACCTCTTGGGACTTAGTTAAGAGCAAACAAAACAGGATCTACCGCAAAAGACGGAGAATAAAGAACCAAGGAGTGCGATTGCGAACACACTTGGTCGGAAATTCATCCCAGCAACGCATCGTACCAGTTATGATGTAGACTACTTTCTCATGAAAACTGGGCTGTAAGGAACTAATAGCACTAGTGAAAACTGGGCTGTAAGGAACTAATAGCACTAGTGAAAACTGGGCTGTAAGGAACTAATAGCACTAGTGAAAACTGGGCTGTAAGGAACTAATAGCACTAGTGAAAACTGGGCTGTAAGGAAGTAATAGCACTAGTGAAAACTGGGCTGTAAGGAACTAATAGCACTAGTGAAAACTGGGCTGTAAGGAACTAATAGCACTAGTGAAAACTGGGCTGTAAGGAACTAATAGCACTAGTGAAAACTGGGCTGTAAGGAACTAATAGCACTAGTGAAAACTGGGCTGTAAGGAACTAATAGCACTAGTGAAAACTGGGCTGAAAGGAACTAATAGCACTAGTGAAAACTGGGCTGTAAGGAACTAATAGCACTAGTGAAAACTGGACTGAAAGGAACTAATAGCACTAGTGAAAACTGGACTGAAAGAAACTAATAGCACTAGTGAAAACTGGGCTGTAAGGAACTAATAGCACTAGTGAAAACTGGACTGAAAGGAACTAATAGCACTAGTGAAAACTGGACTGAAAGGAACTAATAGCACTAGTGAAAACTGGACTGAAAGGAACTAATAGCACTAGTGAAAACTGGGCTGTAAGGAACTAATAGAGGGTAAGAACCCACTCCATATCTTTGCGTGCCCTTGACTACTAATGGAGTATACCTAGTTCTTTTCCCTCCGTGGTTCCTGTTTGAATGGGGCTTTACACACGAGCAAGGCCGTATCGTTTCATATGAAGCCGCAGCCTGCTTGTGTGACCTGTCCAGATGTGCATCTCAGCATGGCCAGACTCAGCCCTGTGTCCCTCTGGGGCCTGGGACCCATAGTGGGAGTGAGCGAGCCTGGGAGTCATAGCAGGATCAGATACGCATTTCTAACCATGTGGAGGTTAGTACAGAGAGGCGTGACAGTGTACCGGGGCAATTTTCTGTCTTGTTTTGACAGGAGTCTGGGGTTATAATAGGGCAGTGACACACCTCCCCCCACCCCTGCCTAACAGATTCTAGTTGTTTTTTTACTCTCTCTCTCTCTCTCTCTCTCTTCCTCCTTCCCAGTGTATTCTTATTTAAATGTATTGACGTTGACAGTGTGAATTTAAAGCATCTTTGTAAATTTGCAGAACATTTTTTTCCCTCTCGCTCTCTCTGTTTCTCCTCTCTCTCTCTTCCTCCTCATCCTCACTACTTATTCTTGCTGATGGTCCATCGGGGCTCACCCCGGCCAGGACCTCCTGCGCAGTCTGCTGCCTGCTGCTCTGCGCAGTTTAGCCTCCTCATTTGAGTATTCATGTATTCCGTGCGAACAGAACTGTGTGCATATTAATACAGGAATGTCTAACCATGTCAAACTAAAGCTGTAAAAGTACAAAGAATTTTCTGAAACACACACAAAGGAGGAGGGATGCCTCCAGTCCTCCTGGGGGAAGTGGGGGGGGGGGGTGGGGGCGGTACAGAGTCAACTGATTTTCTTTTAGTTCCAGCTATTTTTATGCATTGTCTCTGTCGGGATTCGATCACAGACCACAGGACCCATCCGTGCACCAGAACAGTGAACAGTGCCACCCCAGTAGCCGAGTCCCAGCGCTTTTATTTGAGTTAGGTCGCTGCTGACTTCGCATGGCGTTCCCGGTGTGTAACGATCGCTAATGGGTTAGCCCTTTTTAAAATTACAGGATGCTGCCCTCGGTGTTTCAGTCTCCCCCGAAGCATTCAAGGCTCTTTACCAACAATTGGAGGGTTATTATTAAATCACAAATACAGACGCGGGAAATAATCACCCAGAGTTATCAATTAAGGGGAAGCGCAGGTACGGGCGAACTCTCGCTTGATAATTAGGCGATAATAAGGTCATCTTTATTACCGCTGCATTAAATCTCAATGAGGAGAAGGGCCTTGGAAACAAATTGACTCCTTGTTATCAAACATGAAATTAAAGTTCAGGCCCATTACGGTGGCGAGGCAGACGGGGGGCGTGATGGATCGCGGCGGCGGCGAAGCGTGACGCGGGCGCGGCGTTTCGATAGCTCAGGACGACGTGTGGCATTCGCCCCTGTGCAAATGTCAGCACTTTGCGTGGAGAAACAGAGCGGGCTTCACGCTGATTCCCTCCGGCTCGTGCAGATTGCAATCCTTCATACCGTTCATCCACAGGAGCAGAAAAAATTCAGTCTTCACTCACTCAGAAAAGCATGAGCATGAGCATTTTCCAGACCGTTTTTTTTTTTTTTTTTTTTGCTTCCGTCACATTTGTTAAAGCACGCTAAAACAGAGAATGCTTGAATGATGTAATAATGTTGTTTCTCTGTCTGATTTCATTGCACCGTTTTTGGCATCACCTTTATTACTTCTCACCGTAAACGTACAAAGCTTTGACAGTGTGAGCATTAGCAGAGCCTCAATGCTACCTCGTTGCTTTCAGAGTCTTTGTTGTACTACAGGGGCGACATAGCTCAGGAGGTAAGACCGATTGTCTGGCAGTCGGAGGGTTGCCGGTTCAAACCCCGCCCTGGGCGTGTCAAAGTGTCCTTGAGCAAGACACCTAATCCCTAACTGCTCTGGCGTATGAGAGGCATCAATGGTAAAGAGCTTTGGATAAAAGCGCTATATAAATGCAGTCCATTTACCATTTACCATTTAGGTTGCAGTGAGCATATTAAAATATTAAAATTCAGTTGTTGATATAATAATGTGCAAATACAGATTAGCCCCCTGATTCGTGGGAAGCGCAGGTGGCCATAAATTTTGTTTAACAGCACGGGTCTGGACGTTGCGAAGTCTCTTTTTCCGCTTCATTAAACCTCCCAGCCTCCCTGCTTCGCCGCTGTTTCACGTTAGCCGTGAAAGACGTGAGGCTCACCCCCACACATTCGTCTCCGGAATGTGCCTCTACCCACTGAGAGCAGAGCTCCTGTTCTACCCACTGAGAGCAGAGCTCCTGTTCTACCCACTGGGAGCAGAGCTCCTGTTCTACCCACTGAGAGCAGAGCTCCTGTTCTACCCACTGAGAGCAGAGCTCCTGTTCTACCCACTGAGAGCAGAGCTCCTGTTCTACCCACTGAAGCAGAGCTCCTGTTCTACCCACTGAGAGCAGAGCTCCTGTTCTACCCACTGGAGCAGAGCTCCTGTTCTACCCACTGAGAAGAGCTCCTGTTCTACCCACTGAGAGCAGAGCTCCTGTTCTACCCACTGAGAGCAGAGCTCCTGTTCTACCCACTGAGAGAGCTCCTGTTCTACCCACTGGAAGCAGAGCTCCTGTTTCCTGACACCACTGAGAGCAGAGCTCCTGTTCTACCCACTGAGCTCCTGTTCTACCCACTGAGAGCAGAGCTCCTGTTCTACCCACTGGGAGAGCAGAGCTCCTGTTCTACCCACTGAGAGCAGAGCTCCTGTTCTACCCACTGGGAGAGCAGAGCTCCTGTTCTACCCACTGGGAGAGCAGAGCTCCTGTTCTACCCACTGGGAGAGCAGAGCTCCTGTTCTACCCACTGAGAGAGCAGAGCTTCTGTTCTACCCACTGAGAGCAGAGCTCCTGTTCTACCCACTGAGAGAGCAGAGCTCCTGTTCTACCCACTGAGAGAGCAGAGCTCCTGTTCTACCCACTGAGAGCAGAGCTCCTGTTCTACCCACTGAGAGCAGAGCTCCTGTTCTACCCACTGAGAGCAGAGCTCCTGTTCTACCCACTGAGAGAACAGGAGCCTATGTGGCCTCTGTAATGCTTACAAGATTACAACATACAAATATCTTCACTTGCATGACAGGCCCAGCTGGCAGCTGTGAAGTGTTTCGGGTGCGTTGGGTCGGTGAGATTCTTGTTGCTTTGTTGCATCGGCTCGTGTCTTTTCCGTGCCGTTTCACCTTATTTCATAATTTGTGGAGATGGACAGGTCCGATTTTACGCTCATGAGGGGCAGGAGAATAATCATAACATTGGCTCCTCATCTGAGAACATCCCACGAGGCAGAAGCTGTTAGCTTCTTCAGCAGAACTAGATTAGAGGGGGATATTTCAATTTGCATTTGTCTCTTTGCTCTGCAAGAGCACCTTGTCCTTTATAATGGTGTGTGAAAAATCTGATCGGACAAGCATTTTAAAAAAGAGACAGATCTGTTTAAAGATGGATCTCAGCTCTGAGCAATTAATTTTCTCTAAATCACTTCCTCTTGCTGCGATGACAGGGTGATGAATACTGCACTGGAAGCGTGGTGCAGGATGGTTACTGTGTGTGTGCGCTCGTGTGTGTGTGTGTGTGTACGTGTGTGTGTGTGTGCATGCGGGCACGTGTGCATGTGCATGCATGAGTGTGTGTGCATGCGTGTGTGTGTGCGTGTGTGCATGTGTGTGTGCATGTATGCGTCTGCATATGTGTGTGTGCCTGCGTGTGTGTGTCTGTGTATGTGTGTGTGCATATGAGTGTGTGTGTTTGTGTGTGTGTGTGTGTACGTGTGTGTGTGCCTGCATGTGTATGTGTGTGTGCACGTGTGCATATGTGTGCTTGCCTGTGTGTGTATGCATGTGTGTATGTGTATGTGTGTGTGTGCATATGTGTGCGTGCCTGTGTGCGTGTTTGTGTGTGTGTATGTGTGTGCGTGCCTGTGTGTGTGTGTGTGTGTGTGTGTGTGCGTGCCTGTGTGTGTGTGTGTGTGTGTGTGCTTGAACTTTTATGCAATTGTTTGTCTGTACATTTTTAAAACTGCTGTGTATCTTTATGACCCCGTATGGATTTCTCAAGCCCAACACAGAGGACGTTGTTTAAGTGAGCTGGGAGGCCGATTGAGTAATGACTGCTTATTTTTCCCTACTGAGAACAGGACAGAAATATTACGTGTAAATTGCATGTGGGTAATGAGAATTCCCGCCAAATATTGTAATTAAATGGCTGCAGATTCCACAAAATGTCATTCTTAGGTCTAATGATGTCCTCTATTAGGGAAATTGGTCTTGAACAAAATGGTTTGACTTTTCCAACTGACAGACTATTTATAGTATTAGTCAGCATAACACTAAAGGGCATCTGAATTGGTAGAAAAATGAGGCAGAGAAGAAAAGGTTAAATAAAAATAATAATTATCACCATACGTAATTATTTCAATGACCCAGAAAAGGTTGGCACAATTTATCAAGCTTGCATGGATTAATGTGTCTTATAAGGGGGTTGTTTATATGGAGGTTTACTTGTTTTCATACTTTTGTTTATGCACACGCGTATGTGTAATGTAAACATGTATGTATGTGTGCGTTACCCAAATCCTGACCGTCGTGAGCCGACCCTCTGACATTCGGAAGCACCTGTCGTGTCCCATGTGACAGGTCAGTCAGGATGAGGAGCGAGCTCCACGTATTTGCTCTTTAATTAGGTTTTTTTTTGGTTAGCATAACCTGCTATAGCTCAGCCTTGTCTCTGGATCATCTTTCTATTAGGCTCTCTGATCTGACCTCAGCGAGCCTGTCCTGATAACGAAACCGTGCCCTGCTGATTTCATTTTGGATGCTGCACCTCATTTCGGACGCTGCTCTCTTCCTCCGCCCGTGAGCGCTGGCGTCCCCGCGGTGTCGGGGGGGGGGGGCTGCTGATCATTGTGCCACGGCGCTGTGATCCCTCGCCTGCCGGGCCTTCGCGGGGCGGAGCCTCGGCCCGGCTCGGCGTGACGTTCGGAGACGCCGTCCGCAGGAGCCGCAGAGCAGGGGACGATATTAGCCGAGGCACCTGAGGGGAACGTGAGAGCGACGGGATTGGCTGGAGTTCACCATTCTGCCCACCTATTTCTCTTCCTCATAACCATGGAAGTGCCTGCCAGCTTCAGGCTGCTCGTGGGCACACCTGCATTAGTGTGCCGCAGGCCAGCCATGCAGAGTCCAATGCGGTTCTGTTTGCATTGTTTTCTTTTTGTTCTTATTCATTCACTTTATCGCGAGTATATAACAAAACCTCATCACAAGTGTGTACTGTAAGCGAGAAGTCCAGAATATAAATGTGTGGAGGACATGAATGAGGGCATAGTGGTGTATGGAGAGGCGGTGCATGGCTGGGGGGTGTTGAGAGAGGAAGTGGGGGTGGGGGGTGGGGGCGGTTTGACAGAGACGAGCTCCCACTCGCTGCGCGGTATCCAGCACCTGCCACTCACTGTGCCTGCTCTGTCCTGACGGGCGCACGTGTCAGTGTCACCACGGTATCGCATCGCGACAGACAGCTCTTCTGGAGAGCGCTGGGGGGGGGTTTGGGGGATTTGGGTTAGCTACCAGCTTTATTAATTTGTCAGTCATGTGAATTCTCAAGGAGCCTGTCCTGTAGCTTGAGTTAGGGTGGGGGGGTGATGGGGGGCGCTATTCCTGGTGTATAGAGGGCAAGGGGGAGGCATGGCTCCTATGCCTGTAGCCAGATTCAAAGACAGCCACGTTACATAGACTTGTGTGTCTGACATCACACTCCTCCTATCTGCGCTAACCGCTGCCGCCTGTCTCCTGCAGCGCTCTCTCATAGCCCCCTTCATTAAGATTCTTATCTGAGAGCCCCCCCCCCTGCTAGCTACGCACCCTCCGCTCGTGAGCGTGTTCAGGATGAGCTCGCAGGGACATTCTGGATCGCACGGGCGCGGGCGCCATGTACCTGCCAGGATTAGCAGTGATAGCGCCGGAACGCTGGCGGGCTCTTTGTTCCGTATCGCCGACAGCCCGAACTGCTCTGACCTTTCCGGGTTAGCTCCGACACCCGCGGCTGGACGATCGGGAGCCCGCGATCCTTTCGACGCCCGTAGTCCGCGTCACGCTCTCCCCCCTGCAACGTCGCCTTCTTGTTTCTGTCCGCTTGCCAGCTATCATTGCTTCTCTGCCAGATCTGGCCCTGCACGCGTTTCTGCTTACAGACACAAAAATGCAATATGTGTAATATTTGTAAGGGAAATTGTTGATAAGGACTGTTTTTTTTTTTGGGGGGGGGGGGGGCAATAGAATTACAATTAAGCGTGTGGCCAAAAAGGGAACTTGTCTATGTGTTGGCTGACAGCATACATTAGCGTTTGTATACAACGTTTGTGTTCATTTTTCAAGTCTAGTATTGAAAAATGATGTTCCATTATGTTATTTCATATCGAGTACATTTTAAAACCTGTCGGGAACTTTCAAATCCAATCCAATCCAGACTATAACTTTTCAAGAAGAATGGTTAGAGCATTGCTGGGCTTGAAGTCCAGGGGTTCTAATCTCAGATCAGAACCTGCTATTGAGGCCATTACCAAATATTCTTACTTTACCTCGACTGCACCAGGAAGGGAGCGTATCTATGTTCCCAGGGTCCTAGGACCCCTGGGAGAGCACATATGTAGAGCTGGGGAACATAGGACCCTGGGAACATAGGACCCTGGAAACATAGGAATGACCCCACCAGGAGGACTCCAGCCATATAAATATGCCAAAAAAATATTTATATTTGAAAGTTTATATTTATATTTGAAAGCTTTGAAAGTCAGCTGGATTAGAGTGTTCGCTAAGTAAACATGTTATATAATTTATTATAGTTTAATAAGTGCCCATGGGCCTTGATCCAGAGCAGTGGGCTTAAAAAGGAGCAGGCAAATAAATATGCGGGGAGAACTGATTTTGTATGGCCAGTGCCTCTGACTTTTAATTGAATAAAACGGCGAAATAAAGCAAACAAAAGAGACCCTGAGACAGACACTGAAGTAGATTCCATATAGTTTAATTAAAGATGTGATTAATGATGAAGACTGTAATGGTGATGATAAAGCTCAGCCTATAAATAACTGGAACTGTAGGAGTGACCAGCCTAGCCTGCTGATCAGGAGGATGAAGGAACATTAATCCAGCTCTCTGTGTGTCTTCCTCTCTCTTTGGTCCCCCCGCCAGTCACTTTCAGCTGTACGCTACATGGTGGATGGCCTTGAGCAGAGACCCTGATGGGAAACGCATACACTTTCCTCCCAACGGGCTCAATGGACTCCAATCCACCCGCACGATGGCCTTGGACACTTGCTGCGTTCTGAGTAATGTAATGGCTTTACTCACAATGAAGGCGAACATGAATGCATTCGCCAGAGTTAGGTGAGCCACACTGACAAACCTGGTGGTGTGTGTGGTTCACTTTCTCAAACCAGTGAGTGCAGGTTTAACATTGATAAAGAACTAAATGTGCCAACCTGACTCCCTGAGATAGACTTCCTTGTTTTAGTCCAACTGAGGCTTGACTCGCTGAGATTGGCTTCCTTGTTTTAGTCCTATTGAGGCTTGACTCCCTCACATAGGCTTCCTTGTTTTAGTCCTATTGAGGCTTGACTCCCTGAGATAGACTTCCTTGTTTTAGTCCTATTGAGGCTTGACTCCCTCACATAGACTTCCTTGTTTTAGTCCTATTGAGGCTTGACTCCCTTACATAGACTTCCTTGTTTTAGTCCTATTGAGGTGTGACTCCCTTACATAGACTTCCTTGTTTTAGTCCTATTGAGGCTTGACTCTGAGATAGACATCCTTGTTTGTGTCCTGCTGAGGCTTGACTCCCTCAGATAGACTTCCTTGTTTTAGTCCTATTGAGGCTTGACTCCCTGAGATAGATTTCCTTGTTTTAGTCCTATTGAGGCTTGACCCTGAGATGACATCCTTGTTTGTGTCCTGCTGAGGCTTGACTCCCTCAGATAGACTTCCTTGTTTTAGTCCTATTGAGGCTTGACTCCCTCACATAGACTTCCTTGTTTTAGTCCTATTGAGGCTTGACTCCCTCACATAGACTTCCTTGTTTTAGTCCTATTGAGGCTTGACTCCCTCACATAGACTTCCTTGTTTTAGTCCTATTGAGGCTTGACACCCTGAGATGCAAGGCTGCCGCTGCTGCTGCTGTTGTGGCTGTAAGGGCCTACTTAAATAGCACTGGTACCAGCTAATTGAACTATGCAGCTGTGAAGGCACTCTTCTCCTCAGCTGCTCAATCAGGTGATTAATAACCACTACAGCTATAGTAACTAAAACATCACTGTGCTGTGGCAACACGCCCAGCTAATTAACAATTACAAAAACCAAAACTGCACTAATGACATCTAAAACACACAATACTACAGCTACCCACTAAACAATGATAAGCAATGATGTAACACAGAGAATGAAATAACTACAATAGACCAGCACAGTCAAAATGAGTGTAATTTATATTATTATAAATTAAAGTTTGGGGTGTTGTGAGGGGCTGGCGCATGCTGCGACAGTGTCTGTTATCCGGGCTGAGGAGTGTATGAGGGTGAATCAGCAGCATCGCGGCTCGGTCTGGGACGGAGAGCGTGCTCCTCTCCCACCATCATAACGGGGATAGAGCTCCTCTCCCACCAGCATAATGGGGTTCAATTGCAGCCCTGCAGTTAGTATGCCAAGGCTCAGATACCAACCAAAAAAAAAAAAGATACCCCAAAGTTAAATTGAACACTGTGCCTCATCCTTGTCCTTGCAACAAAAAAAAAAAGGACAACAGATGCTGGCCATTTATTGCAGACGCAGAGGTGCACAGGACCCCAGCCTTGCACACTTGCACACACAGCAAGACTGAACATCACTGCTACTGACCCCCGCGCAGAAGCTCTGCATCAGACAAGCACACACAGGTGCCTGCATTTCCACCGGAGAAGAGAGAACTCATCACATTCCCAAAGTCATCTGTTAACGCTCGTAGGAAGCTGGTCTCCATTGTGTGCCTATTGTGTGGAGAGTGCCAGGGAGGTGGTGTGTCTGCCCACATTCATCCTCAGTGGGAAGGTTTTCAGTGGTGTTCACAAACACATACACAGACACACACACACAGGCATGAACACACACACACACACACACACACACACACACACACACAGACACAGACATAGGCACAGGCACGCATATACAGACATGCACACACACACAAACACACACAGGCATGATCACATACACACACAGACATAGGCACGCATATACAGACATGCACACACACACACTAACACACACACATGCACACACACACACACATTTATCCACTATATACACAAACATTATTTCACATGCACATACACAAAAATACTCCTGTCCATGTATACGAACAACACAAATATGCTTATCCACCATACACACAAACACACACGCATGTATGCCCCATATACAAAAGCATGCTTTCATGTACACAGACATACACAAAAATGCTCTTGTCCATGTATGCAGACACACACACACACACACACACACACACTCACACTCAATCACTCAGTCAGCTACATAAATCCTGACTCTGAGTCACTGTGGTGTGGGGATGGCTGGTTTAAGCAGCCACACCTGCCCTGGGTCAAGCTAATTAGACCTGGCCAATTGGATAATTGGTTAAGAATTAGATAATTGGCCAGGCTAATTGGACCCAGGAACAGGAGTGGCTGCACCTGTGCGTAGTGAGGTAATCACTGCGCACAGGTTAAATCTGCCATCCCCACCCACATCAGGAGCTCTCTGTCATGACAGGGTTTTTACATCTGCTCATTTGGCGTTACCATCTTGCCAAACCCTCGTGGAATAAATGTGGGCTGTTTTAACATCATCTCCCTGTGTCTCTGTGCTGGAGGGCCCCAAAGAAAGCCACTTCGGTGGCCTGTGGCAGGCGTGTTTGCCACAGTCACATATTCACATTTCTGTGGAATCGGAGCAGCGGTGGATATAGATAGGCAGATGGTGGTTCAGTATGGGGGCTGAGTCCTATCTCTGCGAACACATGCACTTGTATGGAGTTCAGTGAGCACTTCCCTTCATTACAGCGCAATGACAAGGCTTACACAAATTGTTTGGGTACTGGATTAAATCCGTTTCTCAACTTTAAACACTGACAGAAGCAGGTTGGCGTGCTGACTTTGCATTTTATTGTGACTTTACTGACTTAAAGCACACAATGCGCTCGTGTTTAACAAATTCAATCCACGAGTATCTTCGTTTGGCTATGTCTCCTATCTGCCGCACACAACCTTGAGGTCCCAAATACAAAAATGAATAACCTATGCATTTTTTGGCCAACCTGTTCATTTCTGCGGATTTCTAACCTAATGATAAAGTTTAAATGTACTTGTATATGTAATCATGTGTTTGCATTTCAAGGGGGACTGCATGTTATTTCTTGTATGCTTTTGATGGGGAGGAGGAAAAGAGAGAGAAAGTGTGAGTTTGCGGAACCTGATTGAATAGGTATTACTGATTTAAGGTCTCCTTGGGCGAGTGCTATATCTCCAGCAGCACCAGCCACAATTCAGTCTTTCCAGAACATTCCATGAACACTACCCAAATGGAATGCACTCTCATCGGTCAGCTGGAGAAACAGAATTTTGGTGTTATTTAATCGTAACTTACCGGTTGAATTTTTCCTGGTGCATGACCCAGACATTTTTTGTGCACAGCGTGTACTGTTATAGATGCAGTGTGAATCGGAGGTGTGTTTTTCTTAGGTAGGTGGACATCCTTTTTTTCTGCAAGCACAACTGAACTCGGTCAATATAACACCACCTGCTATCACTGCAAAGCTGTTAAATGTGGTGATTGGACTGTGTTCCTGTTAAATGCCTTGATTGGATTGTGAAGTCTGCATGTTGTTAGCATGTTAAAGGCTTCAGTGATTAATGGAATGGGGGGTCCAAACATAGAGGAAAACATGTTTTTTTAGCATACTATAAAGCTGCAGTACATGGGGGGGGGGGGGTTGGGGGGGAGGGGGAGGAGGATGCTGGTAATGATTGTCCGAAGTATAGATGTGTTCCAAAATGAACGTATATTTCTACATGAATGTTTTTCTTGAATTAATCTTAGACTTAATCATGCATTCTTCATGTTAAAACCTTTGAGGGATTTTCCATGTTTATTAGAGATTAGGTTTTTTTTTGCGCAAGTCACATAGCGAGTAATTCCTCTGAAGGCAAAACTTTTCCCTTAATCCTTTTAATTAAAACATTAGAAGTGGTGGCAAATTAAATAATAGCATGAAGGTTGAGTTATGCTTTCAATCATTTTCACATTATCGCATTTCGCATTATCCTCAGCAAAAGTGTTTTTATTCGTAATCAAACTATTACTGCAGTAAATACAAATGCAGCAGCATTTTGAATGTATTTAATAAATTAGACTGAATCTCATTTATTTCACCTTCACATGTAAACACTGTAATTATGTAGAGGGTATTGGTAGTGAGATGATGTTGGTTGTGTCTTGTCTGGGTAGAAAAAATGTACCTCTTCTTTGGAGACACCCGTCTGTTTCATTGCCCACTACATGGTAACAATGATAAAGTGATTAAGGCCAGACCAAGAAAAGACTCCCAACCTCTTGTGAAGCAGCAAATTGATTCCTTAACTTGTGCAAAGGTCTACCAACCTCTAGTAATTCATTAATTTAAAAAACGTTTTTTTTTTAAAATCTCTTTTTATTTTTGTAATTTGGTTTTAGTTTGACCTGAAATGAAGTGAAAGGCCTTGAAACAAACATTTGGCCTAATGTCCCTTGTTGATATCTCACTCTTTGTAAGATGGCTGAAATCTCAAGTTTTGGTCCCTCCCGGCGTCCAATCGGAAATCAGTCCCACGGGAGACCGTGTGATGCAGCCGATGCATCCACTGGGTTGCCAGCTGTGAACCCAAATCCTCCCAGTGCAGCCAGGGCAGGGCTTGATTCCCCACCACAGCACTTCCTGTTCTGTAATCCCATCTCTGTCTTGTGATCCACTCGGCTTTCCCCCCCGTCTAAATAACTTGAAGAGTACATACGGGGGCAGGCTGCTGGGCACTGCTTTAAAAGACTAAAAAAATCAATCCCAGATCGACGATGGAGGTCGATAAAGAATCCGGCTGGTTTCTGGCGCAGTGTGTTTGTTCGAGCTTCTTTTATTGGAGGGTGATTAGAAGGCCATCTGGCCACCGTGAGCTTCGGGGAAACGTCTGCAGCATCGGGCACATTAGCATTGCTGACATGGAGGAGGTGTCTCACCGTTAACGTCCCCGGGCGACACCCACTGCACGACTGACTCCACTGAAGTCAGGGGAAACGCATGGGGAGAAAGAGGCAATCTGAAATCTGAAAGGCAAGTACATAATTAAGAGAGACGTTTGTGAAGAACAAGCGAAAGAGTGTCAGAGTTGGTATTGTTAACATGGTAGCGAGGCACAATTCACCGAGTGTTCTAGAAGCTGGAGTTTATCTTGCCAGTATTCGTTGTTCTGTGATCTTTGCCGGCATTGTTCTACATTCTTCACTGGCATTGTCAATTTCCTTTCACATGGCCGCAAGTCAGAGGGGATGGAATTACAGTGATTAAATAGGGGTTTTCGCCTTTCTCCTTCTCTTGCACTGTTTTGAAAATGGCCCATAGCTAAACCTTCCTCAGGCATGGGGTGTGGCTAGAGGGGTGGCATGGGGTGGCACCGGCTCGCCCTGCAATATGATTGGACACCCCTGCCTGGTACTTAGACCCCCCCCGGGCCCCCCCGTTGAAAAAAAATCCACTGGGGGCGGCACAAGCCAGCCCCCTCGATCCAAAGGATCTCAGGTTTATGTTGTCAAAGTGTGGGGAAACTCACAGTAGCATTTAAATTGCAGGGGAATAATGTGGTAGACTCTTTATGTCAGCGTAAGTGGCTTTCATGCTTTGTGAATGTCTCACACAGTCAGTTGGGCAATTTAAACCCGGCATTAAGAATCATACGCGTTAAGGAATTCTCAACGCTTCTTTATTGCGAAGACAATTTTTTTTTTTGTTCGCCTGTCGTCGGTGGCAGTTGGGGGGCTCCTGGCTTGTGCAAAACCCCGCAGTTCCCAAGGGAGCCTGTCTAGTCCCAGTCACCCGTCGTCTGTGGTGTTATTTTCGAGTTCCCCCCCCCAAGTTGCACGGGGGAGGTTAATGCGAGGCGGCGTGAAATCCGATCGCGGAACGAACAAGACGTCCCATATGCCCCGGCCCCTCTCCGAACGAGCCCGTCACACGCGATTATCCTCAACGAGGGCTGATGAACTGAGCGCAATTGAATTCCCCCTGCGTTTCATAATTAATGCTCAGGGAAGAGGAGGACGCATTTTTCATCGGGTCACGTGAAGTATCGGAGACCTAACTGACGAGCCTTCCCCGTTAAAAAGCGGGCGTGGGCTCCCTCTCGGCGTGACTCACGTGTTTCCGAAACCCCCCGGGGGCGCCGGCAGACCGGAGAGAGGCGTCTCCGTACGCGGGACGCGGCGCGGACGGGGTGCGGACGGGGCGGCGGGACAGGCCCCGAGATATCGCCTCGATTTCGACGGGCTTTTTAAAAAAACGCCGTCCTGCTCCACGAACGTTGAGTTCGCTCACACGTGCGTTTCACCTGCATCTCTCGTTCTTTTGCTGTCGCTTCACGGATTATGGGATGGCTCCGACGTTCGCGCGCCGCCGCGCTGAGAGCTTCCGGCTCCATTCGACGCGCGGGTGGATAGCGCAGCTCTGGGGGACTACACAAGTTGCCGCGGTGCGCCGTCGCTTGGTCATGCCCATTACGCCCCGTTGGAAGCCGGAAGAAGCGACGGGGTGATGCTATCCTTCTCATCGCCCGCGAGAGAGAAACCTTCGTTTAACGCGCCCACGAGTCCAGCCTTCTCCCTGCCTCTCCGATGAAACATTACCCTTAAGCGAAGATCAATAGCATCATCCCCGAGAAAAGAAATTAAATGGAGAGGTTTACCGCGACGCAGCTGCGGCGTATTGATATTTGCGCGCTTGGGTTAAACTCTCAATCGTAAAACGGTCAGCTGCTCAATAAATGCTATTAAGGACAGTAACTCTGGACCAGTCAGCTCCCTTTAGGAGTGCGTCGTTCTGACAGTGGGCTACGGGAAACAATCAGAATGCTCGTCTGTTCGCTTTGTTTTTTATTCACGCCTCGTCGCTGTTGGTTTTAATTTCCGCTGAACGCATAACAATTAAGTTGATGGAAAGTTTTGTAGGGAATCAGCCCTCCCTTCACCCGCTGTGGCTGGTGGGTAGGCTACGATCCAGTCAAACGGCACTTACTTAAGCGCTCTCTGATCCGGTGGCGTGTGCATGATGACTCATGCGTCGATGTTGCGCCGAAGAAGCAGCGGCGAGGCGGAGGCGAGTGGGCGGGGTTTGTGATTGCTGAGGTCTTCAGTGACTCTGGGCTTCGTTCTGGCGAGTGGGCGGAGTTTGTGATAGGTCAGGTCTCCTGCCACTCTGGGCTTTGGTCTAGCGAGTGGGCGGAGTTTGTGATTGGAGAGGTCTTCCATGACTGTGGGCGTCGGTCTGGCTAGTGGGCGGAGTTTGAGATAGGCGAGCTCTTCAGCGACTCTGGGCGTCGGTCTGGCTAGTGGGCGGAGTTTGAGATGGGCGAGCTCTTCAGCGACTCTGGGCGTCGGTCTGGCTAGTGGGCGGAGTTTGAGATAGGCGAGCTCTTCAGCGACTGTGGGCGTCGGTCTGGCAAGTGGGCGGAGTTTGAGATAGGCGAGGTCTTCTGTGACTGTGGGCTTCGTTCTGGCAAGTGGGCAGACTTTGTGATAGGTGAGGTCTTCTGCCACTCTGGGTTTCGGTCTAGCGAGTGGGCGGAGTTTGTGATAGGTGTGGTCTTCTGCCACTCTGGGCTTCAGTCTAGCGAGTGGGCGGAGTTTGTGATAGGTGAGGTCTTCAGTGACTGTAGGCTTTGGTCTTGCGAGTGGGCGGAGTTTGAGATAGGCGAGCTCTTCAGCGACTCTGGGCGTCGGTCTCGTCATTAGCGGGAGTGAGCTTCCTCCGCCCGCCGCGCGGTTAGACAAGGCGGCGAGCTCTTCCTGAAAGCGAGGCGTATATCACCGCTGCGGCATGACGGATTTTATACGGCCCTCTTCTGGGGCAGATAATGGAGGACATTAATTTAGCATCTGTTGCCTGCAGCCTGACCGCCAGCTAATCTCCCCAACTCCAGTTGCCATGGCGTCATTACTTGTAATAGCAAAACAATCAAGCTTTATGGCCTATAAAGCCACTCGGCTACAATGGAATGGGAAGCAGCAAGCAACGGTGGTTTAATTCTCGGGGGGGAATTGGCTCGACATTATGCCTCCCTTCAGCATCCGCACTGTGTAAGTCCTGCCGGAATGGAAATGACGATGTAATAATGTTATAAGAAAAAACCCCACGCAGCGGCCTGGCCCCACTGCTCTAATTCGCCGGCTATAAACTCTTTTTTTTTTTAAAAAGACGGAGGAGAGGGCGACGGGACCCCTGCTGTCTCGCTCATTGGCTGGTTTTTTTTTTTAAATCGTTTTTTATCCCCAATTTTTTTTTTATTATTTCGAGGAAATGCTCAACCATCTCAATCCCGCAGAACCGGGAGAGTACATGCAAAGGCGTCTCGTCTGAAGTGTACGCTGCCAGCCCTGCTGATTCCTCTCACTCTGAAAATCCAGGGGCAGATTTGCATAGAATTAGAGGAGTGTTCTTATCACAGCTGGCACAGGCAGACTGCAGTACCCCGATCCACCAGAGGTGTCGCTGGTGCGCAGTAAGATGAAGTCAGCCCGACTGACTGAAAGCAGCACTGCCGGTAATTACACGCTGGCCTGCAGGGCTCCCAGCCTCAGTCAGCCCTGGTGCGGTCAGGGTGCAGTAGCTCTCTGTTGGTGGTGAGGTGAGTCAGCCCTGGTACAGTCGGGGTACAGCAGCTCCCTGTTTGTGGTGAGGTGAGTCAGCCCTGGTGTGGTCAGGGTACAGTAGCTCCCTGTTGGTGGTGAGGTGAGTCAGCCCTGGTACAGTCGGGGTACAGCAGCTCTCTGTTGGTGGTGAGGTCAGTCAGCCCTGGTACAGTCGGGGTACAGTAGCTCCCTGTTGGTGGTGAGGTCAGTCAGCCCTGGTACAGTCGGGGTACAGTAGCTCCCTGTTGGTGGTGAGGTCAGTCAGCCCTGGTGTGGTCAGGGTACAGTAGCTCCCTGTTGGTGGTGAGGTGGGGCTGGACTCTAGGCAGGCTTTACTGTACCTCCGCGCGCTTCGTGGTTCCGCCTGGCCAGGTGGACTCCCCCAGAGCGCGGTTTCTCCAGGTAAGCGGCGCGCGTCCTGCTGACAGCTCTGGGAGCTGCGCTTCCCTGTGCATTCTCACCACGGCTCCGGGACACAGAACTGCGGGGGCTTCGCGCCAGGAGTCGCCAGGGAGACGATGAGTTATAGCGCAGGTGCCTGGAGCCTGTGCCGTAAAAGCTGGCGACACATTTAGCCTTACAGCTGTGTTTCATTTGCAAGCTTTCATTCCTTTCTGTTCTGCTTTTGTATTCCCTTCAACCGACGGGAGCTTTTCCTCCACTGCCCTGCCTGGGCTCAGCAAAAAAATAAGAACCGTTTCCGTAGCCCTTTCTTTTTGGTTCCTTCTTTAGAGTGCATGTTTTTGTTCTAAGCAAATTCATTTTACATTTAAAAACACATATCATGACAATAACAAATACAGTGCCACAACCAGAGCCGTCGCTAGACTTTTGAGGGCCCTAGGCATCAAAATAATTGGGGGCCCCTATAAAACATTGGCACCCTCTGGTCCTTCTGCTTGGAAACCAGGCGGGAAGACGGGGCCCTAGGCGCAGTGCCTGATCTGCCCAGTGGGAGGGATGGCTCTGGCCGTGACATCGCTGTGATATACTAACAGTGTTGCACAGGCATTATTTATGAGTCTGGAGGAGGAAGTGGATTGTGCTTCTACCCAAGATCCTTTTCAGGCTGTTCTCCCAGTCGGGGCAGCCACCCATTTGGTCAGCACACTGTATTTTAGGCACGCACTGTGACTCAGACAGTACTGCTGGTCCGCGTACTGAGACTCAGACAGTACTGCTGGTCGGCGCACTGTGACTCAGACAGTACTGCTGGTCTGCGCACTGAGACTCAGACAGTACTGCTGGTCGGCACACTGTGACTCAGACAGCACTGCTGGTCTGAGCACTGAGACTCAGACAGTACTGCTGGTCTGAGCACTGCGACTCAGACAGTACTGTTGGTCTGAGCACTGCGACTCAGACAGTACTGCTGGTCAGCGCACTGAGACTCAGACAGTACTGCTGGTCAGGGGACTGTGACTCAGACAGTACTGCTGGTCTGCGCACTGAGACTCAGACAGTACTGCTGGTCTGCGCACTGAGACTCAGACAGTACTGCTGGTCTACGCAATAAGACTCAAACAATACTGCTGGTCTGCACACTGAGACTCAGACAGTACTGCTGGTCTGCACACTGAGACTCAAACAGTACTGCTGGTCTGCACACTGAGACTCAGGCATTGCTGTTGGCGGGCGCCCCACATTGCGCAGTGCGATGTTCAGCTGTTCAGGGCATCGTGTGGGCCGCGCCATCTCCCCAGCCCCCTCCGCCGCCACGCGGGTGTGTTCCCTCCCTGCTCTTGGCTCTTAAATGTAAGCACACTCACTGTCTGTGCTGCCGCGGCACATTCATCTGAGCCGTTTCACTCCTGACCTGTTTACCACAGTCCCAAAGCTTACCGGGGGGAAAAATTGCTCCTATTCATCAAGGCACATGCCTCCCTCTGAAAATAGAGATCCCTAACTCTCCCTGTGCATGGGGGGGGGGGGGGGACAAGAAAAACAAAACTAAAGCCCTCATTTTCTGTGACAGAGTCCACAGCTAACTCTGTGCCACAGGGGTAATGCCCAACATAGAACACGCTTCTCAAAAGAACAAAGAAAAAGGTGCAAAAAAAAAAATTAAAAATACTTTTGCCCAAAGCACAAAAGACCCGCTCTCCATCGACGGGGGGACAGGAAGGCGCTGTGCTTCGCGAGGTGTCACAGGAAGTTAGCTTCAGTGCATATGGACCGAGCGGCTGTCGTTTCTATTGTGAGAGTACACACAGAGACAGCGCAGTGACTGATCCCGCTGCTTTTCCCTGTGAGTGAGCTATGCTCCTCCATCTCAGAGCCACTGTTTTGACATGGTGATGAATATGCAGTTAGACAGTAATAAATTCTGAGCACGCTCCCAAACTGTACGTTCTGATGGATGATCTGAGAGGGCCTGTAATTTAAGAGCCCTGCCGTCCGAACCCCTCTAATCAGGGATATCTTAGCGCCTGGTCAGCCATATGAAGGACAGTTATACTTTCTGTAGGAAATTCAAGATGTCGCCGGTAACTCAATCCTTACAGGCGGCCTTAATGATGGTATTGACTAAAAATCAAGATGTGGCCTTCGTTGTCTTAATGCGCATTGGACCTACTGAACTGTGTGTGATAAACACTGCCAGGTAAAGCATGATTTATCGCCCTATTAAGGGCAGAGAAAGCATTATGAAGCCAGCAGTGGCCTCCAGCCACACAGCGGCATCAGAGCACCACACTGCATTCCAATGGCCTCCAACCACACAGCGGCATCAGAGCACCACACTGCATTCCAATGGCCTCCAGCCACACAGCGGCATCAGAGCACCACACTGCATTCCAATGGCCTCCAGCCACACAGCGGCATCAGAGCACCACACTGCATTCCAATGGCCTCCAGCCACACAGCGGCATCAGAGCACCACACTGCATTCCAATGGCCTCCAGCCACACAGCGGCATCAGAGCACCACACTGCATTCCAATGGCCTCCAGCCACACAGCGGCATCAGAGCACCACACTGCATTCCAATGGCCCTCAATGCAAGCCATTGTAGTCTGACGGCGGCCTAGACATATTTCTCCCCCCCCCCCCACCCCCAACCCCCACCCCCACCCCCCTCCTCGTTTCTCTAAATACCATCTGTAAAAAACAGCCTCTCATTACCGTTCGGGTGCTCTTATTGAGTGTGACTGCTGTGGGTAAGCCTTCTCAATAATATCAAAATGTCCTCTAGCCCGGTGAGAGAACCTGTTGAAATTAAATTGCTTTCTGAAGTATCCTTTATTTTAATGCTCTCGATCTGACGGCGGCAGGCTGTAAAACGGCAGGCTTTAATGTCCATTTATATAATGCAGCGACGGAGAGTGGGATTTAAAAGGCGGCGATGGTGCTGTTTGGATGGGCTTTTAGCTCGCTAAACTGCTTTATGTATCGACAAGGCTAATTCTACACACAGCTCCTGCCTGTACACAGAAAAGCCCGCAGCACTTCCGTCTCTCTCAAAAGCTGTTTGTGTGAGGGTTGTTAGCGCTGTCTTGCTGTTTTTCATTTTTTTCCCGAGCTTGGGGTGGGAAAGAGGGCTCCTCGCTTTACGTCCTCCACCTGCTGTCTTCCCCGCTACCTAGCGCCATTTGGGCTCGCCGCATTGCGAGGGAGGGCCTCTTTTGGCAGCCTGACAACGGCACTTTCGCTCTCTCTCTCTCTCACACACGGACTCTCTGTCCCTCTCTCTCACACACTCACTCACTCGTTTGCTCTCTCTCTATTTTCTCATTTGCTCTCTATCTGTCTCGCTCTCTCTTACACACATTTCCTCTCTGGATGTGACACTTCTGTTGCGCTCTGATATTTCTGTCAGGAAAGCCCCTTCCTTGGTGAGTGCTTCTCAGGCGAACAGCCTGGCAGATTCGAGCCTTTTTTCCCCCCAGTACTGGGTAATGAGCGGCAGCCGCTTGGACCGAGCCAGACACAGAGGCACGGGGCGCGGGTCAGAGGCGGGGGGGGGGGGGCGGGGGCGCACGGACAGGGGAGGGGAGGGCTGTTTACAGCTCCCATTAGGAATGCAGCCGGCCTAATCTATCATCCCGGGCCGCGCGATAATTGCACGCGCCCAGAGTGGAGCCATCCATTTCGGGGCGGGGATGGAGACATCGCAGGACGTCCGGAGGCAATTGTCTTGCTCCGCTGGTCATCCCTTCTACAGGAGAGGGTCGCACTCCTGTGCTGCCTTAAAGAGAGGAACACACACACATGCTCACAAACACACATGTGTGTATACACATACACTCGCATGCTGAAACACACATGCACATACAAATATATACACGCACACACACACCCACACACACACACACACATGCATGCACATACAAACATATGCCCATACACATACACGCGCACATGCACACAAGTGTATACACGCACCTGCGCATACAGTACACGCACTCACATGCACTCACATACACATACACACACGCTTATACACACGCACATACACATACACACGCATACTCACACACACGCACATACGCGTACACATACACACACGCTTATACACACGCACATACACACGCAAACACACATACACACACATGCTACATGCACATACATGCTTATACGCACATACGCACATACACATATGTACACACTCACACATACACATACACGCACACATGCGTATACACCTTTATGTGCACATACACATACACACACACAATCGCACATGCACATACACATGTGCTGCAGAGGCCAAACAGAACTAAAAAGCTTATCACAGATCTCAAAACCCTGATACTCAGAAATCAGCATCTAAGTATCTGTTGATGAGGTTCAGAAATGAAGCTCATCAAATGGCACCATGTCATATAATACTAACCCAGGAAGACCCCAGTTTGAGTAGGTCTCTTTTGAGAAATATTTGAAAGGCGGGTTTCAGAGGAAAAACATTAGTCTTCTTTTTCAAATTTAATTAAGAAATATCAACGTGCACAATTGTTCTGGAAGAACATAATCAGTCCCCAAATCACAGACTGACAAATAAGTACCCTAAAGCAGAAAGTGATAATCATCTCCTTTTTCAAAGACCCCAAAATAATAACCAGGTGATTTTTAAAAAAAAAGACTTTCTCTGAAGCATTTACTATAAAATCCTCAAGTGCGCTAATGGTGTGGAGGCCCTAATTTGGGGCTCTTCTCTCTCCCTCTCCAGCCTTCGTGTTGAGCTGTTCGTTCCCCCGTCGGCCAGCCTATGGGGATGTGTCGGTCACCAGCCTCCATGCTGGGGGAGAGGCCTTCTTCTACTGCTTCACTGGGTACCAGCTGCACGGGCCCTCCAGCCTCGCCTGCCGCAACGCCACCACGCCCTACTGGAGCGGCAAGGAGCCCCAGTGCTTGGGTAAGGGTTCCACACACACATACACACACACACACGCACACACACACACACACACGCACACACACACACACATGCACACACACACACACACACACACACACAGATGTACGCGCACGCACACACACACACACACACACACAGATGTACGCGCGTGCGCACACACACGCACACACACATACACACACACAGATTCACACACACACACACACACACACACCGGCACACACACACTCACACACGCACACACACACGCGCACATGTATGTACGCGCGCGTGCACACACACACACAGATGTACGTGCGCACACACACACAGATGCACACACACACATATGCACACACATGAATACACACGCATACACACACACATACACACACACTCACATACACACGCACACACACACACACACACACTTACACATATACAAACATATGCACAAACACACATACAAACATTCACACATAAAAACATATGCACGCACAAGTACAAACACAGCAGAGAGAGGGATATATGAGGTAGCACTGCAAGCATTTATGCCAGTTGGGTTTCAGCCAACTGAAGGCCTCTCCACTCTTCAGTGGTGCCAAATTCTAATTGATTTCAATATTAACAAATCACTGCATATTACATAACTGCTGTAACAATTTCATTTCAATGGAGAAAGAGTTTTTTTTTTTTTTTTTTCCCATAAGCTACTTTAATGTTTATACCAAAGTCCCTAATGGCAGAAACAAGAGAGTGCAATCTCCGAGTGGCAGGACCTCATCCTCAGTAACCCCCTGTCGCAGCTGTACAGGAAGGTGATGACTGGATTAGATATTTTCCAGCCAGAGGTAATTAAACCCAGCTCCAGTGAACTCTCATGCCTTTGGCTCCTTGTTTTCTCGCGATTGAATTGGGGGTTTAGTCATTGATTTTGGCTTCGCGCGGCGACAGAGACGGAGGCGGGCGGCGGACGGAGCGGAATTCTAAGCGACCACGGCGGGCTTTCCGATGGACCGGGCGCGGAGAGAAAGAGAGAGAGAGGGGGAGAGAGGGGGAGAGAGGGGAGAGAGAGAGAGAGAGAGAGAGAGAGAGAGAGCGAGCGATCAATCGGCCGGTGTTTCCTAGCCGCGACCGAAGCGCGCTCGCATCTCAATTTCGCACACGAGCGGGTCTCTCTCTCTCTCTCTCGCGGGGCGAGAAGCGCGGGGCTCCGCCTCTGTTACCAATGTTACCAAACAACACCCGCCCCCCCCCCTTCCACAGGAAAAAAAAAAAGACAGTAAATGAGATTCAGGGCCTTGTTTGCTTGTTCCATCGAGCAGCGCGTAGCAGGCTGCGTGACGCTGTGGTTGGCGCGGGGCGGGGGGGTACGTGCCGAGTGTGGATCCGCCGGGGCTTACGGACGCGCCAGGTGAGGGGGGTTAAGGGGGCCCGCGTCTGGCATACCGATGTGGAGGATCCCCCTGTGGGCCGTGGGCCAGGGGGCCGGGGAGCCGGGAGCAGGCCTGCTTGTGGCTGATTACCAGCTGAGAGCAGAGCGGTGCCAGGCCAGCCTATCGGTGCGGCCGCCTTAATGAAGCGCGGTCCTCTCAGCTTAGCCCAGCCTGCTGCTCTCTGGCCCCCCGAAGCTCTTATCCCCAGCAGCTGGTCTGCGCAGATAGGCCTCACTTTGCTGTGATCGATGGTGTGGATCCTGTCCCTCAGTCCTACAGCTCTCAGAGGGCAGGCAGCTCCCCCTCTCTTCCTGTCCACCCTGTCTTTTTAAACTCGAAGGGTAAGAGAGGGTAAGGGTCCTCTTCCCATGCCACAGTGCCTTGTTTTATGAGTTGCGATTTCCATGATGTCAGAGCTTTTAACCTACTCTCTTTCTCTCTCTCTTTCTTTCTTTCTCTCTCTCTCTTCCTCTCTCTCTCTCTCCCCCTCTCTCTGTCTCTCCCTCTCTCTCTCTCTCTCTCCCCCTCTCTCGCTCTCTCCCCCTCTCTCTCTCTCTCTCCCCCTCTCTCTCTCTCTCTCTCGCCGTGCTGATGCAGCCGCGTGCGGGGGAATGGTCAAGAACGCCACGGTGGGGCGCATCGTCTCTCCCGGTTTCCCTGGCAACTACAGCAACAACCTGACCTGCCACTGGGTGCTGGAGGCCCCCGAGGAGCAGCGGCTGCACATCCACTTTGAGAAGGTGGCCCTGGCGGAGGACGATGACAGGTGAGCGAGGGACGGCAGCTAGCCTGGGCGCTGTTAGCGTGGACATGGCCATTCAAACAGCATTCTGTCCTCCAGCTATGCTATCGCGTGTGCACTGAGTCACCTGGACATTGGACCTCTCAGCGTAAAATTCAGCCGGAGCAGGCTGAGAGTTCTCTCAGGTCCAACCTCTCACTTGGAGGGGTGACTCAAAACCTCTGGGGTTTGAGGGAGACATAAACTGACTAAATGTCTTTTAGAATAATTACCCGTGTAACCCCCTCCATGCAAATGAACGGAGTGACACAGGAGCCGCAGAGTCACAGTTTAGTCTCATTTGTAAAACGGGCGGCTGTGCCATTCGTGGGAAATAAGTTAATGTGAGGCACATTGCTGCGCTTCAGTGGGCTTCCCGAGACCTTGTGTCGTATTCGCCGCTTCGAGGTAAGAGACTCGTGGGCCCGGTGATTTAATGCAAGTGTCAATTCGATTCGATTCGATTCGATTCGGTTCGGTTCGGTTCGATTCGATTCGGTTCAGTTCAACGTGCCTTTCCGTTTCGTTTTTGCGTCCAGGCTTCTGATAAAGGACGGGAACAACATCGACTCCCCGCCCGTGTACGACTCCTACGAGGTGGAGTACCTGCCCAACGAGGGCGTCGCCAGCACGGGCCGGCACCTCTTCGTGGAGTTCACCAGCGACGGCGCGGGCACCTCCACCGGCGCCGCCGTGCGATACGAAGGTAGCGAGCTGGCGCGGGGCTCCGCCCCTAGCCCCCCCCCCCGTTCGCACGGCCCACAATCCTTTGCTGCCATTTCCATTTACCCCCCCAGTTTAATTCGCACAAATGAACTAATGCACCTTGAACTAATGCACTTGTTGTACGTCGCTCTGGATAAGAGCGTCTGCTAAATGCCTGTAATGTAATGTAATGTAACAAATAACCCATGTGTACAGGAAGCCAGAGATAAAGTCAAACTCCCTGATGCTAATGCAAACAGAGCGGTTTAACCCTTTGTCTCCCACCCCTTCCCGTACCCTCAAATATGTCAGCCTGCCTCTCACAATCCCCTGGCATCCCTGGCTTAGAACTTGGGTTTTATCTGCGAAGGACAGCGGTAGAAATCACACAGCACAATGGGCGGAAGAATGGTGGCGCAGAGGCGATTTTTTTACTGTGGTTTTCGGAGAGGAGGCGCTGCTTTTCATAATACCGAATCCTTATCCACTGCCACCCGGCCACCCTGTCGGCTTCTTCAGAAAGACTTCAGTGTTTGGGAAGGAAAGCTTACGCGGTGACATGTCAGCTTCCCCTCGGTCCGCTTGTGTTATGAGTCCCGAAATCCCATTATCCTTTATCGGATTGCTTAATCTTTTCGGGGATCACTGAAACTCTTGGTGGAGATATTACATCAAATCACTGCCTTAACAGTCGGTCTGTCTGTTCCAAGGTTCTTTGTGTGTGTGTGTGTGTGTGTGTGTTTTTAAAGCATGCCAGGTATGCAATTTGTTATCGTTTTTACGTGGGAAACAGCAAGTTCTGTCGCTCGTCTTTTTGTGGCTAAGACATGGGTCTCTGAGTTATTAAGTGTGTTTGGTCTTGTTTTAGGTTTGAAAGTTTACAGGAAAACATCATAGAACCAAATTGTTTCAAATTATTAGATATTTCGTGAATCATATCAAATTTCAATAAAAGTGTTAATTAAAGCCTTTCTGCGAAAAGGAATTCCTCATCTTTTGTTTTTTTTTTTGTTTTTTTTTACAATTTATGCTGCCGTTTTAATTATGTTTTTATTTTGATTGAATTCCAACGCCTTTCTAAAGTGTGGGGTTTTTAATTAAAGCATTCAGACGTTATTCTAAAGCAGGAAAATGCCGTTTGGCCTGGGGACAGCGTGTTAGTCGGTTATTTTCTTTTAATTACGTCGAGAATTCATCGGAGCGATCTTTTCGCGGCCGCAGCTGAATAACGCACGCTGCAGGGGAGCGGGCGCGACGGCGGCGTTAACGTCGTCTGGAACCCCCGGCTCGTGTTGACGCAGCAGCGCTCGGTCGAGGGGGAAAGCGCCTCTGCCGCTAACATTCCCAGGCTAGCGCGGAGACCGAGGGCTCGAGTCCTCCCCTTGACCTTGGCCTCTGACCCCTCCCTCACACGCCGCGCTCCGCCTGGCTTCGGTTCCCTGCAGGGCAAACGAAACTATATGCAAATTCCGCCTGGCGTCTCGCGTAAAAAAATTTGTTTTTGTTTTTTTTTTTCCCTTCCCCCGTTCTCCGCAGCAGACTCGTTCATATTCATGCCCTCTTCGGTTTTAACGTGTTTCGAGCGTGCCTCCCCCTGCTTTGAGTGAGCGAGGGTGGGCCGGGCTGCCTTCGCCTGCTGAACGCACTGGCCCAGTGCTACGTACGCTAACGAGGGGTCAGCAGCGAGCCAGGGCGACAGCTGCTAGCGTAGCGCCCAGGTCAGATATCTGGATGCGCAGCGCTATTAGAGGAGGCAGCGGTGCCAGCTGAGAAGTAGGTGAGAGGGTAATTAAAATGTAAAAAAAAAAAAAAATATTACTGTAGTGCTGCAGAGGTGTGCATTCAGAGGTGGGGAAAAATATATGTATCTTCTTCTTCTTCTTTCGCGTCCTGCGTCAGACTGTGCTTGCCCACGTCTTTACACGAAGCTGGGCCGGTAGGGTGTGCATGGCCAGGTCTTCTCTGGTGTGGGTCGGTGTCAGCAGGTCTGTTTTGCAGTCACACACGGTTAAGCTGGTGGTGGAATATCCCCATTTGTGAAGGTTCGCCTTACATCTTCCCAGTGCGACACTAAGACGGTTTGGGGGCTTTCCAGTCCTACGTTGAATACGTGTTTTTATTCCACAGTAAACAGAGTGTGACAACTGTAGACGCACACAAGGGAGGGAGCGAGGGGCTGAAAGTCTAAATCAACAGGCTGCGCGTGTGTTGGAAATGGCTTCTGCTCGTAGCATCGAGCCGTTGGATTATTATGTGTCCTTGGGCCTAATGAGGCTCCGGTAAATAACTGGAGGGTTAAAATGTGTAACAGAGGAGAGACCTTGTTGCGACGTGGGTTCGCCTTTTTTTTGCAGCGTTCGCTCGGGGGAACTGCTACGAGCCGTTCGTGAAGTACGGCAACTTCACCAGCAGCGACGGCGCCTACCGCGTGGGCGCGGTGGTGGAGTTCACCTGCGACCCCGGCTACACGCTGGAGCAGGGCTCCGTCATCATCGAGTGCCTGGACCCCGACAACCCCCAATGGAACGAGACCGAGCCCGCCTGCAGAGGTGGGTACTGCCCCCCCCCCCCCCCCCCACCGCGCCCCATCCCTGTGCGGGACGTCCCGCCATCGAATGCAGGGCTCCTCAACTCCCTGGGGCCCTCCATGCTCAGGGGTGAAGGCCCCCCGCTCTGCATTATGGAGGGTCCCAGAGAGTTGAGGAGCCCTCATGGCGGTGCGGACATCGAATGCAGGGCTCCTCAACTCCCTGGGGGCCCCTGCATGCTCAGGGGTGAAGGCCCCCCCACTCTGCATTGTGGCCCTTCTGTGTGCAGATACATGCACTGCAGGCTTCGTTTGTGTAGCCTTGTTTAGTAAAGTTTATGTATTCATGTTATATTTGGTTCTAACCTTATGTTACGCGCTATGTCTCCCTGGGCGGGAGAATCTGCTAAATAAATAAATGTAAATGTAGCTGTGGAAGGATGGACCGGTGCCTAGCCGCACTCCTGTAGAGCGCGGCGTCTGTAGCCGTGTGACGTTGCGCAGTGTGCTTTTGAAAACTAATTCTGGCCTTACACTGGCCAGGTTTTAAGCGATTTCACAGTCTCAGGAGGAGTCGTAGTAAAATCTTTCCAGTCTTACCTCAGTCGGTGTGCGCCCCCTTCACGACTCACGATTTGTGTGAGATTGTATTAAGATGCCTCCAGCTGAGTTTGTGACAGTCTTTTCCTCATCTTTACCCTTCTGACAAAATAATATTATTGCAAGGTGTTAGACTTGGCTTCGAAAGGTTTGTGATGGTCGACAACGCGATTTGTAAGGTGCGCTGAATTTAGCTCTGTCCGGATGGGATTAGTATTGCAAGACAACGTTGGTAATGTACCTATTTTTTTTATCATTGCACATTAGTATAGAAATGTACCAAAAATAGCTGTAAAGCGCATCGAGCATTGACACACAGGTCCAGATGGTAATAGGTTTATCAGAGGACCTCACAGAAATACTATTATTACGGTATTTCGATATTGAAATTCAAGTATTTCAAGTATTCAAATAATACAGAATTATTTGCGTGCCTGGTCACTGACACGAGCGTTCCGAATGTGAAATATACCGGCAAAAATTACAGCATCTGACCTCCCCTAGTGAAACTAATCAGGCCTTTTGTCTGACATCGGCGCAGCGGTAGTGAGTTTCCGACAGGAAGAGGAGGCCTAAGATAAGAAAAAAATCTCCGGAACAATCCTGTTTGAATCTTGTGTGTGAAGCTTCATGAGTCTCTTCAGAATCTTTGAATCCTAGAAGTCATCCAGTGTATGGGAGGCATAAGTCGTTGTCCAAAATGGTGTAATATTGCAGGATCGAGGCTGCGTGATGAGGGCTTGTTTTATTTCTCGGCTTAAAAAGAACTGTTTTCCTTTTTTATAACTGTTTATGATGAATGTAGGGGTGACAAATGTTGCAAAAATCACCAATTGGTCAAAAAAAGAGTCAATGCCAGAATGTGATTCCTGAAGATCAGTCCTACCACTTACTTAAATTTCAGAATCATTATGTAAATGTGTGAAATTTTGTTTAATATTGGGACTAGTTGATCCTCCAGTGTGTTATGTCTGGTGCACACTACCGGACCTTTCAAATCTTAAACCGATATTGCAAACGAGGGAGACCCCACACATAATGAAAGACTTGACCAGTTTTTTTTCAAAACACGCAGAACATTTGGCCTAGAGGGAGAATCACACACTTAATGTTTATGCTCACGATCATGCGTCGTGGCCCTCTGAACATGGAATCTCTCAGAAACTTGCAGGATCCAACGTGACTTTAGAGCTCAGCAAACCGTCGCAGATTCCCTTGCTGTTCCCCTCACGCTACAGCATTTTCAGTTGTAAATATCAAACAGGTTTCATATTTATAATTCAAAATCAAGGTGCATCTGGAGGGTTGGGTGCCAATCAGGAGGGTTAAGATTAAACATTGCTGTAACACATCTCTAAAGAACTGTAGAGTGACATCAACAGACTACTGCAGTGTCTCCCACGCAGCCTTTTTGTTGTATTTTAGTTTTGTTGTTTTTACTATAATTAGTATTTTTTTTTCTTTTTCCTTCCTTTCCTTTTTTTTATCTTTTGTTCTCTTTCACTCCCTTGTGTTGTAGGTTGGTGCGGGGGACAGGAATGTTCTGAGTATTGTCCTTAGTCCGTAATTTTAAAAAAGAGAGGAAAGAACCAAGGAACAAAAACAAAGAAACAAAGCCTTTTCTATCTGCAAACCATATGTTTTTCTAGTGGTGGTGCACAGGCTTGATTTAACACGTAAAATATTATTTTACAAAAAAAGGAGCTTTAAGATTCTGTCTGTAAACAGCTCACAGATAATTCCAAGAGCCCTGACTGACATGTGTGTGTGTGTATGTGTGTGTACCAGTGTGTGTGTGCGCGTGCATGAGTGTGTCAGCTGATATGTATTATTATAATGAATAATAATAATAATAATAATAATAATGGGTGTGGCTGTATGCGTGTTCTGGTGTGCGTGAGTGTTTTCCAATTGCTGGATGAACTCACCAGTAATGGCTGGCCATATTTGACCAAAGACCCTTCAGCCAAGGGTTGGGTCAAACGTTCGGCATTAAAAAGGAGAAATGGTTATGCGGAGGAAGGGGAGAGATGAGAATATCGCAGTGGTGTCATGAGTATGAATGCACAGCCATATGTCCGTGTGGGTGATTTTTTTTTTTAGTCCTGTGAATTCAGTCGGATCAGGTGCGTTCTCTCCGGTGCCTGAGGAACAGGAAGTGTTTCGTAACACTTGGGATAACCAGCACAGGCCTCACCCCTGATGGATCAGATAGAGCGTGACAGAAAGAGGCGTTCCCCCCCTGGCCTCCTCACGCTGGCCTTGCGGGGGTTCTCCTGCGCCTGTGTGAAAAGTGCGCGCGTTGTATGTGCTGTCGAGCCGCTGTCTGTGTGTGTGTGTGTGTGTGTACGCGTGTGCGTGTGCGTGTGAAAGCGAGAGCTGTTTTCTCAGCTTTATTTCCGTGTGTCTCCGTGCTCCAGCCGTCTGCAGCGGAGAGATCACAGACTCGGCGGGGGTGATCCTGTCCCCCAACTGGCCCGAGGCCTACGACAAGGGCCAGGACTGCATCTGGGGCGTCCACGTGGAGGAGGACAAGAGAATCATGCTGGACATCCAAGTGTAAGTAAGCCGGTTTTTTTGGCAGCATCACCGCGTTCTATGAGAGCAGCAGCAGCGGCGGCAGCAGCAACGCTAGCTGTGTTCAGCCGCGCGGTTTCCACGGGAGCCTTTGGATGAGAGCAGGCGCAAAAGCGTTCTTTTTTTATTCCGTGAAATTGAACGTGGCCGTCGAGGTGCGGCCCCGTCTGAGGGCACGTAGCCGCCGCCGCGGGGGAGCTGTGAGCGCCGGGGCGGGAGGGAAACTCCCCCTCTCTGATGCTGCCGTTCGGGGAAAGAAAGGAACCTTCTTCCTTTTCATACGCCCCATACGGACCGATATGTTCTTGGATTACTGGTCTTCCCAGAAACCCCCCTCTGGCTCTTTTTGAAATGGATAATGCGGAGGCAGTGCCACTGCTTACACACCCGTACACCTGGTCGTATTAATTCAGCTTTAAATGTACGCTCTCTCCCCCACGCCCGCCCGCCCCCCCACCCCCGCTCTGTAGTAAAGCCTCAGCCACTCGCCTGTCGCTCTTGGGCACCTTTTATCCAGAGCGTGAGCGGCCTGGCTAACTACAGCTCTGGCGGTCTCTGGGTTTGTGTGCGCAGTCACGCGCAATTTCCGGAGTCTTCCTCGTTCTGAAGGCCTCTCGTGGCTCGTACGATGTATGCCACTGTACGCTGGGCAGGGCTGCAGATGTGGTGGGGGGGAGGGGGGTAACTGGGACATTTCTGTCCGGTGTTCAGGCCTGAGGGGGGGCGCAGGATACAGGGTGTAAATGTTTTTAAATTTGTTACAAAATATATTAGGGGGGGCCCTGGATCCCTGATGTTGGGTGTACTGCAAGTGTGTGCTACATGTACCTGTGCATGTGTATGTGACTGCATTTGCATCATTCCATTACATTATATTACATATTATCCAGAATGACTTACACAACTTTTACATGGCATTTACAGTTGCATTCATTTATACAGCTGGATATATACTGAAGCAATGCAGGTCAAGTACCTTGATCAAGGGTACAACAGCAGTGTCCACATCCCTGGTAATCGAACCTGCGATCTTCATGTTACCAGACCAGCTCCTTACCCATTATACTACACTGCCGCCATCATTGTGTGTGTGTATGTGTACGTACACACGTGTGCGCAGGTGTATATTGCAGCTGTACACGTAACAGCTGCAATATTCACCTGCCAAAACAGTTCCGCCGGTTTGTTTGTTGTTTGTCTGGGTAGGATCCGCGCACGCGCACGCTAGCCTTCTGTGGTGATGCGAGCACGTAGCGCCAGGGCTACCTGCGCTATCTTTGACCTTTCGCGCTGACCTGCTGTCTGAGAACCGCACCGCACCGTCAGATCCTCACACCTGCTCCTGAGCGAGGAGCGGAAAGGAGGGTGTGTTGCTTCGCCCGTCAATTTGTTTCGGGGGGCTTCCTGCAGACAGCGGCGTACTGAGAAGCGCCCGTGCGCCGTGCCAGAACAGAACGCAGGAAACAGGAAACACCGCTCTCGCTTTGTCTGCAGACCCGATTCCACATCAAACAGGGAGCGTTTGAGGAGCTAACCGCTCCGTCTAGCACAAAGAAGGAGGGGAGGGAGATTACTTAGCACATGAATGGCGTGCGTTAAGTGCCGCCGCGCGGACTTTAAAAAAACAAACTCCCGAGGATCGTCGTGCCCGTAGATTGTTCTCGTCTGCGTCGTTTGAGCCGAGCGGCGGAACGCGCGTTTCTGCAGATTGATGCGCCCGGTTGCCACGTTCAGCAGGAAACCCCCTACTGCGTGAGTTTTGGATAGATTTTTTTTTTGAAGCATTCAGTTATTTTTGCTTTGTCGATGAAAGACGCACGCGTTTTCACGTCACGCCTCTTTTTTTTTTGTTTGTTTGCGTCGCCGCGTCAGGTTCGCGCGACGCTGGCGAATCGGGAGGGGTCCTTCTCTTGCCGCAGGAGGACGCTGTCACGGTAACGCGTCTTCCTGCGACGTGCTCGGGCACCTGTGTGATTGGAGACGGTGTTCGGGGGACAAGGGGCCCATGCACCGGTGTGACCTGAGGATGCCGAGCTTTGAAAATATCTGCGAGTTATTTGTGTTGAACGCGGACAGTGCCGTCCGACTGGAGAGATTAACGATCACTCACAGCTGGTGCTGCACACGGCTGAAAGGAGGCAGGGAGCTTTTCGCCGTCTGCAAGGCTCTGAGAAAGGACTCACGCAGAGAGTCTGAAAAGTCCCGAGTTCTAATGAGGAGCTTGTGAGGTACTGTGCGGCAGGAGTATTATCTTTTTATCTGCCAAACCCTTTTCCTCCATGCGCATGTTTTTCAGTCGTTTAACAAGTCTGAAAACCTTTCGCCTTCAGCGTTCGACGCGGAAGCGGCGATCCCGTCTTTGCTGGAAACGTTAAACTCGTATCTTGAGCTTCTTGGAGCTTCTCTCACGTTCATCTGCAAATCCAAACGGGGCCAAAAAAAAAAAATTAAAAAAAACACGCAGGCTTTCAAGCTTCTGTTCAGCCAATCAGCTGCGTCCGTGGTGGCCGTCTTATCTCCCACTCAGATGATAAGATGATCAAAGGTGGAATGGGAGAGCGCGCGCGGGCTGAAGTGCTTGGTAATTAAGTGAGAGTCGGGCAGATGGAATTGTGGGGGCTGCGGCTGGGTCGGCTCGGCTCAGCGCTCTGGCTCCCCTTCCCGTCCGAGCCATCCGATTCGTCAAAACGGCATATGGAGCATCGTCAGCCAAGGCACGTCACGTGCAGACAGAGGGGAACAAGACCAGGTCAAAACCTGGAATATGGCTGGACCCAACACGCTTCATCCAGCCGACCGATGGTGTAACTTCATCACTCAGTCACTCAGTCATGGACATTCACATTACACTACATTACAGGCATTTAGCGGACGCTCTTATCCAGAGCGACGTACAACAAAGTGCATTAGTTCAAGGTGCAGAGGTGCAGAAAAACACACTAGAGTGAAGTAGAGATCGTAGTGCCAGAAGTGACCACATAGATCAGGACTCCAACCCTGTAGGGTAACCCGTTCTGCAAACAAACAAACAATCCTGCCAAGTACAAAACTAGTTAGTAGGGCTGGCCCCGCTGTTGTGGTCCGGCCAAGAACGACGGGACGGGACCTGCCGTCCGCGGCGTCGCGTGATGAAGCCTTCGCCTGGATTCATCGCGCTCTTTATTAGCACCATCTCAGCCTCACGTCCCGTTACTGCCCTGAGAAAATGAGCAGCAGCTTTGCTGGCGAGATGAGTGACTGATAAGTGGGGTAGATCCAGCGCTACCCTGCGTCCTCCTGGCCCTGATCATCTTTTGGATCTTTACCAAAAGTTTTAACCGGAAGTATCAGCGATGATGAAGTGGCCGGATCATAAGGGCCGGTTTGGGAATTTGCCCAGGACAGCGGGAAATTCCTCACTTCTCACAGCATTCCTAACCAGGCTCTCTCAGTCCCACCTGACAATCACTGAGGTGTGCTGAGCATCCTGGAATGAAAGCATTTGGTGGACATCAGAGCTACTCACTGGTGAATAGAGGGGAGCTTCCCCCTTCACTGAATGCTCACAAAAATGCTTTAAGATCATAAAAGACATTCTCTAACCTGAGCTCTTCGCCACAAACTTGTCTTTCTCCTCAGTAACCTGAACTCCCTAAATGCTTAAGTTTACTCCTCACTAACCTGAGCTCCTCTCTCTTCAGTTACTCCTCACACTTGAGTTACTCCTCAGTCTCCTAAGCTCCTCACACTTATATTACTCCTCAGTGTGAGGAGAAAGCTCTCTACCCACCTGGGAGTCCTCTGTGCTCCTCCTCTGGCCTGTGCGCCCGGGAGGTGAGACTCAGACCTCCTCGCGCTGCGCGTGCTTCGCTGCGCGTGCGCAGCCTGGGACGCCCGTGGAGTGCGTCGCTCCAGAGCACGCTCTCTCTCTCTCTCCCCCCGGTAATGAGAACGCTCTCACTCCCCCATAACCATTCATCAGCAGCATACCCACGCTCGCAATTACAAGGGAACACGCCGCATAATGACGGCTGATTAATTCGTTTAGCGCAGGAGCGGAGCCCCCCCCCCCCACCCCGCGCCCTCATTACCCCACAGCACGGCTGTGCCTGGCGACAGGTGAGAGCCGAAACACACCTGCGTGGGGGGCCCCGGCCTCGCCCGCGCTCCCACACACCTGCGCTCATCAGGCCGCTCCTGCTGCTGGGGGGAGGTTCCCCAACGAGGGGCCTCGGAGCCTTCCCAAAACGAGCTCCGCCTCCCACCGCACGCACGCTGTCGGTCTGCGCCTTCGCCGAATGACCGGCGGTGTCCCGCGTGCTGAAAACAACGAGGTGACAGGGATAAGTTTAAGGTTAAAGTCAAGGAACGGGGAGCCATAAATACCCGTGTTCTCCATCGGTAAACAGAGAGAATCGTGTCAGTCTGGTGTCCTGGATGACAGAGCCCTCTTGTGGAAGACGTGTGAATTGCAGGCTGATCGTGTTACACTCAGATCTGTCCCCTGGAGGCCGGTAGTTCTGCTGTTTGTCTTTTCTACCTGATAGTTAATTGATCAATTAATGCCACTGACTATCCAGAGATTTACCTCACCTGCTGTCCCGGGTCTAAATCAGTCCTGATTAGAGGGGGAGAGTAAAGTGCAGTGCTACTGGCCTCCAGGGCCAGATTTTAGGGTCCCTGGCCTAGGTTTTGTGACAGTGAAACCTTTGTGTTGTTCTAGAGGCAATGGTAATGTCAAGAGATATTACAGTTTGTCACTCATTTTTTATATTTATATTCTAATATGAAAAGTACAATACCAATAAGCTATTTGGTAACCTGGTTACGAAATTTGAATCTTTAAGCACATATTACCTTGTCTTCACACAACATGCAGAACTCTAAATCACACCCTCAAACCTTTAAGTATTAGTTTATTATATCTTCTCCTTTAAGTGCTGCTGGTGGTGGAGGTGATGGTGTGGGACGTCACCATGTCCATTTACCATGTCACCATGGTTAACAAAAAAGACACATGACTGTGTAATATTCAGCCAATGTGGCATCATGGGAGCCGGTGATAGGGCCATGTGATCAATTACACTTTTCTGAACTTGCCGTGCGATCATCCTGAAAACCCTAACACTAGATATACGTTCACCATTGTCTGGAAGCGTGTGAACTTCCGCCCTGTGTTTTGCGTTATGGGAGAGCTTGGCATCGCACACAGATTTAGTCGGTGCCATTTTGGCCTGGAGGTGGAGGGCGTGCATGCCCCCATCCTCCTGCATTCTGAGCCCTCTGCAGAGTCATTTTGGCCTGGAGGTGGAGGGCGTGCATGCCCCCATCCTCCTGCATTCTGAGCCCTCTGCAGAGTCATTTTGGCCTGGAGGTGGAGGGCGTGCATGCCCCCATCCTCCTGCATTCTGAGCCCTACGCGGAGTCATTTTGGCCTGGAGGTGGAGGGTGGGCATGCCCCCATCCTCCTGCATTCTGAGCCCTCTGCAGAGTCATTTTGGCCTGGAGGTGGAGGGCGTGCATATCTCCATCCTCCTGCATTCTCAGCCCTCTGCAGAGTCATTTTGGCCTGGAGGTGGAGGCTGGGCATGCCCCCATCCTCCTGCATTCTGAGCCCTCTGCAGGGTCATTTTGGCCTGGAGGTGGAGGGCGTGCATGCCCCCATCCTCCTGCATTCTGAGCCCTACGCAGAGTCATTTTGGCCTGGAGGTGGAGGGTGTGCACGCCCCCATCCTCCTGCATTCTGAGCCCTCTGCAGGGTCATTTTGGCCTGGAGGTGGAGGGTGTGCATGCCCCCATCCTCCTGCATTCTGAGCCCTCTGTCAGAGTCATTTTGGCCTGGAGATGGAGGGCGTGCATGCCCCCATCCTCCTGCATTCTGAGCCCTACGCAGAGTCATTTTGGCCTGGAGGTGGAGGGTGTGCATGCCCCCATCCTCCTGCATTCTGAGCCCTCTGCAGAGTCATTTTGGCCTGGAGGTGGAGGGCGTGCATGCCCCCATCCTCCTGCATTCTGAGCCCTCTGCAGGGTCATTTTGGCCTGGAGGTGGAGGGTGGACATGCCCCCATCCTCCTGCATTCTGAGCCCTACGCAGAGTCATTTTGGCCTGGAGGTGGAGGGCGTGCATGCCCCCATCCTCCTGCATTCTGAGCCCTACGCAGAGTCATTTTGGCCTGGAGGTGGAGCTCCCAGCGCCCTCCTGAGCAGGCCGTGCTCGTCCAGGCCATGGAGGAAACAGGGGAAGATGCTACTGAGCAGCAGGCCCTGGGGATGCGACTCTGCTAGAGGTGTTTTCCTCTGAGGACACAAGCTGTGCTGATAGGGGGTAAATGTGCCTTAATGCTGATGAGAGGCTTTATGAGTGGTGAAGTGGCGCAGAACAATAAAATATATACTGTACGTAAGTTTGAACAAAATTATGTTGGTAGTAATTTTTTTATGATTCTAATTTGGACACATTTTTATTTATTTAATGTAAACAAATTATGCCCGCGTACTTGATATTTCCATTATATGTTCGGTGTGTTATTTGGCAAAGATTACTTTGTTGTTTCAGTGATTAAAAAGAATGTTTTGTACTTTGATGTTCTGCAATTATCAATTATTTTTTTATGTGATTTGTCACATTTAATTCAATGAGTTTCAATTTGCACTGTTTCATACAGAGTAGTTTTGCATTTTTTTATTCTTGAAAGAGTGTTTTGAAAAATGCATTAAAAAATATATACATATATATTTTTTTTTAAACCTTAAATACCAATAAAGAATCTGAATGTTGTTATTTCAGTAACCCGGAATAGTGAACCAAACATTTTTTCTACAGATAAAAGGGCACTGTAGTTACTATAGCCTGGGTTCTATAAATACATACAAAGTCTGCATTTTTTATTAACAGACCAAGCACCTGAAGTAAAACATTTGTGAGGAAATAAAAATTGCTTATATTTACTTGTAAGTCAAGTGTTAATGAGGTTAAGTGTCAATACATTACAGGATTACGTGTGGTCAACAAAAGCTATGTGTTAGTTTTAATGCTGTGTTTACACAAAGCCTAACCTTCACATCGCAGGCTGGGGCAGATGGGGCTCAGGCTCAAATTTAGGCTGCGCCTGTGGACTGAGGCCGATGGTACCTCAAGAGGCGTGGCTGCCCTCTCTCCTGTGGACGTTTTCTGGAGGCGGACCTGAGTATGGGACAGTGTGGCTGTGGCCTGGGTTACTCCGTACTAACCTGAGCTCCTCACTGGCCGGGGAGGGGAGCAGATCCTTGGCAGGACGTATTATTGATGAACTTTCTCCTCTCTTTCTTTCGCCGGGCAGCCAGCCAGCCAAAGCCCCAGGGCAGTTGTTTTTTTTTCTTCTTTAACCAATGGCTACCTTTCTAATTAAAAAGAGAAACAGACAAACAAGAAAAGCTCATTTAAATTAATTGTTCGGGATAGCTCCATCCCATTAGTGCCCCCCCCCCTCCCCCCCCCGAAGCGAGGCGCGCACGGTCCAGAGGAGATCCAATTCCGCGCCGGGGCGCGCCGACGCCTCCGGAGAGCTAACGGAGCCCGACGGCGGGGCGGGGGAGTCGCCGGGGGCCCGACAGCTCACCCGTTAGGGCCCAGTCACTCACGCCGAGGAGCCGTCGCCGCGGGAGACGGCCGTCAGAAGGCGCAGCCCCCTTCAGGGCCGACGCGCGGAGAGTCCGTTTCAGCACCACGGACAGCTCCCGGGAGTCAGCCTGCGGGGCCCGACGTCCTGCATCCTCACAGGCGTGTGGTAAATGGTAAATGGTAAATGGACTGCATTTATATAGTGCTTTTATCCAAAGCGCTTTACAATTGATGCCTCTCATTCACCAGAGCAGTTAGGGGTTAGGGGTTAGGTGTCTTGCTCACGGACACTTCGACATGCCCAGAGGGGGGGATCGAACCCGAAACCCTCCGACTGCCAGACAAACGCTCTTACCTCCTGAGCTATGTCGCCCCCCGTGTGTGTTCGCATACTCGCACAGGGTCTGGAACGCGGAGTCGGGACTTCTGTCCAATCAGACGACCGATTTCATCCCGGTCACGCGGTGTAATAATTTAACCCGACTAATAGAGACCTGGGGAGAGAAGCACACGCGCTCTGCCTTTTTTAAGACGGGAGTTTCCCCCGGTGACCCCCCCCCCCCGCAGCGGGCTGAGCCGGGATTAGGGCCGGCCCCGATCCAGCGGGCCTCTTTTACGATACGCCGTGTCCGTGTTTGAGAGAGGCGCTCCCGCGCAGCGTGGGACGGGAGCTCAAAGCCCGGAAACAGGCGGAAAACGAGATTACGGCAGCCCGGAGGGGCGGCGGCGGCGCTCCCGGGCACCGTGCCTGTTACCGCCATTTACGGAGTGTGGGGAGGCGGCGGGCGCGCCGCGGAGATCCGCGCCGAGCCTCTCCCTCCCAGCGAGAGGGCGAGATGAAGTTGCCCAGGTCCCTGTTTCATTTGTTATGCTTCTTGTTTCACGCTTTCCTGAGCAGCTGTTTCTGCATGTTTTTCACAGGGGGTGGGGGTGGGAGGTGGGAGGCGGGGGGCGGGGGGGTGGGGGAGCTCTGCGGCTGCAGTTCGGTCTCTAAAAGCATTCTCAATTACTCTCGCAGTCCTGAGAGGGCTGCGTGTGTGTGTGTGTGTGTGTGTGTGTGCACGTATGTGTGTGTGTCTGTCTGTGTTTATGCGTGTGTGTGTGTGTGCCTATGTGTGTTTGTGTGTGCGTGTGTGTGCTTGTGCGTGTGTGAGTGCATGCGCGTGTGTGAGTGCATGCGTGTGTGTATGCGCATGTGTGCTTGTGTGTGTGTGTGTGTGTGTGTGTGTGTGTGTGTGTGTGTGTGTGCTTGTGCGTGTGTGAGTGCATGGCTGTGTGTGTGTATGCGCATGTGTGCTTGTGTGTGTGTGTGTGTGTGTGTGTGTGTGTGTGTGTGTGTGCTTGTGTGTGTGTGTGTGTGTGTGTGTGTGTGAGGGCACATTCCCTCACCCCCATAGTACTACTCTCTTGGTATGCACCACAGCATGCCTCCCAGGCGTCCTGCTGCAGCTGGGTGACACAGGAGGAGGCGGCCATTAGCCCCATGCTCTTTCCTACAGAGTGGGGACGGTCCCCACAAATGCTGGATTGCGTCTGAACCTATTGTGTGTGTGTGTTTGTGCCAGCGTGCATGTGTGTTCTGCTGTTTCTACATAGGAACTTACGTTTCATTTTTTTCCAAACCATTAATAAGCAACCGGTAGCTCGGCACAGATGTAATAAGAAAAAATGACAGTTCTGTTTGTCGGAGTGTCCTGCTTTGTGCCAGGAGTGGCTGTGCTTCTGAGGGAGGAGTGGAGAGGCAGTTTGTTCTGTGCCTGCAGACTGGAGGGGGTGACTCATTCGTAGCTCCGTAGCTCCACTTCCTCCCCTCGGTCCCTCTCCGCCGGCTGTTCTTGCGCTCGGGTGTGCGCTGGAGAACCTGGCGCAGCTGTAATTGAGCCGTGAGCGACCCTGTGCCAGGAGCGTTCGCGTCCCGCTCGCACAGCCCGGCTCCCGTGGCAACCGCTTCACTTAAGCACACCTGCCCGAGCGATTGAGGATGTCATTACCTCGGGCCTCAGGGACGAGCTCGTCCGTGAGCACCTTCGAGTCCGCGCGCTCGAAACGCACGTGGGAAGCGGCATCTTTTTTTTTTTTCCTTTCCCCGTATTTATTTTGCGGTTAAAACCCTACCGAGACGTAAAAAATCTCTTTCTCGCGTGAGAAATCGAGGGCGATAAAAAAAAAATTAAAAAAAAGGAGAGCATTAAATATTTACTTATAAATCTCAAATGGTATAAAGCAAATGGGACTTGGAGACAATGTGACGGCGCACGAGAGAGCGGAAAGCGGGAAGCCGAGCTCTGCGTAATGAGCGCATTATGCAGGAATAAAAAAAGCGGGTTTGGCTTAAAATAAGGCCGGTCGAGACTGTGAGCGTTTCAAAGACGCGGTAAAGCACGTTCACTTCTGCCGCCGAGCACAGCTTGAAGTGAGACTTCTTTTTATCGGGGGCTCATTGAACTCACGCTGGGGAAGTGCTATCCAGTTTCACTTTACTCTCAAGGACGCAAGCAGCAGAGCCGGGGCCGACTGGGGGAGGGGCCTGGCGCGGGGAGGCGTGGCCTCTCGCCTGCACGCCGCGCAGAGGAAGCTGATTTAGAAATGGGATTTGCCGGCAGAGCAATCAGGCGGATGGTGGATTAATTTGTGCACAAAGAGGGAAAAAAAATCTAAATGACCATTAAAGAGTTAGTCCTCTGGGCAGCCATCCTTCAACAAGTCGTGTGCACCCGTTCATGTAAATGCAATCTGGATGCAGAATAAATCTTGTGGCGGGTTTGGAGAGACAAGTGATGGATCGGTACGGGAGGATTGCTTTTACCCGTAGCTGACTGTGTGTGTGTGTGGTGGGGGGGGGGGGGGTGACTCTCCCCCTCCCTCCCCTCCCCTCCCCTTCATGAGCTTTGTAGCACACACTTGGTGCATATTAATGTGGCCAATCCACAGAATCGCTGGAAAATCCCAGCACAAAAAGGCTTTCCATCTCCCCTTCAAGGTGCACGCACGCTGGCGGAGTTTACTGTGCTGAACCAGCCCTGGGAGGGAGGGAGGGAGGGAGGGAGCGACGGAGCATTTTCCTTTTTTCACTTCTTTTTTTTTGTTTCTGCCTGTGCTTTGAATGTGCGCCCTTGTTTCTCTCTGCCGTTCTGCATGATGCCTCGGGACAGGAAGGGAGCCCCAAACTTCATCATCTCTAAAGGTTAATGCCTTCAGAGAGACGCGGGGCAGCCGCACTGGAAAGTCAAGCTGCGGCTGCCTTCCTCTTTTATTACAGCCGAGAGATTATAATTCTGTCACAGAGCGGCAAATGCGGCAGGGGGATGCTGACCTGTGAGCAGGCTCTCCTCACTTTATCGAGGCACAGCCATTGCGAGCTGACACTGTTTTTTATTACCTTCCAGATATTTCATTTCATACGTGTCTTTTTTTCATTTGAGCTCGTTTGTTACGGAAGGCAGCAGTGTCCTGTACATATTCGAAACAAATAAAGCTACGTTCATTTTCTTGCTTCTGAGGCACCTCTGCCATCTTCGGTGATGAAATACGTGAGAAGTGACAAGCTTCCACACTTGCGAATGCGATGCTGTACGTTTTAATGACCCGCATGTATTCCAGAACCATTTGGACAGTCTTAGAAGCTCCCCGTGTTTTTTCGTTCAGTTCTCACAAAATTACTGTGAATTGTAAGCATTCCGCAGTAGCAAGTAGACGACAGAGAAGAAAGTAAACGACTGAATATTAACTCGAAAGAAAGAGAAATCCTCCATGCGTTCCTTATGTGCGTGGCAGACATAGCACGATGGACTCAGTGACTCCGCCCTCTTCGGAACCTTGAGAAATGAGTGCTGAAGGCGGGTCGCTCACTGGTCATAAATAAACGGAGGGAAAGGATTTCCGTCGCTTCTGACAAACGCCCACCATTTCCACCTGTCCCTCATTCTATCAGCTGCCATCAATAGTTAATTAGAGCCAAGCAGGGGTCAACTGTCCCATCCCCCTCTGGGGGGGGATGAAAATAGTCCTTCAGAGTTAATCCATGACTGTCCCATCCTTTTCTTATTTTGCTAATGAGATGGGGGTGACATTTCTTGAAATTACACATTTATGAGAAGCCTCAGAACGTCTTGGAGAACAGTAAATTAATGATGAATTATTCAGCGTTTATTTCTGAATGAAGCAGGTGCGATCCGAACGAGACGCAGGATTCCCACCGTCTTCCTCACGGGAATTTTCCAAATGCTTACTCCCACTGAGGCGGAGAGAAATGGGTCCGGCACCGATGGAAGAAAAATACATTTGTTTGATGTTAAAGTGGATGTAAATGTCGAGCTCTGCTGAGATACGGGGACTTGACCTCAGCTGTTCAGCCTCGCGGTCGTGTCTCTGGCAGGAGGCTGCTTTCCACGGGCGAGGTGTAGCCCCCCCCCATTTCTCAGCCTTTTAAACACAGACAGCGCCTCAAGGATGGGGAGAAGCTGACGCTCGGCTCGGCTCCGTCCCAAAAAACTTTATGCCTTTTATGGCTGCCCCTGTTCGCTGGGAGTCAGAGATAAGAGGCGTGTGCGTGACCAGTTGCGGTGTCAATCGCCCCGGCCCCTCCCAGCCACCCGACAAACCGTACCTTCGCATAAAATGTGAGAGAAACATCATTCTGCGGATTTCCTACCCCTGAGGTGGCGCAGAAACCAAACCGCTCCATTTGCGGTCCTTTCTCGTTCTTCCCGTCGTTCAAAGCCGTTGCCGGGGGGAACGCCGGGTGTCAGGGCTTCGCTAGCCGCTGAGTTGCCCCGGCGCGGTAGTTGGCGGTTAGTTGGCGGTACTCCCACGGCAGACGAGCAGCCCTGTGGCCCTCTGACGTTACGAAAGGAGAGAAACGCTGTCTGTCGCGTTCGAGGTGCGCTCGGCTGAGTGCGGGAGCGACGGAGAGCGAATTTGGCTCTCTGTCGGAGCAGACTTTCTTCCCTTTTTGGAAAGGAGTGGGAGGTGTTAGCCTAGCAACCAGGTAGGTTATGCAGGAATTTTACAGTTTTTTTTCATCTTAGTTATAAGTGCTTAATTAAGCTAATTTGCAGCCATGGTGTTCATATTCGTTCTAAATCCGTATGTTTGTGGTTTTCTTTTGATGATTCTTACTGTGATTATAGGCATAATTTACTTGTTGTTTGTATTCATTTGTAATGGTGCAGTGGGTAGCACTCTTGCCTCACAGCAAGAAGGCTGAATCTCCGCTTGGGCCTTTCTGAGTGGAGTGGAGTGCATGTTCTCCCCGTGTCCGCGTGGGTTTCCTCCCACAGTCCAAATACATGCAGGTAGGCTAATTGGAGACTCTAAATTGTCCATGGGTATGAGTGTGTGAGTGAATGGTGTGTGTGCCCTGCGATAAATAGGCGGCCTGTCCAGGGTGTATTCCCGCCACTCGCCCAATGCATGCTGGGATAGGCTCCAGCACCCCCCCCCCCCCCACAACCCTGTCCAGGATAAGTGGGTATAGATAATGGATGGATGCTTTGGCAATACTGTATTACGATGGCTATAATGATGTGTTCAGATTGGAATGGAAAAATCTGAAGAGAGCTCCCTGTTCTCTGCCTGCAGGCTCCACGTGGGAAAGAACGACGTCCTGACCTTCTACGACGGCGACGACCTGACCGCCAACATCCTGGGCCAGTACAGCGGCTCGCACCCGCGCTTCAAGCTCTACACCTCCATGGCCGACGTCACCGTGCAGTTCCAGACCGACCCCGCCACCAACATCTTCGGCTACCACAAGGCTTCGTGGTCCACTTTTTCGGTGGGCCCCCTCCCTCACCCCCCCCCCCCCCCCATCTGATTTAGCGGCTCGCGGAGAATGCGATGCGGTGTGAACCGAGCCCAATTACTGAAAACCCTCCTCCCCAGGCTCCTGGCACCGAGCTTTGTGGAAATATTATTGAAACCGCTAATTGAAACTTGAAGCATTTTAATTAGGGCCTTGTTATAGATATGGCAGCCAGCACCACAGGGACATTTCCCTCTCTCTCCCCCCCCCCCCCCCACCCCCTCGCCCCTGCCTAATAACTGAGTAACTCAATCATTTCAGTGAGGTGCTGTGGCATTTCCACTGAGGGAGAGGAGAGGAAAGGGTTCAGGTGACCTTTTCGGGAGGGGGGGGGGGTGGGGGTGGGGGGGGGGGGGGCACTGAGAAACAATAGCACAGCGGTGTGTGGCAGCGGTGTGTGGCAGGGCTGTTGCTAGACGAAAACGGAACATTCCAGAAACACATTGCTCTGGCGAAGTTCCTTGCAGAGAGAGAGACTGAGAGAGAGAGAGAGACTGAGAGAGAGAGAGAGAGAGAGAGAGAGAGACTGAGAGAGAGAGAGCAGCAGGAAAGCAGATGAAAGCGTCTGTGCGCACCCCTCTGGAGCCGTGCAGGTGCGTGGGATTATGGGTATCGAAATTGCACGCAATTAAAGGGATGCGGGGGTGAGTGCCACTGCCAAACGAAAATGGCCCGCCTGGGGCGGCGCCAGGACGCCCCTCTCCCTGGCGCGGACCGCCTCGCGCGATCGCTGCAAATTGGCGGCGGGCTCCGTGCGTGCCGGGAGTGTATATTTACGCTCACAGACGGGGCCGGCTTGCGCTCTCCTCACTGAAATCTTTCATTGTTGTTCTGTTTGGAGCGGGCAGCGTTTGGGGGCGATGAGAGGTCTGGAAGTGTTTCCTGTCAGCTTGGGCAGCCCTCGAACAGCAAACATGGCACCACCGGACCTGAACTGGAGTCTTTATTGGCATATTATTGGAAACCAAAAGCTATGACTGGAAACCCGCTAGGCCTCATCCCTGGAGTCGCTCCTGTGCTGACGTGTGAAGAGGGAGGCTGTGTCATGGGCTTCCTCTCCAGTCTCCTGCTTCAGATCAGTCATTCCGGCTTCATTGCTACATTCTCCCGATTTACATCTCTGTCTCTCTCTCTCTCTGAAAACGTGCAATTTAACTCAGCAGTGGATATAATGAAAGGGGCGGAACCGGTTGAACCTGAGCCCGTGGTTACAGGTTTAGTGCCAGCTTGACTCAGAATAGCTTGCGTACTATAAAAGTCGTCTCAAATGTAGAACAATTCATTGATACCTGGGAATAATGTAGTGTGGAGCAGAGTTTTCGGTTGTCTTTTTGATGACTGTTGAGGTAGGTAAGAGGTCATAATGATAAAGGGATATGGAAATGCTCGTAATATATTGTGATTTATCTTTCTTGTTTTGCTTTGGTGTATTAATTTTTATGTAGCGTAGCACTTAATTTATTGTGGATCATAAACAGTCAAATTTAACTAAATAATATCAAATAAAGGTGTGGTTAAAAGTCTCTCTCCCTCCCTTCATCCCTCCCTCTCTCTCTCTCTCTCCCCTCTTTCTCTCTGTCTCTCTGTTTCTCTCTCTCTCTTCCTTTCTCTCTGTCTCTCTCTCTCTCCCTCCCTCTCTCTCTCTCTCTCTCCCTCTCTCTTTCTCTCTCTCTCTTTCTCTCTCGCTCTCTCTCTCTCCCTCCCCCTCTCTCTCTCGCCCTCTCTCTCTCTCTCCCTCTCTCTCTCTCTCTCCCTCCCCCTCTCTCCCTCGCCCTCTCCCTCTCTCTCTCTCCCTCGCCCTCCTCTCTCCCCCTCTCTCTCTCTCCTCCTCTCTCTCTCCCTCCCCTCTCTCCCTCTCCTCTCTCTCTCTCTCTCTCCCTCCCCCTCTCTCTCTCTCTCTTCCTCTCTCTCAGAGGTCCCTCGTAATGACACGTGTCCTGAGCTGCCGGAGATCACCAGCGGGTGGAAGAGCACCTCGCACCCGGAGCTCATCCACGGCACGGTGGTCACCTACCAGTGCTACCCGGGCTTTCAGCTGGCGGGCACCGAGATCCTCATGTGCCAGTGGGACCTGACGTGGAGCGGGGACGTGCCCAGCTGTGAGAGAGGTAAGAGCCCCCGCCCCCGCCCCGCCCCCCTGTCACATGACCTGGAGAGAGACACCACAGAGTTCACTGGCGCATCTTATATGGACAACTGCAATTCTTTATTGTTTTCCCGAGAAAATGGATGTGTTTCCATGTATACAAAAGTACTCTGAAAACGAAAGGATGAAATGATTAATAAATTGTGTGCCAAGGTGCCCCCTTATCGCCTCGGTAACAGCTTTGATCTTTGAATGTGTGGAGCGTAATCATTCAGAACCTCACAGTCTGCGTCCTGAGAAAGCGGCGGCGCCGCGCGGTAAAGTTTGATGCCCGCTAGCAAACCGTGCGTTCCGCACGCGGTTAACCGACACAGGCTTCTGCACACATTTTCCTGTCCTGCAGGGAGAGCGATTTGGGGGGGGGGGGAGGAGGGGGAGGGGGAGGGGGCGGGGTCAGTGACTGGGTCAGGCGAGTTTTCTCGTCCCCGCTCCGGCGCCTCTGCCAAAGCCGAACGGCACACAGCGCGCTCCGCTCGGAGAGCTGACATCATCAGCGCCGCTGTCATTGGACGGATCTCCGCTCCGCTCTGTGTGTTCTGTTCGGGTTCAGTGAGGCCCCCCGTGCCGTCATTCCGCGGGCTCTCTCTCTCTCTAGCGCTGTGGCGATAGCGCTGCTCCGGGCGGGCGAGCGGACGCAGAAGTGCGCGGCTACGCGGTAATGAGCCGGGCGGGCTCCGCCCCCCAGCGCCGCCGTGCGCTCGCCGCAGGCCCCAGCCGGTCACAGACGTGTGACGGATGCCGAGCCCCGCGGTCCAGCGCCCGTGTGTCTCAGAGGCACAGTGTAATCACCGCCGCCCCCCCCCCCCAGGCTGGATCCTCACCCCCCCCGTTCCCACGCCATTAGCCCTCTGGCCCCGTCCCGCTGTGGGGGGGGGAGAACGGGGCAGCGGGCCAAGGCTCTGTGACAGTCCCCACAGACACACCAAACAGCGGAAGTGTGCGCGTGGCGAAGGAACGCGTGTTTGTCTCACCTGCTTACCTGCCACTGGAACGGAACCTTTCCTCTGTGCTACAGTTATACGTAGAATGAGCCTGCAAATGAGGGCTAAAGCCTCTTTGCACCAGTTAGTGTGGCTTTAAATGGATGAATATATGGCTGTCTATCCTGGTGGAACTGGACGTGCCTCTGGTGTGTGTAACTCTACGAAGATACAATTGTGTATCTTGCAACAGCGCTAGTGTACATTCGAGTGACTACGGGGTGGAGGTATCCTACATCTGTTAGGACCTTAAAACCGCTTGTTGTGCAGCGAGAGCCAAAAAGGAATACCAGGTTAAAGTGGTGCAATTTATTATACGGTGTGTTTAATAATTGCGATACTCAGTGGTGCACTGCAATATCTGAGAAGAGAAATGGCTGCACGCGAATGGCATGCAGCTCCTCGAACCATTCCATTTCCCCCCCGATGTACCCGAGGATCAAAGAAAAGCCTCAGATCATCAAAGAAAGACGCAATCACGACAGAACAGCAGTGACATCAGTGACCCTGCGTGCGTTATCTCCGTAAGCCTATCGGACCAGGTGAACCTTTGTGGCGTTGCTGGCTGCTGACTCATAGGTAACATTGCGCTGCCTGCAGTACACTTTTGAATGGTGTTCCAAGATATTTATTCAGCGCCCACTGTGCCAGACCATCAATGGCGCCTTGGTCTCCATGACGTCGGCTTTCCAGCACCAAACACGATTACACAGTATATGGAAACCCGAAGGTTTACATAATGCTATTTCAGCTCAATAGCTGTGTGAGCATGTGGGCAGCAGCCCTGTCTCTTTATCAAACCTGGCCGACTCCCTGTCAGCACTGTAAACACTGTCTGATGGAAGACACCGTCGCTGTATCCACACGAATCCCCACGTTCGTGGAGCAGGACGCCCTGTGCTGGTCCTGACCCAGTGGATGGAGTGGAGATGGAGATTCTCTCTCTCTCTCTCTCTCTCTCTCTGTTTCTCCCTCTTTCTTGCTCTCCCTCTCCATCTCCATCTGTTTCTCTATATCTCTTTCTTTCTCTCGCTCGCTCTTTCTCCCTCTCGTTCTCATCTCCCTCTCTGTTTCTCTATCTCTCTCTCTCCCTGTTTTTCCCTCTCTTTTGCTATCTCTCCATCTCCCTCTCTTTCACTCTCTCTCTCCCTCTGTTTCTCCCTCTCACTCCCTCTTTCCATCTTCCTCTCTGTTTCTCTCCTCTCTGTCTCTTTCCGTCCCGTCTTTTTGAACTGGGCGTGGGAGTTCACCTGAGTCTGAAGTCCCTGCAGCGTGTAGCATCCCTGCTGAAAGAGGAGGCTGACCCGCAGTACTGGCAGAGGGCAGGAACAGCACGTTGGCATGACCGCGCCCGTTGCCACGGTGGCGCTCTGCCCGGCACACTGTGCCCCCACAGTCTGCCAGCCCCGGGAGGGGCAGGGACCTGCCTCGCCCGGTCACAGCTCAGTTCTGAGTGAGCGCTGGCTGATCAATGGGGCGTGCTCCCAATTCATAAATCTGCTGTGACGGTTTCCCTCCTTCCCCCCCCCCCTTCCTAACCCCCAAATCTGTGCCCTACCCACCCACCCTCCCCCAGGGAAGCCTGTGCGTTATGATCGCGTCTCTGGCAGGTGCCAGCCTGGCCGGCTTCCACGCGCCGCCGCCGCGGCCTGAGGACGAGCCGCGCCGACGGGGCCCGCCCAGAGAGAGACTGGCGCGCTCTTCATTTTTCCATTACTCCGTTTTATAACTATACCAAAGTCATTTATGTCAAAGCAATAGTCACGCTGCATTTAACAAGCAGACATTTACAATCAGAGCCTTAATGGAAAACAGTAAATCATCTGGGTAGAGCTAATTACTGTAGCGGAAACGTGTCGCCGTGCCGACGTGTGCGCAGAAACGCCGCTCCCGCTTTCTCGCGCGGCACAAAGCTGGATGCGCAGGCGCCACCTACAGGCAAAGGTGCGATTTGCAGGGAGAATAAAAGGCGCTGTGAACAGATAAAGCTCAGGGCACTGAATTCATTGAAAAGTTGAATGTGTGAGAAACTTAAAGGACTAAAAATCTGGGGTGGTCCTCTGGAGGTGTCCCCCTGCAAGGACACTGGTGGACCTGTCACTTTATACCCCGGTGAAACCTACAATAATTTAGTCTTTCTTCTTAGAGAGAAAGGTGGTTCTGCAGAGTATTCACATGATTCTATTTTAGTGACTCATGACTTTTGAAGCCACCACCCAGAATACCTGGGGCGGTCATTAACATCCTGCTTTTTGATTGGTCGAGAAGTTAGCCTCCTGGATGTTAGCTGAAACGAGCGCCATTAATTTGCTCTCAGTTCCCAAATAATTGTGCCTGACGGCCTCCATAACTGACCTCTTGTCTGTGTCGGCCTCTGCCCCTGTCCACACGTTCAGTGACGTCGTGTCCAGACCCTGGGAACGTGGAGCACAGCCACAGGGTGATAGCCGGCTCCCATTTCTCCGTGGGCTCCACGGTGCAGTACGTCTGTAGCAAGGGCTACGCGCTAGCCGGCGCCAGCCTGCTCACCTGCCACAGCCGAGACTCGGCCATCCCCAAGTGGAGCGAGAGGCTGCCCAAGTGTGTCCGTGAGTAAGACCGGCCCATTCAGCCAATCTCACATAAACACACACACCGTCTCTCTCTCTCTCTCTCTCACACACACACACACACACACATACACACACTCTCACACACACACATACACACACTCACACACACACACACACACACTTTCTCTCTCTCACACACACACACTCTCTCTATCTCACACACACACACACAATACAGCAGTGACTTGGCCATTTACAAGAGGAGAGAGTGTCTGCCTGTGTTTGTGAGTAGTCCATTTACTCAGTCTCATATACACAAAAAACATTTTCACACACACACACACACACACACACACACAGACGCACATACTCTCTCCCTCTCTCCCTCACACACACACACAGACACACACTCACTCTCTCTCTCTCTCTCTCTCTCTCTCTTTGCATCTATTCTCTCTTCCCTGCCTGCGGCAGTTGTTTGGATTTGTTTTTTTTCTTGTTTTTGCTTTGTCTGTTCTTTTATTTTGAAGTACAGTCATTTCTGTGTTCGAACAATGTCCCAGTGAAAGGGGTTTTTAAATCTCAAAAATCTCTCTCTCTCGCTCTAACACACACACACACTTGTGAGCTCCACGGAAAAAGGTAAACAGACACAAATAAACAGACACTGTCCCTCGAAGACACTTTACACCATCAAGCTCAAGGCCGCAATTGCATAAGAAATGTTGCCACCTGCTGGATTTTAAAAAAATCTATGACAGCCCCTAAAATCAACAGCACAGCATGTGGGCACCACAAAAGGAGCTGAGTTGAAACATGCGGTTACTTTATGAAAGGCAGATACCACAACAATAATAAGCAGTGAGAGACATCTGTTTCAGCCAAACAGTTCTGTCGGCACCAGGGAAAATCACCAGGGAAATTCAGGAAGGGAGCTGGAGAAAATAAGAAAACAGAAAACTGACATCTATTGCAGCACGTTTTTTTTTTTTGTTTGTTTTTTTTTTTTAAAGTTTTTTTTAAAGTTTTCGCTGGTTGTTGCGCCATTTGGGGTGAGGTTACACTCTCCGAGGGGTGTTTGTTGCTTCCAACAAACCAAAACTTCAATCGTTGTTGAATTCGCACCCGGAATGAACGGCTAAGTCAAACCCGAAAGGCTAGATCTGGGCCTCGTAGGGAACGTGACTGGGTGCCGTGCCAGTGCTCTTTGTTGTGAGTCGCGGGCCCGTTTGTTTTTGAGCAGGAAATTGAGACGGCTGCTTTTGTGACTGGGCCAAACCAGCTAATTAAGAGCCTGTCAGGATCTGGGGACAAGCGGAGGACAAAAGAGACAGGACGGATGGGTGACGGAGTCGATCAGACGAGCTCGGTCCCGCGCGTCCTTTGATCACCAGGAGCAGGCGTGCCAACAGCCGTTATACTCCTGCGTGGCAGATGCACCGGGGAGGGAACAGATGTCCCATAATTCCGCGGTTTTCCGCTGCCCGCACCTGCCAAGCTTTATTACATATGACTCTGTTTACCTCTGGCTGCCGTTCTGAGTTTTATTTGACCTTGGACCCGAGGCGTTCGCTTGAGCGTACCGCTAACTCGCGTCCTCGAATTGGAGCACCGCCGGCTGAAGGAGACTCATAAACGACCTTCGGCGGGTTCTGTCCGTTTGTCTGTCCCCCAGCGGAGACGTACGAGCCGTGCAGGAACCCCGGCGTCCCCGCGTCCAGCGTCAAGAGCGCGGAGAAGCGCTTCTACCAGGCGGGGGAGACGCTGAGCTTCTCCTGCGCGAGCGGCTACGAGCTGCAGGGACAGCCCGCCATCCGCTGCGTCCCCGGACACCCCTCGCAGTGGAGCAGCCCGCCCCCTGCCTGTAGAGGTAGGAACTGCGAGGCTGAAAAGCTTTCTCTCCCCCAGCTTCGGCAAAGCACACGGTGACATTGTGCCAGCATTTGAAAAAAGTACCAGCTTAAAAGGCCATAATGTAGCGCATATTATGCATTCACTGTTTCTCTGTTTTAAATGTGCTTTATATCCTTGCTTGCTTATTTCTATCAGCCTAATTGCTTCTCGTCTTTTTTGCACTGTTGACACGAATACTTTTTCTCTTCTTAGCGTCCTCTTCGGTCTACTTAAACGAACGCCGGCTGGACGGTAAGTGCGCTTGCCGACTGAAGCCTGATCACACGCACCACTGTGACGTCATCGCCGCAGCATGCTCAGAGCTCAGAGTCAGATGGGGTGCCGGTGGCCTGCGGGAGAAGGTCACGCTGTCACTCAGAAAGAAACGCATCTGAGTTGCCGAGCGGCTCGTCCTGTCGTAACGCCGTTCTAGTGCACGGATTGGGGAGTGCGAGTGCCAATCAGATTAGCCTACAGGGTCCAAGTTAAACTACGCGGTCGCTCCCTGCACTTGGTACTGTACTTCCCTCCAGGGCTTTCGACACACTTGTTCCTGGTTTTGGTTGTACGCTTTGTTGTACGTCGCTCTGGATAAGAGCGTCTGCCAAACGCCTGTAATGTAATGTAATGTGTGTAAGTGTGGTCGGTGGCTCTACAGGGCGACGCACAGTCAGCTCTCGTTTCTCCCAGGGATGGGACGGGTTCAGTCAGCAGTGTCTCATTATGCATTAGTGGCCCTTGGTCAGTTGGCCATCCTCAGGTGTGTCTGTTGGACTGCTCATGAAGTGTGTCTTCCTCCAGCTCGTGTCTGTGCGTGTCTGACTCGCTGCAGAATGATAAGAGGCAGCAGAGCACATCACGCACTTCAGGAGGAGAGCATGCGTTTGCACCAAGAGCATAATTTATGGGGTAGAGGTTACTAAGCCCCACCCCACAATATCAAACAGTCAAAACCCCAAAGTAATATAACATGATGATGAAAATGATTTCATATAATGTAGCAATGGGAAATATTCCATTTCCTTTTACAGAAATGATCATTTCACAGCTTTTCTTTAAAAAATATTTTTCCAGAGGGGTCATGCCCCCAGACCCCCCTTGAGGCCTGCCGTTCTCCGGGTCTATGATGTAATATTTTAACTCTCCCAATATTGAAACTGAAGTCACACCCTCGATTTGCACTGTCCCAAACCATCAACGGGAGTTGTGATGAGCCTGGCAGTGTGAGCATGATTCCTAAATGGTGAAAGGAACAAGCATAAAAAACATGCATCTTTGAATAATTGTGCAAAGTGGTCACCAATATCATTTGGCTTTAAATGGAAGTGCACTGTTTCTTATTGGACTGGGTGAACAGTGTTTAGATTATGATTATGATCATTGTGTTTTTTTCTTCTATCCTTGTCTGTCATGCAGTTTCCAATTCAGAACTGAGCATGGAGGGGACGAACATAGCGATTGCCGTCTTGATACCCGCTGCTGTCGTCATGTTGGTCATCCTTGGGATTTACCTCTATTTCTCAAAGTAAGAGCGCCATAGTATTCGCACGTGGTCTAACAGAACCGCGTGAACGTGATTTGTGACTCTTCTTTAGCACGTTGAGTTTTGTTAATTCTCCAATGTCAAAATGTGTTTAATTTTTTTTGTTCCTCAGAGTCCAGGGGAAGTCCTTCCGCCTGCCCACGTCCAGCACGCCGCCGTACGACCACATGACTGTGGAGTCCGCCTTCGACAATCCCATCTACGAGACCGGAGTGAGTACGGAGGACCTGGGTCTCAGAGACGCTGACTCCCAGAACGCCATCGTCTTGTCCTGATCACCTCCGCCTGACACCCGCCTGTCATTCCACGACTCACCACCAGAGGGCCGTCCTCTCCACGCTGAACATTCCATCACCAGCGCTGCAATCCGTCTCCATACCCTTTCGCTCCTGCCTGCGCAGTTAACAAGCACTTGCCTCTCATGCTGAACCGTCCAGTGCTTGTGAAAATTTGATATGTCTGCCAGACAGCTCAATTTTTCATTGTGGCTGGAAAGCATATTCTAGTGTTAACACGTGTCAAGCACTAGACCAGTGGTTCCCAAACTTTTCAGACCACCCTAAATAATTTACCACACCCCAAATAATTGAATTTGTTTCAACGTCTAAACTAATCCGAAGCTTCAAAACAGGAAGGAAACATTTTTTCATGGAAACATCGGCTACAATCTAGCTGCTTGTGGATGCTGATAGCTGCCCATAGTGCTGGACGTGTATCACTTCATATTGGCAAAAAAAAAAAACGAGACAGTAAACTTGTTGACCGGTGCTAAATTAAGCCTGTTTGTTTTCCTTTTGCAATGTGACAGGGGACGTTATTTTTGATACCTACCCCCGGCCTGTAGCTCGTCATCAAAAACAGAGTTGCATTCATGAACGTGGATGTGCTTGAAACACGCACTTATAGGCCACATTTAGGCCGTGTTAAGTAAAAAATGTGGAACCAAAAATGAAGAGTGAATTCTCAAATGTGGGCTTTAAAAACTTTGTACGATATTCACAATATTTTTGTAATATTTCTGACGGTCCTATGCGGCAGCCCCTGGAAGGAACACATGGCACCCCAGGGTGTCACAGCACCCACTCTTCAAAACGCTACGCTAGATTAATTTACACAACGGTTTAGGGGGAGCAGAGTAGTGCGTCAAGCTTAGTTCTGTTATGGGGAGCAGTGTGCTCATCCTTCAGGACGGAGTGTAGCACAGTGGGTAAGGAACTAGACTTGTAACCGAAAGGTCGCAGGTTCGATTCCCGGGTAGGACACTGCCGTTGTACCCTTGAGCAAGGTACTTAACCGGCAATTGCTTCAGTATATATATCCAGCTGTATAAATGGATACAATGTAAAATGCTATGTAAAAAGTTGTGTAAGTCGCTCTGGATAAGAGCGTCTGCTAAATGCCTGTAATGTAATGTCTTGTTTGTGGGAGCGGTACAGCGCGATGCTTCTGCTTCCCTTATTCCGGCTAACGCACTCCTATGTCGGTAAACGCGAGTAAATAAGAAATGCTTTGCGACACTCGGCTCGTGACTCACAGCTGTAGTCTAGTCTAGTGTAAATACGGCCCCCCCCGGCCGCAAAGTCCCCATAAATAAATTATCGAGGTTGTATTGTGATTCATCGTGGTTGTATGTTTACAGAGCTGCGGTCACATAGTACTTATGGGTGTGATTTCCACCAGGCTCCATTTCGAACGGCGAATGCCTATTTTTCATAGAACATAAGACAATGTCCTGAGTCAAACTTAAACTTTTAAAAATTTAATCCAGTAATTAATTTCACATGATTGTGTTCTTTGTGCAATTTAGGATTCATACTTCCAGTACGGTGACCTACTAATGATTGTGAACAATTCCAGCTCAGCAAATTATATTTTTTGCAATAAGTATTACACATTTTCATTAGAATGTTTACTTATTGTATATATTCATATGTGTACATATTTTTTGAAGTGCATTTTATGTGTTTAATAAAAATATTTTCTAGTGATTTGACATATGGTGCATACATTCAGGTAACATTCAAGTTGAGTAGGCACATCAAAAATCATGTACAGAAAGCATAACATTGGGCAATTCTATTTTTAAGTAACAAAAAAAAACAATTCTGTTTTATTATAATATCAATAGAGCACAGTCAGTGGATATGGTGTGCCTTTCTTGGACAGAATACATCTTCGACTACATGTGATGTGCGTGAATGTGTCAGCCTTCTCCAAGCTCATATTGCATTCAGGTGCTGTCATTTGGTGCTATCATTTGGATAAACATATGGAACTAAATGATGCACCTAAACCGCCATCTGTGTCACCATATTGCATGTTCATATCCCGAATGGAATTAACCGGAATGTCTGATATCGCTGCTGCATGTCAATGAAGCTGAAAAAGTGCTTCGTCTCTAGAAAGCTGAGCAGTGCACAAACCGTTCTGTGATGTGCTCGTTCCCCGACCTAAACTTTCCTGAAAAGCAGTAAAAGAGTCTCACAGAGGTCGTTGGAAAGAACATAGCTCAGGACAGAGATCGTCCTGCAGAACTCCTTATTGAGTTGCTTAACGTCTGTTTTTGATATGAGAGCCGCAAGCTCTGTGGCTGTAATTTTGCTCTGTGTGTGTGTGTTCAGATGGTTTTTTGTGGTAGCTGGTTGGTCACTCGGGCTCCAAACCTAGGGCCCGACTGAGCAGGTGCTGTGTTTGTCTCTCTCCCCGCTCCCGTGCGCCCCTGTGTTGGACGCCATGGTGACCGGGCCCCGCCTCTTCCCACCCCTCCCCGCGATCCCATCAGCCTCGGCTCACGCTCTCTGATTACTAATGACTGTGTCTGTCTGTCCCCCCTGCGACTGCACCCTCACGAAGAACAACGAGGTGAGGCCCCACACCGGCGCTGCATGGCAGCGTTAAACGCTGTCCCGTCCAGCACACACACACACACACACACGCATCCACACACACACACACACACGCATCCACACACACACACACACACACACATACACATACTTGCACACTCACACACATACACACACACACGCATCCACACACATCCACACACACACACACACACATCCACACACACACACACACACACACTCACACACACGCATCCACACACACACATACACACACATCCACACACACATACACATACAGATACACACACGCACACACACACACACACACACAAAGGTCTTTGAAGGTTTGTTGGGCATGAGGTGGCTTTAAACACTGAGCATCAGGACCCTAGTGAGTTGGCTATCTGAGACCAAGAGTCAGAATAGCGTACCCCATAGAGATTTGCAGTTCCACCCATTTGCAGTTTTTGAGTCACCTTCAAAAATAAGAGAGGAAAAATAACAAAGGAAAATAACAAAGTCGTGTCCCGATGGAAGTACCTGTAATCCATCTGGGGACACTACTTGGCGAGCAGAGGGGCTAATTTCAGAGTTGAGGATGAATTGAACAAAACCAAGTCAAACACATAAAATCAGTGAAGAAATCACAATCCACAAGCACACAACAAATCCAAAAAGCGAGTCTCCACTGGTGAACAGCAAACCAAGCCTTTTACAAATTGAGAATAATTGAAAATGGCCAACCAGAAGAAAAACAGAGACACTCACACATGCAGCAGAGCCAAACAAATGTAAACACAAGATTTATGTCAGAGGATGTAACAATACACACACACGCACACTCACACACACACACACACACATGCATTCAACCTGGCCTCTGGTGTCCCTCTTTCTCTCCAACCATCTCCCTGCCACAGCACTCACGTTGGTCATTGGCTGTGCATGGTCAGCGAGGCCCCTCCCCCATCCACCTCCCCACAGTCCCATTGGCTGTCTCCTCAGTGAGCCAGGCTCAGAGCAGTGTCCCACAGATTAATGCACTTAGGTGTGTACACGCTGGCCTACCAAACAGCCATTAACATCGTTTCTCAGGTGCAAATGGGAAAAAAAACCCTTTTAAGGGGCTTTTCTCCGTCTATGCGACTATTTTACCTGTGACTCGGTGTCCTATTTTGCGCTATGGGAGGCGCTGTGATGGTCTTTCTAGGACATGATGACAGAAACATGCTGCTTACTGGTCACTGTTGGGTGAACTGGCGGGGCATGGTGGGGGAGGAGGCGGGGCATGGTGGGGGAGGAGGCGGGACATGGTGGGGGAGGAGGCGGGACATGGTGGGAGAGGAGGCGGGGCATGGTGGGGCAAGAGCATGGACTAAGTTACCAAGGGTATTCGTTTCATAACATATGGTATGTGTATCTGAAATTTTATTTGATTGCTGTATTTTGTACAAACTTTATTTGTTTGCAACAGCGCAACTGTATCTTTAACTTTAATTGAATTTCATATCTTTACGTATTTCCGCATTGTAATGATTGTCCTAAAGAACCAAGATGGGGGATTCTGGACGTCCTTCGTGTAAAGCATGACTGTACACATTATTACAGTGTAATACTACCCTCTGAACTGAAATGTGTGGTGCAGATTTTTGTGTGGGGAAAGGACACGGACTGATCTGATGGACATGGGAACTACTCTCACTGTTAATGTCCTTCCTGTGTCAAACTAATCTGTTCATGTCAATCATTGTACACGTTTACTATTAAAAGATGACTGTTCTACACTTTTTTGTTTTTATTTTTTTCACATCATTATTATAATCAACTTTGAAGTTTTTCTTATTCAACTTATTTATCACCAATGGATGTAATTGCATCTTTATTTCTCAACAGAAAGTTTTTGACACTGTGCCAAGGGTCATATCATGTTTTACAAAGCATAAGGACTTCTGCACTGAGTTTAGCATGGATACTTCAAATATTTCATAATTATTAGTCATTCCACTGATAATAAACACTTCTTATGAATTGATTTAAACCGAAAGAGTAATATCTTACAGTGCAGATGAGACACAATCCTTTCATATTCAACTGAGCAAACCTGCAACATGGAAACTGCCTATATCAGGCAAGACCTAGTCTAACTGGGTTTACCTTGTTCAGATCCAAGCTCATTAGTGGTGTTGTGACAGACCTGTGATTTCTAATGTGGTACAACTACATGTGCCTTCCCATACAAGGCCTCTCTGTCTCATCTAGTCATGGCTCTCATAAGAAAGGCCATCTGATAATGTTAATGATATGCAATTTGCTGCAAGGTGACTGCAAATCATTGGTGTCAAAGTGGTAATCGTGGATCACAACAATTCTCTCCTTGTAGTCAAATGTCTCCAAGCCAAAAATGGCCATGTATTTTTTGTAATGTATATTTTTATGCTTGGTGATCACAATCACAATAAGCTCAACTACTCTGAAACAAAAGAACAGTCCCCAAATTTTAACTACAGTAATATATTTTCATGCACTTGTTTGTTTTAAGTTGGTGTTGCATTGTGTTCTTATAAAATATGTATTGTTGGAGTAAATTACAGTGATTTTATGAGTCAAGCATTTTTCTTATGATTTAATGTGACTTTCATTAATGCCAGCATGTGCTAGTAAAAAAAAGTCATTTAGGAATGTAACTGTCTGAGTGTACACCAAGAGCATTGTGTTTCACTTTTGCAGGAGACAAGAGAATACGAAGTATCCATTTAGAGAGATTTCAGAACGAGGGATATTTGGCCTCTTTTTTGCCTTGCGGGAATTTTTCTGCACCTTTCATCTCTCCCCATGACTCCTTTGGCTATTCCCGTTTCCCTCCTTCCCTCTTCCTCTCCTCTCCTGGCGCTGCAGATACCCGTACCATCAGAGGATGTCGGCCAACACTCCAAGTGTGGACAACATGGTGTTATTTTTGTACAGCTTCTGTAGTAATGGCTTAGTTGCAGTCCTTGTAGACTTTCAGTCCTGTGATAGAGTCCAGCAGTTAAACATCCTAAAGGGAACAAACTTACAATTTATTTATTGTATTACTTTTTGTATGATGTTATTTATAAGTGTTACCAGACAACAATTCATAAACTGGCCTCAATCTGAATATGACCCAAATTGGTTGGAATTAGCCTTTTATCAATGTGCAGCGAATGCATTTAAGAAATACATTTGTCCTCGCATGATCTTAACGTTGCTACAGTAGCTCCGGAAGGACACTTCGATGAGCATCTCTATAATGATCGCTATAACCTTCCTGTTGGAAGTTCCTGACCTGACACAACTGTAAATAAACCATTGAAGGTTTATCTGTGGTTTTCAAATGGAAATGGTATACACTGTGCTGCTTTTCCTCACACCCAATCAGGTCTTTTGTTCATGTAACAATACTCCTTCCTTCCTTCATACATTGCCAGTTGTTTTCTGTGATGTATAATTAGAGCCATGGCTTGGTGATAAGCAAAGATATAACTGAAATTATACCAGACTAAACAAAGGTGAGTTAAACACTATCCATGGGTATGAATTATTTCCTGTATTGCATAATTTTGTGTGTTCTGTTTTCACGCCCTCTTTTACGATGTCAGCCAGTTACAAATCAACTAGACAGACATAAACAAAAATACAGTTCTTTTTCATTTGATTACACAGTGGTATTTTCCATATTTATTTGTGATTTTAGTGCGGTTAACATTTTAAGTTCTCAAATGAACAGAAGCCAAACTATACCATACCATGCAGAGATTATTGCCTTCCCCTAAAGTCTAATGGTTATTTTTGCTCCCCAGTACCTGCACCTTCTATGTAATGTTATATTTATCTTACTTTTCAATATTATGCCCTAACATATGGTTCAGTTTGCTTAACTAATATGTATTTCCTATACATTTGATTACCTCCATGTACAAGAAGGTTTCTGCTAGTCTCTACCAACCCCATTGTGTTTAACAAAATGGCACCTGAAACGCAAAATGAAAGTGTAATGGCATTGCCAAATCCCCTACAATGACTGTTTGACTTTTTGGAAAGCAGAAGTAATGTTCTTTTTTGGGTATGCTTATTCTCCCCACCACTGTAATACGGAATGAAGTGCATGAAAGTGTTTTAGGAATGATACATGCAATATAATATGAACCAAGTTCCATTTTAACCAGGGATTCACAGTGGAGTGACAGAATTGGCTTTGTTCCACCAAGGGTAGGAGGCTTTAATTATCAGTTGCTACCAGTGACCAATATGCCACTCCTCCAGTCGCCACTAGTCCTCTGGTAGTGCCATGTAGAGAGTGAAGTAGTCCAGCAGGTACACAAGAAGATGGCATGCACTCCAACTCCAGTACCCAGGCACATGGCTTCACACATCATAGCATACCAGAACAGACACAATGGCCAACTCCAGACAGAGAAGAAAGAAGAAATGATTGGTAAATCAAAGGAAGTTTCTACAAAACAAATAGTCTGACAATGTGTAAAAGCAGAAGAAAGAATGTAACAGTTCCATCCTTATATTCATTTCTTGCAGTAGTGAATTAGACAAAACCACAGTGACACAATTTTGTCAGAGGCAGGATGCCAGTGATTTTATTCACTCGTAATTTTAACCCTTAAATGACACTGATTTCTGTCAGACCGCCATGGCCACAAGAAAATAGTTTACACCACACGCAACAGTATCAACGTCACAGTTTCATTAAACAGTGTATTCAGCTGAAGTCAGTGCTTTTAACCTTTACAGAAAAGCAATACTAAAATGAAATGGTTTTGTAAAGGCTGTCAGAGCATTGCTTCTACTTTAAGTATTGCACTGTACCTTGGTACAGTGTGATATATTTGTCCTCTTAAATTGTTGTTCTCCATATAGTCAGACAGACAAATAATTAACAATGAAATACATGTATATAGGTAAACAGTGACCAGTGGGAGCTGGTGAATGCGTGATGCCAGTTTGTTCCTTTGTCACATTTTGATTTTTACAGGTGATTTTCCTGTAAATGAAATGTAAGCATGTTTATCGAGGACCCTCTCTTAAGGTATCCAAGTGGTTCTTCCCTCCAAATTTAAGAACCAATAGCCACCATACACATAGGATGTGTAGACCTACACATTCACTGTTATTACCTATATATATTTTTACCTTTTGATATACTCCATATTACAATATATAGCAGCAAGCCAAGATGTGTTTATTTTCAATGTGTGCTGAAAGTCTTTACCTTGATTGTCCTTACCCTAATTTCAAGTTCTTGTAATTGTATCGCCATGTACATGCAAGGAGGAAGATAAACCTTGTGTGTCAAAATACTAATGAACTGCACCTGTAAATTCTGAAAAACTACAGATGTAAAGTGGGTATATATTTTATTACTCAAGTATTCCTGCAGACAAAAAAAAAGCTGCAAAGCAGGATTCAAATGGTAATGTAAGATATTTTCTAAAATTCGTATTGAGCAGATGTAACTTGAAGACAAAAAATTGAAGACAAAATATTCTTCATTGAAACCTTGTTGATCTTACTCCATATGCAATGCTTGTTCAGTGCAGCACAGCCCACTGAAATAAAGTTATAAGCATTTCAGTGGAATGTTGTAACATTATTATTATAAGTATTATTATTATCATCATCATTATTGCTGTCAACAGCATAATAGAAAAAACTGCAAAGGAGTATAGAGATTATGTTGTAACATGTTTCACTGTATAACTGAGGGTCTTAAACACCCAAATGGACAAAGAATCATGTAAATAAAACAGATTCTTCAGTAATAAAAAATAAGCACTTTACCGCTTCAAATTGGCCATTGTTTTTCTCTTATTTACTAGACCAAACTACTGATCAGTATGCCTTGTCCCAGCTGACACAAAACATTCTCAAAATGTTGTTGTAACATTGTGAGTACATTTTGTGTTAGCTGGCGTGGCTTACCCAAGGAATGTAAACTAGAATGAAATACTGTTTTAGGATGTAAATATATCATTACTTATATTCATAATAACCCTGTCACTAGTCTGTGAAACTTCCGGCGGCAATTTATGGTTGATTTACTGCTGGTTGGTTGGTTAATGCTAGCTGTATTGATAACTACTGGTTATTCTGTTACAGCATTTGCTAAAATAATGTTAATCACTTAAACATTAAAATAGTGGCTATACTAAGAAAATCACAAGAAATGAATGATGAATCTGGACACTTAATGATTACCTTTGAGTGTGGGACCTGATAGCCTTCCGACGTATCAAAACATGGACCATAAACTTTCCAAAGAATGTCGGCTGTAATTTTTTACTCAGCCCAAAATAAATTGGAGAGCATTTCCCTTCTCATAATGGTACAAATTCCTGGGAATTTACGAAAATAATATTTCGTAACAAGCATTTCATTTTTTAAAAAATATTTCTTACTTGACTGTGTTTTGTCATTTAGTAATAGTCAACTCTTAAAATTTCCGCAAACAACCCCCCCAGTGTAGCCCCGCCACATTTGATGCCCTGGACTAAGTTATATCAACGCGACACATTTTCGAAAGACGAGCTTGGATCTTGGACCCTCGCGAAAATGACAAGTTATTTCCTTCCTTGCCTTTAGGCAGTGCTGATGTACAAAATACACTCTCGCCAATCATTCTTTGATATGCTGCAGTCGAAGCCTAGTATCAATGAACTAGCTCGGTCCATCAGTGCTCCGTATTTATTCCATTTGCGATTATTTGTTACAGCTACGCAGTTCGTTCGTTCTTTGACAGCCAGCGCCCCTAACTAGTTAATTTAGCTTGTCGACGTAAAAGTTCTGAATTCCAATGCAACCCCATGAAGTTCTCGGTGCGCCAGCGTAGCACACACGGCATCTAGCTAACTCGCTGTTTATGGCTAGTAGATTCTGGGCTCTAGTCTTATGTGCATATTAAGCCAATGTGGCTAGTACCCGCTATCTCAGTGGATAAACACCAAAGTGTGGGACACTGTCCGCTCTTTTTTTATACGCTGGAAAAAGACCAGTGAGAATATTGCCTAAAATCGAGTACAATTACGCACTGAGCGCTTCCATTCAATTACTTTCCCTTACCAAAATGGCGCTACTGTAACAGTGAAACTTTATTCATGCAAAACTCAACACATACAGCTCTTTGATAGTTCAGCCAATCAGAATCAAATTCGTAATTTCGACGAAAATAAATACCATTAGTTTGACGTGCGCATGCGTATGATCAGTGGGTGTGGGAGTCCATTAATTATTTTTTTTCAAAATCCCAAATATTTCCCTTTATAATTATAAAACCAAACGTAACAATGTAGTTTGACAGACATCGCATATTTTATTCCAGAAATTCAAAACAAGGATTGCCAAACTTAACCTTTACCAATATGGTTGCGTGTGGCTTCATACGCCATTACAAGAGAGCGCATGCTCAGAGGTCTTTTCACTCAAGTTTGCGCCAACTCCGTGGAGAGGATGTAGCTAGCTAGCAGTGTCGGGATTGATGCATAGGATTTATTCATAACAATAATAACTGTCCCTCGGTATCGGCACTGTCGGTGAGCAACATCATCAGAAGGACACTCATTTGCAAGCGAGTGTTTTATACTTTACTTGTGTTATTTAATTATTTTATTAGATTTATTATGGAACAGAACGGTTTTGCCTCTCTGAACAGCATCTTTGCTAGCAGCTATAACCACAGGAGTAGGAACAAGCACCGAGTAGGTTAGGCCTCGCAAAGGCCCTACTCTGTTTTTCTTTGGTTTCCTACAAACCGTTTTTCTGTGTCTGGCTGTAAGACGATTTGTTTTTTGTCATTTTGATATGGAATCTTTGGATAACCTGGAACTATAACCATTCATCCACGGGAATATAAAGGTAGCAACAGGACTTGCTGTATCAATATTGGCATTGAATCGACTTGGAAGTACTCTGCTCTTGCATTGAAGCTAAACAATCAATTATAATATATTGCACAACTCAACTGGACTATTTTGTTTTAGAAGAAAATATCCTGTTTTTGATATTATACCCTACCCAACCGATACAAGGATTCGATTTAAAGCTGAGCAACTCATTGCTGTATGAATGTGGGACAAAATGGAGACCCCAGCAATAGTGTACGATCTGGATACCTCTGGGGGTCTAATGGAGGTGAGGTTTATTTGTGTAACAGCCCTTTCTAACATTCCACACACTGTAAAGCGTGGGTTTTAGTTGTTGAGACCGTTGCCTAATACAAAACCAAGACGTCTCGTTATCTAGCTAGCATTTGCTTGAAAAGTTCTCGACAAATAGCCGCTCATAAGTATGGACTTGACTAGCTAGAAAGCTAGTGGCAATGTGTAAACTGACAAAGTGACATTCTAAGTAGTGTGTTTCGACTGTCTAAAAAGTTAGAAACCTTGGTCTGAAACCTTGGTTATCGTTATTTAACATTTTGTAATTGACAGCTAACTGTATGTATCCACTCAAAGAGTCAGGAGATAGTTAATTTCTAGGGACTGAAGCTGAGGCCGTATCATGCCTGACATTTGAGCCACGTCAATTTGTAGCTAACTTTAATGCCATGTCAAGATGGCTAGCTAGCCAGTTTGTCGCTTGACGCCTAGTTCTCCCTATGTAAGTTAGGCATGCGGAAAGCTAGTGTTGGCGAGGTAAACAAAAGCGTTAGCCTAACTGTTATCTGATAAAAACCAGCCTGATTGTTGGCTAACATCAGCTTAACTTTGGTAGTCGTCATAGTCTCTTCATATTTTTCTAACTTGTTTCATTTCTGTTTTTACGTTGCAGCAAATTCAAACACTTCTTGCTCCCCCAAAGTCCGAAGAGGGTGACAAAAGAAGTCGAAAACCGGAGAAAGATGCTCGGAGAAGTGGGAGAGCCACAAACCATGATACCTGTGACAGTTGCCGAGAGGGAGGGGACCTTCTTTGCTGTGATCATTGTCCTGCTGCTTTCCATTTGCAATGCTGGTATGCTAGATAACTTACTGATTTGGCTACATTGGTAACTACCTTAACGTTAGCTCACATATAGTGACATTTTGTGATTCTCTTCAAGTTAGCAAGCCAGGCTGGTTAGCTAATGTTTGGCTGTAACCGTTTTTTACTAAGCGTGTACAAATGTGAATATGCGTCTATATATTCATGATAAGTAAGAAATGATCCTTTCCATGTTAAAATGTTTTGTGTAGTCTATACATTTGTGGTGTTGTGCAATTAGCTATGCGGGCAAATAAGCCAGAGATAGTAGTTGCTTATTCTTGCTAACGTTAGACAATTTATTAGCGAGGTACCGCTGGCTGTAATGTTAGCTAGTGTAGCTAACGTCACACCCTCCGAAGAGGTCGTCTGCAAAGTATAGCTAGTTATGTTGCCTATCGGCCTGTGCACAGGTCTTCACTTTTTAAATATACCTTGCATAGCCATACTTGGCGTATTGTTAGCATCCTAGCAGTCTGTAGCTAGTTAGCCATGTTAGCTTACTCGCTAACCGAAGGTACATTGACCTGTTATTGCTTGCTGGAAGGCTGTAGCGATGGGTTCAAAATTTGCAGTTGTGTGTTACTGACTGTTTATAATCTCGTTGCTCATGTAAACTTATATTATTTATAGCTTGTTAGCCTAACGGCAACACAGTGCCTTAGTCCGTATTAATCACACGTTAGCCGGCTAGCTAAACAGCCAGCTAGTATTTGAGGAGGCTGTCTCTGATCCTCTCGTGTGAGACTGAGCCGTGTGAGGGTTTTCTATGGAGTCTGCGCTGCAGTACGCCTGTACCAGTGTTTACAATATGGCGACCTCCCGTTTAATTTCCTTTTTTATTCCAGCGCCATTTTGCTGACATTTTTCACAGATAATAACTATGAAGTAACAATAACTGTGAAATTAACTGGACCATGCAGAAAATAAAAGTCAAACCCCTTTGTTCATATACCCATGCATATAACGTTAGGTAAACAAGATTTTGTATTATGTCTAATGTAATGGCAATTTCCCCCCACCGCAAAACAGTCGTATCTATCGTCGCTTATAGGTTTACAAGTAGCTTGCTAGACTAATGTAGATTTTCAAATTAGCCGCTGCTGGATATTACGTTACCCTGCTGTCTTTACTGATTATTTCTAAGGAACGCAATTTAAATCGCAGTTGGCGAGATTGCTTGTTGGGTAGCTTGCTATTGTTTCCTTGAGCTAACGTTAGCCAATCTGCTATTTTTGCAGTTTTTCAAATCTTAATATATTATGGTGCTGGGTATTTATTATGCTCTAGACTAAGAAGCTCTCAACGTTTATTACCTGTGTTGTAGGCTACTCTGATTGAATTAGGTGTATGGTCCTATACAAACAACTTAATACATTCGAATGTGTAGATTGGGCTAGTCTAATTTTACCAGAGCAGATTCCGTTTCTATACAGCGTGGCGCAGTATTTAAGCTATTGCACGTTTTATAGGAGCAAAGTGACAATGTGAAAGTTGCCCATTCAATGTATCTGCCCCATAGACTGTGAGAGGTTTTAATAGCTTGCAGCATGCATGAAGGGCAGGAAGTGTTACAATCATCATTGGCCATTAGGGGGCGGCCGTACTATTTTAATATTTGCAGGACAAATACTGAGTGCCATTCGCCGTTTCTCTCTGTATTGTTATTGATGCGCTTTTCTGCCAAGTTTGTGGATGAAAGTGAGCTAACTACTATCTTCGATGATATGAAGTAATTTAGTATTCATTTGTGGTATATATTTCGGGCGTATTGGTCTTCGTCCTCCTGTCTTAGAACACTTGAATTTACTTAAAGGGGTAGTTCACTTAGGAGAGTTTAGATTTTTTTTCCCATTTTGATTGATCAATTGATAACTTTCTTAATCCTCACGAGGGAAACTCATTTTGGCCTTTTAACATTCCCAAACACCCAATACATTAATGTAACCGCATACACAATAAAAGCAATCATTACGTGATACTCAGCAGAAGATTTGATGCATAGTATTAGTGTATAACATTAGTGTCCATCATGTCCATATATAAAAGGCAAAATACCTCCCAACAGGCAGCAGCATATAATCATAAAAAAGCCACGATTCAAATTAGGATCAATGTAACATAGTCTACCTAACCGATTTACGACGGTTTGCAAAAATAAAATTGTCAGCTGCTGTAACAGAAGACCTCCTTTGTCTATCAGTGAAACAGTTAGGCATCACCATACGCTTCTGAATGAACTTCTAAGACCACTAAAACACCATGTGAAGGATGGCCTTCATAATGCAGAATATTCTGAAGCTAAGCCTTAGCTCTCTTTTGTAGAGTAAACTCTTGTGAATCTTCAGGGGTCAGGCCAAAAATCAGAACATGCCTTTCTGTTCACCTTGTTGATCCTATATTTATCATCCACTGTAATTCATCTCCCCCAGCAAAGCACTGCGTAAAAGACAGCTTGATAAAAATATGCTGATGGGAAATTAAACGAGCAAGAGTTTCATCCTCGCCTCAAACGATCTAAGCTTCCTAAGGAAAAATAATGTGGACTGGGCTTTCTTGAGTAAGGCATTGGTGTTCCCCTTCCAGTTCAGTTTACTATCCAAATGGACAGCGAGATGTTCGTAAGACTGGTCAATCCCCGCTTGTTGACCTTTAATTATCACAGGGGTGACCTCATTCTTCTTTTTCCTTAAATCAATAACTAATTCCTTGGTCTCACCGATATTCAAGTTTAAACCGTTGGTATCACCAACTAACAAAGGATTCAACGTCCCTTTTATAGGCCAAGTTCCACCATGATTAAGTATGAGAACTACGGCCGAAATCAGGACATTTCTCCAGGTGACAGGACACCTGACTGTGCCTACAGTCAGCCGTATAGTCTGAACAAAAAGGGATAACACTTCCTTGTGGTGTCCCTTTCTTGGTTAAAATGGTGTCTTGTTTTAAAGACTGTCAAACTGAGGTCTAGAAAGGTGATAATCCATGACCCAAGCAATGGTAGTGCTATTCAATTTAAAATTGATGATTGTGTGGTAAATATGTGGTTATATAATATTAACAGCACTAGAAAAATGAAAAGGAATAATCCAAAAAGAACTAGCTAACAGAACTGCAGTGAATGTGTTTGATTGGACCGGATGGTTTTTTTGTGCGTTGAAGGAGCTTTTGGATGCCGAAAGAAGTTTCACAATCGAGTCGGCTTTACAGCTGTAGTGTAGGGGTATCGGAGTTTGCAGTGTAAAGTAAGAAACCGCACATAAAGTAACTCTTTAGCTTTGTTTTGATGTAGTGCTATCAAGGTATCGGCTATATGAGTATTTTGTACCACAGAGATGTGGAAAAAGTTAATACCTTCAATCGCGTGCTCTGAATGTTTATGAATCTGTGAAATGTCTAACACAGTGCTGTTTAAAAATGTTCTCATCTTAACTCCTTCGGTGTATTCTGGAGCTCTGCTGTGGCCCCGCCATTGTCATTCCATGCTTTGTCCAGCAGATGTCAGTAAATGGCTGTCGACTATTCTCGTCAGGGTGGCTGAGTTTGCTTAGAATGGCAAAGGGTGGGTCAGTGTAAATAATCATTAACTTTGGCCTGCAAATATAACTTACAACTGGAGAACTGGAAAGGAGTACATTCACTGCAGCAGCTGGAGTGATTTGTATCCCCATCAGCGGTTGGCACAACCCAATATATGAATTCGGTTTCTTCCTGGTAGTCTTTGCCGTTTCTGATGCTCTGTGTGTTTTCAGGAAAGCTTGTGTGAATTCCTGTGCAGTTGGAAAACCAGTTTCTCAGCAGACTGGGTTAATTTCTTTGTTAAAGCTTTGCCGACTTTGCCCAGAGTGGATTTGTGATATAGGCTATGTTGTTTCATTGGCTTCGGGGGCTACAAAGCTTTGAAAATTTTCCTTATGCGCCTTTATGTTGAAAATTGTGCGCACAGAAATGCACGTATCCTGCATTGTGTGTAAGGTGGGACTTTTTTAAATTAACTTTTTGGTAGGTTTTTGCAATTGACTTCTGTCATCTTTGAAAATTGTAATCCCAGTAGACCACTATGTGAATTTGGAGCTTTTTGAGGTTCAGAGCACCTTTCCTTTTTTCTGTGTATTCCTTTTAGTTATTGTGCCCTGAACATGAACATGCACGTACACATGCAGAGCAAATGTCGGCCTTGAAATTTTACTCCTTGTTTGATAGGATTGTTTTGGCCACAGGTGCAGAGAAATGCTGGCATAGTATTTTTGCAAAAAAACTAAAAACACATTTTAAATTGGAAAAAAACGTCAGTCTGTAAAATAGCGTGTGTGATGTAAACCCTACAGCCCCTCTAAGGGGCTACAAGAATAGCCAGTTTTAAGGTGCTGCTGTAAGCCGTTTTCACAGTGTTTGTTGTACTGTACTCGGGCATGAGACGTTGTTGGGCAAAAGTTTTAAATGGACGAACCAATCAATTCGTTCTAAACTTGGGATTGGGGAAAAGTGTGGCCCGGTCAGTAAAATGTGTATTGAAGCTGCTGGCTCTCTGTGTCTTGACAACATCATCATCATCATCACTAATTTGAGCGGCTGTTTGTGTTTGTGTGTGTCCTGTAGCGATCCGCCGCTGAGTGAGGAGATGCTGCCCCCTGGAGAGTGGATGTGTCATCGCTGCATGGTGCGTAGGAAGGTGAGCGCTCCGTTTTAGGGGTTTCTTCAGTTATTCATTCAGTAATAACACCTAAATATAGTGATATTGTTACAGGCTGTAATATGATGCACTGCCCTTTTCAGTGTAACTGGAACGAGAATGTTCTTACTAATCTCAGCTCACTGTTTTGATACTTGCTAAACTTGCGTAGCTCTATGTACATGTGTGCGTGTGCGCATGTGTGTGTGAGTGTGTGTGTGTGTGCGCATGTGTGTGTGTGCATGTGTGTGTGTGTGTGTGTGTGTGAGTGCGTGTGCGTGCGCGAGTGTGTGTGTGTGTGTGTGTGTGTGTGTGTGTGTGTGTGTGTGCGTGTGTGTGCGTGCATGTGTGTGTGTCTGTGCATGTGTGTGTGGTTTATTTTTCTCACATGTAACACATGTCTTCATGCTCATAGCGGTCAGTGAGTGAGTCAGGCCTGTGTGTTTCTGCAGAAGCGGGAGCAGAAGGAGCAGATTGAGCAGATTAACGGCTTGCTGGAGCGGCAGCTGTCCAAGCAGCAGCAGCAGCAGCAGCAGCAGCAGTCGTCGTCCCCGGCGGCCGAGCTGGAGCTGGGCTCGGAGGGGGCGGGGGCGGACGGCGGGCCGGGGGCGGCGGGGCTGCGCGTCGCCGTGGCGCAGGTGCGCCTCCTGGAGCGCCGCGCCGGGAGCAGCCGGCCCGGCACGCCCACCTCCAACACCTCCACGGACACGCCCACGCCCTCGGAGCAGAACGACGTGGACGAGGACCTGCTGGACGTGGAGGACGAGGCGCCCGGCTCGGAGCCCGAGGGCCCCTCCCAGCACCTCAGGAGGCCCTTCGAGCTGCTGATCGCCGCGGCCATGGAGAGGAACCCCACGCAGTTCCAGCTCCCCAGCGACCTCACCTGCACCACTGCACTTCCAGGTCAGACGGCGCCCGCCCTGCTGGCACTGCCCTGCTCGCGCTGCCACTCCCCGACCGTCCTCTCTCACCCTCCAGCTTCCCTCCCTCCTCGGTTCTTTCACTGTGTTCCATTCTTCCCTTTCTCCCTTCATTCCCTCTAATCCCACCCCTTCCCTGACGGTAGGATACGGTGATTGGTTTAGCCTTTAGCCTGGGTGCGTTTGTCTGTTCGTCTTGTCCGGCCCTGACGGTCAGTTGCCTCTGTGCTCAGGAACCAGTAAAAGGAGGAGGAAAGAGGAGATGACGGGGAAGAATGTGAAGAGGCCACAGCACGAGCTGGACCACAACGGGCTGGTCCCGCTGCCAGTGAAGGTGTGCTTCTCCTGCAACAGGTACGAGCCCCCCCACCCCCCACCCCTCCCTCAGACACTCACTGCTGTGTACACTTACTGACCCCCCTGGCAAAAGTCAGGCATGACTGATAGTCACTGCCAAGTGAATCTCCTCTTCTGTGTCACCATTGGCACTGTGTATTTAGGGAAAATTAAACCTTATTACTAAATATACAGTGCCTGCACAGAAATGAAACAATATTTTTTCTCTAATTTCATTTTCTAGTCCTCTATCAAATCTCAAATTTATTCATGGAAAGATTCAGACAAATCTGATTCAAGTGGGACTGGCAACCATGTGTGCGTGGGTGATGCCTGCAATTATGATTTACAACTGAACAGTAAAATTACACACTGTGACACATTGTGTACGTAGCAGAAAAGGAAGACATATTTAACATGGTACAGTCTTATTTTCTGTTATTTCTAGCATGTAGTTATTCTTGAAGCTTTGGTAATATAAAAACATTTTCTTCCTGTCAAGGGCAAAGCATTATCTAAATAGTTAGTAAAAATGAGTAAAATTGCTATCTGTGAGAGGCAATTGCTGTACTAGCTTCAGTTATCCTGAACATCGTCTAATTTTATGAAGACTTCTCACTTTCCATGGATTCTTAGGCCTGGTACATGCTCTATGAAAGAAAAGCAAAGCCAAAACAGATTTAGGACATATGCAAGCTCTTTGTTTACATACCATGCATGCATGGGTCTACCAGCTTCTTTTAGCCTTGTCTGTGGTTATATACTGGTAATCCACCAGGTGGCAGTCAAGGCTAATTTTGTTTTTCAAAGCGGTTTACGTCGGTTTTTTGAACAGCATTTACATTTAGCGCCTCTAACGGAATTGCACCGCGCCTTTGTGTCGCGTGAAAAAATGGGGACTTCACGTTTTGCTATGCAAGAGCGTGAGACGCACACCGCGCGTTGCTATGCAAAGAACAGGAATGTTTGGTTTGAATGCTGTTCCAAATAATTTCAGCCTGGTTGCTGGGGAATTGCGTTGTGAAAATCTGTAATTACAAGGAATATTGAGAACTTAAAAGAAACGTCATCTTCCAGGAGGCAGAGCTGAGATTAGACATAAGATGTACCGCTGGCACTTGATCTTTTCCCCAGATGATTGTGTTTGAATTTGTAAACCCATCTGTTCAGCAGACGTTGTCGTACGTCGAGGCAACTCTGGTTCTTTGGCATAATTCAGCTGTTTTCTTGTGCACTTGATCCCTTTTACTGGAGTGAAGAACGGTTAATGTTTCTGTAGCCTTACAGTGTAAGATCAGCTTAAGCTTTTGACACTGGCAAAACTTTCACTTCAAGCCAAGTGGTTGAACTGGAGATTTGCCAGTGTTTTTTATATTCAGTGCATAAAGGTGTGGGTTTTTAACTGGTCCTGTAGCTTAGCAGGCCTGCTGTGCACATGTACTGAATAGCGGGTTCTTCGCCCACACACCGCTAGGCCTTGAGTGGGATTCTCAGAATGCTGTATAGCAGGCCATGTCATGCTAATGCTATGTGGCGGCGCTCCCTCTGAAACGCTAATGTTGGTTGGCGTTCCACTGCGCTGAACTATGTTAAAAATGTGAAAGAATGCTGGACTGTGGTGTAACTTAAAACAGGGCACGTAAAGTAGTTTAATTCACCAGATGCTATGTTCATGTGCGATATCTGTTTTTCGCTGTGTCTGGCGGTAAGACGGGGACAGGGCTCTTGTGTGTGCTGTAGCTGAGACCACAGCTGCATCTCCTAGGAGGCTCTACACTGGGCTGCCTGCCGTCCTCTTCAGCAAATGCTTAGCATCTTGGAGCACAGACTACTTAACTACAGCCTGCGTGTTGAAATGATAAATATTTGCAGAACACTCAAACACATGCTAGTGTGTCCTGAAATGGCTTGGGTCTGATTAGATTGCTCAAGGGGGGGTTATTGAAATGGTGTCCTCTTGGTTTGTCTCCACCCCCTACCCCCAGGAGCTGCAGGCTGGCTCCGCTGATTCAGTGCGACTATTGCCCCCTCCTGTTCCACATGGACTGTCTCAACCCCCCCCTCGCCGCCATGCCAACGGGCAAATGGATGTGCCCCAATCACAGCGAGCACCTTGCGGTGAGTCCTGGGTGGCGGTCTCTTCTGTAAGGAGAAAAAAAAAAAAATCTTTTGGTTATTTCAAAAACTGGACCATAATTCAGACAACTCTGACTACAAAGACAAAGAGTTTTATTCAGAATGTTTGCTTGTGTGTGTGTTTTTCCTTCTCCCCTGAATGAAATGAATGGCATCTTAATTTGGGCCTTAAAAGCGGTAGGATGCCGCTGTGTGACCGGCCTGTCCTGACCGGCCTGTCGTGACCGTGGTCCTTGTGTTCTCAGCTGAACCAGAGATACCTGACCCTGAGCAACCGCTGCCAGCTCTTCGACCGCTTCCAGGACCGCATGTCCCAGCATGCCGTGAAGGTGGATTTCCTACAACGGGTGCACCGGCAGAACCCCCCCAACCGCCGGGGCGCCCCCGCACACAGGAAAGCGCTCAAGGTGAGAGCGCGCGGGTGTGGGAGAGTGGGCAGGCGCTGTTGTCTCGCGCAGAATAAACGACACGGGGAAAAGTTTCTCAGAGAACAGGAAAGCCGCTACGCTAATTGTTCGCTCCTTCGGGTTGTTTAAATCGATGTGAGCTGTTGTAGAGGCACGTTTTCATTTAATTTCGGAAGCTCAGTTCAAATCCGTCTTTTTCAGAGCTGCTCATGTGCTCTTGGTCTGGCAGGTTCCCGACGCCATCAAGTCCCAGTACCAGTGCCCCCCGCCCACCGCGGCCCCCGCCGGAATCCGCGACGGGGAGCTCATCTGCAGCGGCGTCCCGGACCCCCTGCAGCAGCGCCTGCCCCCCCAGCACTTAACCAGCGAGGCCGAGCAGCAGGAGGTGAGAGCCAGGGGGGCCTGTGGGTTGGGTGTGGGGGTGCAGCGTGTGTAACTCCGCCGCTGGGACCGAGGGCTTTCTTCATGGTCGTTCTCACCCCGCTCTTCCTCCTCTGGCAGTGGCTTCGTGACGTCATCGCGCTCCAGTGCAGCATCGTGAGGCATCTGTCTGCCAAGCAGACGCCGCCGTCGCCGTACCGGGGCTCGGAGCAGGCGGAGAAGGCCGGCGCCCGGCCGTGCGCGGCGGCGGAGAACAGCGCGCTGTGCTCCTCCGACAGGACCGCGCTGCCGGAGCCCTTCCCCTCCCCCTGCGGCGCGCCCGCCGGCCCCCAGGGGGCGCCGGCGCACAAGTCTTCGGGCCCCCCGGAGGAGCGGAGGGGCTGCGGCTCGTGCGCCGAGAGGCCGTGCCAGAACTGCGGCACCGCCAACGGCCTGCTGGAGCAGCCGGCCAAGCCGGGCCGGCCCTCGCTGCTGGGCGGGGCCCCGGAGCCCTGCGCGCGGGCGCAGGCCGAGCTCCAGCACAGGCTGAGCGGCCCCCCGGGGCCCCACGCGGCCCATCCCGCCCCGGGCCCCGGCCTGCCCAACCACACGGGCGGGGTCGCGGTAAAGACGGAGGCCGCCGCCGCCGCCGCCGCCCCCGGACCCTGCGCCCACTCGGACCCGGGCCTCGCCCCTCAGCCCCACAGGACCAGTGCGGCCGGGGGGCAGGCTGCCGCCCTGACCAGCCGCAGCGTGTCCTCGCCCACGGCGGGAACCCGCGCCCTCACCCCCCCCAGAGCGCCCCAGGACACGGGCGCTGCCAGGCTGGGCTGCCCGACCCCTCCCTCCGGTGAGTCCCCTCGGCCCCCCAGGCCACACTGCCCTTAGGCTGGAGCTTAACTGCGGTTTAGGGCCCCAGTGAGTCCTCCCAGGGGCTCTTCAGCAGAATGGAGTGGGGAAAAAATGACTAGCCTTTATCATTTTGTTTATATTTCCTTATTTCATAATATATATATACGTTTATATGTAGGGAGATGGGGAAGTGTGGTGTAGGGAGGCGGGCTCTAAAGGCCTGGCTTGTCTCCGCAGATGGGAAGGGCAGCCTCCGCGCCGTCTCCCCCTGCAGCGGCTCTGTGTCCTCCACCAGCGGAGAGCTGTCGCCCTGCCTGAAGGCCCTGATCGAGGGAGAGGGGGGTGAGTCCCAGAACGCACTGCTTTCGCGGCCGCCTTCGTTCTCGAAGGCGAACGGCGCCCTCCGCTGGTGCGTCTGCGTCGGTCCTGAAGCCTGTGCTCCTGCTCCCTGCCCTTGCAGAGATCGAGCTGAGCAAGCTGGACGAGAAGTTCATCAAACTGCTGGCGTGGCAGCGGATCCAGCAGCTCTTCCCTCCCAAAGCGCCCCCGCCTCCGCCCCCGCCGCCGCCGCCGAGCCACCGCGTGAGCCCGCCCCCCGCCACCCCCTCCCCCACGCCACAGGCGCCGCACACCCAAGGTACAGCCGCAAGGCCCATCCGCACTCCGTCTTTCTTTACTGCCCCCTCTCTCCCCCTTCCCTCTCTCTCAGCCTCTCCAGCTCCCTCTCCTCCTTTTCTACCCCTCTAATTCCCCTTCTCTCCCCCACTCTCTCTGTTCTCGCTTTCTCTTTTCTGTTCTCTCAACAGTTTTTCCTTCTTTCTTGCCACTTTTTTTCTTCTCCTTCCTTCTTTTCTGTCTCCATTCCATTCGTGACTCCCCCGTGCCCCCGCTGCTCTTGTGAACAGCAGCTGTGCTGTAACCCCCCCCCTCTGGCTGTAACTGCGTCCCGTCTCTCCGCAGCACAACGAGAGGAGGTGCAGGCCAGAGCTGTGTTCTACCCTCTGATGGGGAAAGGAGGCGCTGTGAACATGTGCTATAGGAGCCTCAACATAGGATCTGGTATGGATCTCCTCCTCCACTGGACGGGAGGGTCTCCCGCACTAAAATCACCAAGTGCACTTTTGAGCATTAAAGACACTGCCCAATCAGTCATGAACTAGGTCAGCAAATAAAATACTGGAATCCCCCCCCCCCCCTCCCCAGTTTCTACTTATTTTGCTGAACTGGCTTTTGAAATTGGGTTGCTGAATGAACACTGAATTTTAATAAGAGGAAGTAAATTCCCCTATCAAAGTCAATTCAATTGACAAAGCTGAACTACAGCAAGCAGAACTGGGCCTTGCGAATGTCTTTGGGCCATAAGAATGGTTGATGGCCATTGTTTTTTCTAAGGCTACAATGAGGCAATTTTCCATGTCCCAATTTAATTCATTTTTCCACAATTGAATACTTAAATCTTGTTGATTTAAAAAATGTTTTGATTTATTAAAAATAAGGGGGTGGGGGGTAATTTAGAAACAGTCGAGTTGGTCGCATTTATTTTGTTACAGTATGAACTCTTACAGTGATGCAGCCATGTTAGGATGGTGTTAGCTGGCTGTTTGGTGATGGTGACATTTGTGGAGAACGGTCGGGTGTATGGAATCCGGACATAAAAAAGATTCAGCCTTCTCCATCAGTGCCTCAGGCCAAGACAATGCTACAATTGCAGGTGCAGTGAAGGCATCTGTGAATATACGTAGTATAATTTAGTGTCCCTTCACACGCCTCTCTCTGAGTCCCTGTACAAGTGAAGGCTTACTGTCAGAAGCTGTTAAAGTTTAGTAGCCCGTGACCTACTTCCAAACTGCCTCGGTGCCCTCTGCTCTCCGTGAGCCTTCTCTAGAGGCTGCAGAGTGCAAACAAACCAGACGCTCTGGGGCAGCAAAGATTTCAAGCATTTTCTGACTGCCTGAAATCAGGCCCGATTATTTTGGAGCTTTTCGAGTACTCTGGTTGTTTTTTTTTGTTCATTTCATTTTCTCAGAAGTCTAAGTAGCATTAATAATTAAAGTCGATTTTTCGTTACTGCTGGAATTGGTTTGTGGGTATTTGCTTTCATTTTGGTCATTTACTTCATCACAGTTTAAAAATATCTGAAAAGTACCCATTACGATAATTAAAGGTCGTATTTTTGTCTGTGTCATGCATGGAGAATTGGTGTGTGGGGGAATTTACCCCTTATTGTGAAGAACTCACACTAAAAATATTGAAAATGACCATCCCTACTTTGCACAGGGCTTGGCCATTGTTGGTCAGATGCCGGTTGAATTGTTGTGGCTCTTAAATGTACCAACGTTCCTCTCTCCCTTTGCAGGTGCTGACATGGATGTGTGCCTTACAAACTACGGTCATTGTAACTACGTTTCGGGAAAGCATGCCTGTATCTTTTACGATGAGGTAGGAATTTTCGCATTTCATCGACACATTACATTGCATTACAGGCATTTAGCAGACGCTCTTATCCAGAGCGACTTACACAACTCTTACACAGCATTTTACATTGTATCCATTTATACAGCTGGATATGTGCTGAAGAAATTTCGGTTAAGTACCTTGCTTAAGGGTACAACGGCAGTGTCCTACCCGGGAATCGAACCTGCGACCTTTCGGTTACAAACCCAGTTCCTTACCCACTGTGCTACACTCCGTCCATTAACCATTAAAAAAGTACATGTACAGTATTTGTCATCAGAAGTGATTTGCACTGTCCGGTATTGCAGTGTTGTGTCCGCCCTTGAGAAGCGGCGTTCATTCTGATTGGTCAGAACGTCGGGCCTCGGGAGCTCAGAGCGGGCGTGGCGCGGCGTGGCGTGGCGTGACGCTGCGCGACTCTCTCTCCGCAGAACACGAAGCATTACGAGCTGCTCAACTACAGCGAGCACGGGACCACGGTGGACAGCGTGCTGTACTCCTGCGACTTCTCCGAGAAGGCCTCGCCCAGCCCCTACAGCAGCATGGTCTCCAAAGTGCAGAACATCATACGTGAGTGCACACCGGCGTCCAATCAGCGAGCTGCTGCCCTGACGACGCTCTGCGATAGGGCGTTTGATATGATGAGTGTGAGAATACTGGCTCCTACCTGTTGCCCTCTCTGTAAATGGTAAATGGACTGCATATTCAAAGAGCTTTACAACTGATGCCTCTCATTCACCCATTCACACACACACACACCAACGTGTAAGGCTGCCATGCAAGGTACCAATCAGCTCGTTGGGAGCAATTAGGGGGTTAGGTGTCCTGCTCAGGGGCACTTCGACATGCCCAGGGCGGGGGATCGAACCGGCAACCCTTCGACTGCCAGACACAACCTCTTACCTCCTGAGCTATGTGGCCTCTCTGTCTATCTGACTCTAAAGGTCTGGCGTGTTTGCTGGTTTCAGCAGGTTAATCTAGACTGGCCACTTGCCAGTGTGGTCTAACGTGGGTGAACCCCGCTCGTTCATTAGACCCTGGCGTATTGCAGGTAAAGATGCAAGCAGTCTTCCACTGTCAAGCTGAACAGCAGAAGACTGGACAAATTGTACAAATGTAATATTTAATTGACCAGAAACCCTCCTTGGTGTGTGTGAACCTCCGGCATACATTCAGATACATCTGTTAGGATTTTAGAGAAAATGCCCTTTGCTTTCAGAAGTACTGCATTTGTGTGTGTGTGTGTGCATGTGTCTGTGCGAGTGTGTGAGCGTGTGTGTGTGTCTGTCCGTGTGAGCGTGCGTGCGCGCGTGTGTGTGTGTGTGTGTGTCTGTGCATGTGAGTGTGAGCGTGCGTGTGTGTGTGTGTGTCTGTGCGTGTGAGCATGCGTGTGTGTGTCTGTGGTGTGAGCGTGAGCGTGCGTGTGTGTGTGTGTCTGTGCGTGTGAGCGTGCGCGTGTGTGTGTGTGTGTGTCTGTCTGTGTGTGTGAGCGTGCGTGTGTCTGCGAGTGCGTGTGAGCGTGCGTGTGTGTGTGTCTACGTGTGAGCGTGCGTGTGTGTGTGTGTGTATGTGTGTTTGTACGTGTGAGCGTGCGTGTGTGTGTGTCTGCGTGTGAGCGTGTGTGTGTGTGTGTCTGCGTGTGAGCGTGTGTGTATGCGCGTGTGCGGCGCTCTTAATGCGGGAGTGTTGCGGGGACGCGGGCAGTCGCGCTGCTGTGGGCGAGAGCTCTGACCGTACGCTCCTCTGCAGGGCGCTGCAAGAAACGGAAGCAGCAGGAGGCCAGGGCGCAGACGGGGGAGCCGCCAGCAGGGGGAGTGATGAGCAGCCAGTCTCAGGGGCATTCGCTGAGCCCCTGCGGCTGCAAGGCCAGCAGCTCCAGCC